>NW_003852400.1:5170303-5173300 GCF_000181295.1 Otolemur garnettii
AAAAAAAAAAAAAAAAATTGAGAAAGTTCTTCTAAAAATGTGGTTTTAAATTCTCTTTCTAACTGGATATTCTATGTAAAGTTCTGGAATAAGCAAAACTAACCTATAGTGATAGAAATCAGAATTGTGGTCGCATGACATGGCAGAGATCGACTGAATACAAGGGGTACAAGGGAAATTTCTGGATGATAACCAGTTCCATTTATAGTAGTCTGAAATGCACAGTAATACTCACTAAACCATACGCTGATTTGTGCAGTTCACTATATGTACATGAAACCTCAATATAAAGAACATTTTTATTTTTTTTAATGTTTATTAATATTTTTCTCTGCCAAATCATAATTGTATATACAGTATTTATGGGTAAAATATGATGTTTTGATACATACATATACAATGTGAATGATTAAGTCAAGCTAATTAATGTATCACCTTGCTTCACCTATCACTTTTATGGTGAGACATTTGAAATTTACTCTCTTAGTTACTTTTTGTTTTTGTTTTTGAGACAGAGTCTTACTATGTTGCCCTAAGTAGAGTGCTGTGGTGTCATAGCTCACAGCAACCTCCAACTCTTGGGCTTAAGCAATTCTCTTGTCTCAGCCTGCTAAGTAGTTGGGACTACAGTTGCCCACCGCAATGCCCAGCTATTTTTTTTGTTAAAGTTGTCACTGTGGTTTAGCTGGCCTGGGCCACATTCAAACCCACCACCCTTGGTTTATGTGATTGACACCATAACCACTGTGCTACGAGCACTAAGCCTTTCTTAGTTATTTTGAAATATACAATCTTCCCTTCCTACCCAAAGGTTCTACACATACAGAGGGCCACTAAGGGGTTTGAACACCTGCAGATTTTGAGATCTGAAGAGGGCCCTGCAACCAAACCCCTGCTCATACAGAAGTCCGATTGTATAGTAAATTATTATTGGCTATAGTCACCTTGCTGTGCAATGAATCTTATTCCTCCTGTCTACCGGAAACTTTGTGCCATTTGTCCAACAGCTGCCCATTCCTTCCATCCTCATCACTCTCCCCATCACACTCCCCCGCCTCTGGTAACCACTGCTCTCTCTGCTGCTACGTGCTCCACGTCATCAGATTCCACGTATATGTGACACTGTCAAGTATTTATCTTTGTGTGCCTGGCTTATTTTCCTTAGTATAATGACTTCCGGCTTCATCCATGTTATCACAAATGAGAGAATTCCTTTCCTTTTTAAGACTGACTAGTGTTCCAATGTGTGTATAAACTACACTTTCTTATTTTTAGTATTTTTTAAAAATTTTTTTCAAATAAATATGTGGGTACAATTTTTAGGTTACATTGTTCTCACTTCCAGGGTAAAGTTCCATTTGTAGAAGAGCCCCTCACTCAGGGGGCGTGTTATACGCCCTCACAATGTGCACATTAGGTGAAATCCCACCTCATACCCGCCCTCATTCTGACAAACGTTCTCCCCTCTGCCCTCTCCCACTTCCCTCTACCCCAGAACTGGACTATATTAGTGTTTTATTATTCTTAAGAGCATATAATTGTTTATGTATTGATTTCATATTAGTATGGAATACATTGGATATTTATTTTTCCATTCTTGTGATATTTTACTAAGAAGAATGTATTTCAACTCCATCCAGGTAAATGTAAAAAATGTAAAGTCTCCATCCTTTTTGATGGCTGAATAATATTCCGTGGTATACTTATACCACAGTTTGTTGATCCATTCATGGGTTGATGGGCACTTAGGTTGCTTCCATGATGTGGCAATTATGAATTGAGCCGCAATAAACATTCTAGTGCAGATGCCTTTGTAGTAATGGGATTGACTGCAGGATCAAATAGAAGGTCTACTTTTAGATCTTTGAGGATTCTCCATACTTTTCTCCAGAAAGGTATTAGTTTGCAGTTCCACCAGCAGTGTAGAAGTGCTCCCTTCTCTCCAAATACATACCAGCATCTATATAAACCCCATTTTTTTATCCATTCATCCACTGATGACAATAGGTTGATTCCATGTCTTGGCTTTGTGTACTATCATGTTGCAATGAACACAGGAGTGCAGATATACCTTTGACATATTGATTTCTGTTCCTTTGGATATATACTCAGAAATGGAATTACTAGATCACAAGGTAGTTCTATTTAGAGTTTGTTATGGAACTTCCATATCATTTCCCATAATTTTTGTACTGTATACATTCTCATCAATGTATAAGAGTTCCCTTTTTTTGGCTTGGCACCTGTACCTCAGCAGCTAGGATGCCAGCCACGTACACAGGAGCTGGTGGGTTCTAATCCAGCCCCGGCCTGTCAAACAACAATGACAACTACAACCAAAAAATAGCTGGGCACTGTGGCAGGTGCCTGTTGTTCCAGCTACTTGGGATGCCAAGGCCAAGAAAATTGCTTAAGCCCAGGAGTTTGAGGTTGCTGCTGTGATGCCGTGGCACTCTACCCAGGGCGACAACTTGAGACTCTGTCTCAAAAAAAAAAAAAGTTCCCTTTTTTCCACAACCTCACCGACGCTTATCTTTGAGCTTTTGATAAAAGTCATTCTAACAGGTGTGAGGTGATCTCTCATTGTGGCTTTAATGTGCATTTCTCTAATGATTAGGATCTGACCATTTTTTATGTACCTTTTGGCTATTCATATATCTTCTTTTGAGAAGTATCTTTTCAGGTCCTTTACCCATTTGTTAATCATGTTATTTATTTTCTTGCAGTTAAGGTGTTTGAGTTCCTTACATATTTTGGATAGCAACCCCTTATCAGGTGTATGGTTTGCAAATATTTTTTCCCATTCTGTGGGTTGTCTCCTGACTTGGGGGTCATATCCAAAATAAATCATTACTCAAACCAATGTCATGGAGTTTTCCCCCCTATGTTTTCTTTTAGTGGCTTTACAGTTTTAGGTCTTACATTTAAAGTCTTTATGCTGGGTGTGGTGGCTCATCCCTATAATGCTAGTCCTTTGGGAGTCTAAGGTGGGAGGAT
>NW_003852400.1:5173520-5178054 GCF_000181295.1 Otolemur garnettii
AAAAAAGTCTTTAATCCATTTTGAGTTGGTTTTTGTATATGGCATGAAATAAGGGTCCAGTTTCATTCTCCTGCATGTGGACAGCCAGTTCTCCCAGCATAATTTATTGAAGAAGAGACTACCTAAAAAAAATCTTTAAATGGAAGCCTTATCCAGATTCAGTGAGAGCTGACCACTTTGGGCTTGGCATGGGCTTTCTGTATTGGTACAAACTCACTTGATCCACTTTAGTGATTTTCATTAACTACCTGATCCCTTGCAGCAGTATTGGTTTGTGATTCTTTTAGTAGATGCAGAGTAGTTTTGGCGTGAACCATCAAGGGGGAGCAAATCTTAAAGGGCCTGGTATGTTTCACCGGCAGTGAAGAAAATAGTGCTTGCCTCCTCGGGTTGCACGCGAAACACATAACAGAAACAAGCCTGACAGCCTGAGTGAGGGAAGCACCTCAGCTATATCTCTCTCAAGGTGTGTGTTCTCAGTTCTCAGGATTCCCAGTCGTCTCTGGACACAACTTTCACTTTTTGTCTCACATGCCAAGAGTCTCCTGTATTTGCAGACTGCTTTCCTGAGAGGATAACAGAAAGTATTTATTACTCCTGTTATCAACAATTAACACTTTTATTGTAAAAAGTGTCTATTGTGGAAATTCTAGAAAACACAGAGAAACATAAAGAGAATAAGATTTCCCATAATCCCACCATCAAACTTAACCTATGTTTACCATTTTATGCTTTCAGTGTTTCTCCATATATCTATATATTTTACATTAAAAATATGTTTGACTGCTAAATTTTAGCATGTGACTTCCCAGTTACAAAACAGACAATAGTATGTCAAAG
Source organism: Otolemur garnettii (assembly GCF_000181295.1). Classification (NCBI taxonomy): domain Eukaryota; kingdom Metazoa; phylum Chordata; class Mammalia; order Primates; family Galagidae; genus Otolemur; species Otolemur garnettii. Next base: position 5,174,361 of record NW_003852400.1, read on the forward strand.
GTGAAAGATAACGGACCCACGCACAAGCCTTTGCTTCCCCTCCATCCCAGAACTTTATTTAAATGGCTATAAAATTACACAAAGAGGGAAGAACTCTGGAGACACAGGGCTTGGAAGATGTTGGGAAGCAAGTTACTGATAAAACAGCAGCAAGAATTAGGGCAAAAATGACCACAATGGGATGTAAGTGATCTTCCAGAAAGAGCCCAGAGAAGCTGTGAGCCTGGGGTGGGCAGGGACAGAGAGCAGGTGGGCACAAGGGTGCTGAAAGTGCAGAGGTTAGTGGAAATCCTCATGGATGAGTTACGGTGAAGCAAGGCTTCCCATATGAGTGTTGATACCAAAGATTAAAGCTTTCCTCGTCTTGGCATTCAGAAGGAGGGCAGGCTGTAGCCTGGAGGCCAGCTCTAGTCTCTTCATCCTAAAGTGAAGCTAGCCACCAACAAAGCTGGTGCACAAAGACTCATAATCCCCATTTCATTCAGGGAAAAGTCATAGTGAGACTGTGTCTCAAAAAAAAAAAATTCAATGTCTCTACTTTTCATTTCTGTAGCTATTTTTGAAATATGCTTATTCTATCATAGTGTACTACCCTTTTGTTTTCAATTCTCTTCATTCTTTTGATAACTTTTAACAAACATGATCTAGTTCATGTCTTTCCATTGTTTTAAATTCTTGGGGATCTGATTATCCTGATTGTTTGCTGATAATCCCATATGGTGGTTTGTATGTTTTTAAACATTTTTAGCTCATGTGGAAGAGGAGTGACTCTACAGGTGTTCCATGTGTACTTACGTTGTGAAAGTCTCTTTAGATACTTTTATGTCTATTCTGCCAGGGCTCTGCTTGTTTAGTGCGTCTTGGCCCTTTAAACCATTGGTGTTTTTCTTAATATAATAGTTTGTGTTTCTGAACCACAGAGACAGTATGATTTTGAACTCAGCCTTGAGTGAGGAACAGGCCTAAGGTTTTGATGATTCAATGGTTACTTTTTTTTTTAATGCTCACTCAAAGCCTAGAAGACTTCTTTGTTTCCCTAAGTAGTGGTTAGAGTTTTTCTAATATTCTATTAATAAACTAGACAGGTCTTTAGGACTTCAGGCTTACCCAGTGTTTCAATTGGTTTCTGGTTTCCTGTGCCTGAAGCCATGTTTTCTTTCCAGGTTTGATTGGTACAACCCCATTACTATGCCTTAGGGTCTGTATCCCACAGAGAAATACCCATGGGTTGTGCTGCATGTGAGATTTCACTGCCTGTTTTTTTTTTTTTAATTTTCCTGGGCCAGGTATGATGGCTCATGCCTGTAGTTCTAACACCCTGGGAGGCCAAGGCAGGTGGATTGCTTGAGCTCAGGGGTTCAAGACCACCCTGAGCAAGAGTGAGACTCCCCTTTCTACTAAAAACATCCAGGCATTGTGGTGGGCATCTGTAGTCCCAGCTAATGGGGAGTCTGAGGTAAGAGGATCTCCTGAGCCCAAGAGATGGAGGTTGCTGTGAGCTATGGTGATGCCATGGCACTCTACCCAGGGTGACAATGAGATTCTGAATAATAATAAAAAAAATTCCTTCATTCTTCTGGAAGTTTTTATTGCAAGGTTATTTATTTAAGCATTTTATTGTGTTTTATTATTCCTTTTGTTTGTAGTGAAGGGTAGAGTGCTGTGGTGTCTCAGGTCACAGCAACCTCAAACTCTTAGGCTTAAACAATTCTCTTGCCTCAGCCTCCCAAGTAGCTGGGACTACAGGCGCCCATCACAAAGCCCAGCTATTTTTTTGTTGCAGTTGTCATTGTTGTTTAGCTGGCCAAGGCTGGTTTCAAACCTGCCAGCCTCAGTGTATGTGGCTGGCAGCATAATCACTGTGCTACGGGCGCCAAGCCTTGAATTTTTTTTAAAAATTAATTTGTCACCCAGTGTGATGGCTCAAGACTGGCACAGTGGCTCATGCCTGTAATCCTAGAACTTTGGGAGGCTGAAGCAGAAGTATTGCTTGAGGTCAGGTGCTCAAGACCAGCCTGAGCAACATAGTGAGACCCCTGTCTCTCAAAAAAAAAAAAAAATGGAAAAAATAGGCAGGTGTGGTGGCTTGCAACCGTAGTCCCAGCGACTTGGAGGCTGAGGCAGGAGGATTGCTTGAGCCCAGGAGGTTGAGGTTGCAGTGAGCTATGGTGATGCTGCCGCCCTCTAGCACCCCAGCAATACAGTGAGACCCTGTCTCAAAAACAAAACAAAACAAATTAATGTGCAAACAACATAGAAGAGCCAAAGGCAAATTAGTGAAGTGGAAGCTGAATCTGAGAAAAATTACCTGTATGAATAAGATAAAAAGCAATAAAACATAAGAGATTAAAAGACACAATGATATAAAGAAGCTCCAACAAATGTCTACATGAATTCCAGAAGAAGGAAGAATAGAGAAAATAAATTAGCCTATATTGATTACACAGGTAATCCAGCCCGGGCCCGCCAAACAATGACGGCTGCAACCAAGAAATAGCTGGGCGTTGTGGTTGGCGCCTGTGGTCCCAGCTACTCAGGAGGCTGAGGCAGAAGACTCACTTGACCCCAGGAGTGGGAGGTTGCTGTGAGCTGTGATACCACAGCACTCTACACACAGGGAGACCTACACACACAGGGGGACCGCTTGAGGCTCTGTCTCAAAAAAAAAAAATAGTATTGTAACTTAGCAAAAATAAGGGTGAGGAAGGAGATTAAAATGTTCATATTTTATAGTAAGCATTCATAAGTAATGTCTAAAATTGATAAATTAAAAAATATATAATTAGGGCAGTCATTCTCAATTCCAGAAAAGATTTGTAGTGTGGCGCCTTTTGCTCAAAAGGGTAGGGCGCTGGTCCCATATACCAGAGGTGGCGGGTTCAAACCTAGCCCCAGCCAAAAACTGCAAAAAAAAATGTATCATAGTGGCTAGAGGGTGCCACTCTAATGTCAGAAACAGAGATACTCAAAGCACAGAGCAAACCCTCTCGAATCTTTTCTGAAATGCCAACTTCTGTTTTTGAGAAATGCTGATTTAGAGTTAATAATAAATCCAGCAGAAGAACTAATAAGAAAAATGATTTTAAGAAAATGGTTCCTTCAAGGCACTAGAAGTCCTACAGTTGGGGAGAAGTTGGGTGAAAAACTATTGCTTTTCATTATTAGCCCTTCCATAATACTTGCAGTTTTATCGGGTCTGTATTAGTTTAACCAAAAGTTATTATTTTAGAAAAATAAATGACTGGTCAGCCAGTAGATTCTCCATTTTCACTTTAAGTAGAGAACTTCTTTTTATTATAATATCTGTCTTTCAAATTTAAGCACCAATTTGAATTACTGAGCTCTTTACCCCGAAGAAGATTCTAGAGGCATATCTTATGAGTATTAATGATCTTTCAAGTGTTTCTGATTGGAAAATAAATCTTGCAATTTATCAACTTATGGCATCACAGCAAATTAGTGCTGGAAGGGATTCAATTTCTTTAATGGAATTGAATACTTTCTCCTTGGTGGGGTGATTTTGATCAGTAGCCCTGCACAGGACAAAGAAGGAGTGGGATGTGGTCAAGAGCAGGTGGCTTCGGCTCGGTGCCTATAGCTGGCTCGGCGCCTATAGCTCAACCAGCTAAGGTGCCAGCCACATACACCTAAGGTGGCGGGTTCGAATCCCCAGCCCGGACCCGCCAAACAACAA
>NW_003852400.1:5178981-5180350 GCF_000181295.1 Otolemur garnettii
AATCGTTTGAGCCCAAGAGCACACAGCACTCTGCAGAGGGCGACAAAGTGAGACTCTGTCTCAATAAAAAAACAAAAATAAAATAAAAATAAAAAAGATCACCAGGGTATATTGTTAAGTGAAAAAGGCAAGGAAAACAGAGTTTAGGCATGCCACCACTCATGAGAAACAGAATATATATTCGTGTCTGCTTGTGTATGCATGAAATTCCTTTGGAAAGATATACAGGGAATGGCACTATCATTGCCTACCAGCCAGATGTGAATTTTTGAGCCATATAAATATACTAGTAATTCAAAAGGGCAATTAAATAAAAATATAGGAAAATCATTATCCTCATTTACCAATGAGCAACCTGAAATGGAATGAAATTGGGAACTTAGTGATAAGAAGTCACATTTACTGGGCAATTACTGTGTGCCAGGCCTTATTTTAGAAACATTTTCTAATTTCTTTCTCACAGATCTATAATGAGGTATTATTTTTATCTCAGTGTTATAGCTGAAGACTCTGAAGGGAACATAATTTATTATCCGATTTCTAGGGTATTTTTGGAAATAGTAATTACTCTGGAACAGCAGATAGAAACCAGGACCTGTGATCACCCTACTTAGGACAAGTAACTAGCCAGGTGTCCCACCACAATGGCAGAACCAGCACTTGAACTGAGGTCTGTATGAGTCCACAATCTGTACTCACAGCTGCCACTTACAGATAAGGAAACTGAGGCACGAAACACTTATATCCTTTAAAAAAAAAACCCACACAACTGTTAAAGTACCAGTTCTGTCCTCCAAACACAGTCCTTCTGGACCCAAAGTTTGGCATGTGATGTTGCCTCTCTGGATGCCAATTCAGAGCTCTTTGGCAGAGGAATTTAAGGGGAGGAGGATAAAATTAAAGAAGAGGGAAAGGCTGTGTACAGCACCAAGCGAAATGCTATGGCAGGCTTGGCCCTGCCACTCACACCAAGTGTATTCACTCGGAAATGTCTGGGAGACTTCTGTGTGCCGAGTTGTGTGCTCCAAGCTCAAACCAACAGTGCTGCCCTCTCAGGACTCACAGTCCACGTTCAAGACCAGTTTGCTTAGATCTTGGGGCCATTTGCTCTTCCTACATATTGGGCCACTATAATTAATCAATGACAGTTAATAAGGAAAAGCAGATAATATATTCTAGTTATGCTAAGAGTCCCAAAAGCATAAAAAAGGGGAAGCAGCTTTTTAAAATTGCTTTTAGGAAAAGGCTGATAACGTTATAAATGAAAAAATATTTTTCCTGGATGATAATTCATGGGACTTTTGCTATATGCAACGTGTATTACAGAAAAATTTATGTTCCGTTGCTCTGGGCAATGTCCCGTCCTGCG
>NW_003852400.1:5181101-5184911 GCF_000181295.1 Otolemur garnettii
CTACTTGGGAGGCTGAGGCAGGAGACTCGCTTGAGCCCAGGAGTTGGAGGTTGCTGTGAGCTGTGATGCCACAGCACTCTACCCAGGGTGACGGCTTAAGGCTCTGTCTCAAAAAAAAAAAAAAAAATAGAAAAGAAAAACAAAAAGACACAATTTCAAAAGTTTAAACAAAGAAAAACATCACAGATGAGGGTCTTAGTTTTAGATAACTGAATTCACTCTTATTAGTTTAAGCACAAAGAAATTTAACTGATATTTTGAAGAAAACTTGCCAAATGAAGTTCCCAGAATGCTGTCGCTGGAAACATTATCTTTAAAGCTGAGAGAACAAAGACACAGAGAGTAGAATGGCTGCTTCCGGGGACCAGAAGGTGGGAAAGTGGGAAGATATTAGTCCAGGCGTCCTCAAACTACAGCCCGCAGGCCACATGCAGCCCGCTGAGGACATTTATCTGGCCTGCTGGGTGTATTTGCCGCAGCTGCCTGTCCTGCTTAGCCCCCAACTCGTCCTGGGGCCCGCAGTCTGCCCTCCAATGGTCTGAGGGACAGTGAACTGGCCCCCTATTTAAAAAGTTTGAGGACCCCTGTATTAGTCAGAAGTATGCCAGATGAAAAAATTCTGGAGCTCTACTGTACAGCATAGGACCTCCAGTTAACAGTACTCTACTGTACACTGAAAAATGTGCTGAGAAGATTGCGATCATGTCCTTATCCCAAAATAATGAATAATAAATAAAGAGAATGGCAGCAGGCTTTGTGCTGGGTATGTTTATGGCAGAGATCGTGGTGATGGTTTCACGAGTGTACTCTCTTCTCCAGACCCATCAAGTTGTATACTGTAAGTCTGTACAGCTGTTTGTGGTTTAGAAGTAAATGAGTAAAGAAGAGGAAAGTAAGACCCAGAGAGGCGAGTCGTTTTTCCATATTCATTCAGTAAGCACTTTTGAGACCTAAGTCCCCGGCATGGTACAGAAATGAACGGTACTAGGTTTCTCCTCGCATGGGGCTCACAGTCTGTTTTCCCAGTCAGTTGTGCATCAGTCTCACTCCGTGAGTTTTAAAACACATGGGTTTCAGAATTACTAAATCAGAATCTCTTGAGAGCCTGGGCATTGTAGTTTTAAGCTGCCTGGGTGATTCTGAACTGCTTCTAGGTATGAAAAATCCTGGTGTAGTGAATGAACTCTGTCATAACATTTAGAGCAGCTCAGACGCTTAAGCTGCAGAACTAGAATTCAACTCCAAATCCGGCCTCCACTTTGGAGTGTCTGCCACAAAACCATACTGAATCTCCATCACTGGCAAGCAATTGATGTTGTCTCTTAGTTTGAAATTAACACTACCATTTCATTATAATTTTTATTTATAAATATCTTATACTGTTTAAATTAGAGATAACTTTGAATAGGAAACAAGGTTTGTGTTTTCAAAATATTTTTTAATAAGTCGCCCCTGAGCAAATGTAGATGAATCCAATTTTCTCACCTGCAAAGTGAAAAATTAAATTGGATGATCTCCCACAATGTCAAGGTTCCATGAAAATCCAGTCATAAAAGAATTTAATTGTTGGTAAAAGGGTACCAAGTTTTAGTTATGCTAACATATAGCCTAGTAACTATAATTAATAACACTATTGTATACTAGAAATTTGCTTAAGTGTTCTCACCACTAAAATAAAATGGTACCCACATAAAGTGATGGAAAGGTTGATTAGCTTGATTGTGTCAATTATCTAATAATGTGTATGTATAACAAGATATCATATTGTACCCCTTAAACATATACATTTTTATTTGTCAATTATAACTCAATAAAGTCAGAATAAAAAAGGAAAAAGTTAAGAAAAGTAAATTAGATGATCTCTAAGATTATTTTCAGATCTAAAAATCTGTGATGAAAATGTTCTAAACTACCTTTAAATCCCTTCTTTAATAGCTGTGGAAAATAGGGCTTGAACATCTAGGTCTGTTTGCTTTTCTGTCATTAGTATTTTTGTTTGAGGATCTTCCAGAAGATTTTGTCCCTTTAGGTCATGTTAGACGTGACTTTTCTCATGGAAGGATTTGTGTAGTTGTACAACGTGGCAATTTATAATTTCAGTCAGCACACTGGACGCTCATTATCTGTCGTAGAAGAGTCTGGTCATTTGATCTCGTGTTGGTTGCTTGTTTACTTCACCTCTGTGCTGCTGATAAGGTGGTTATTGATAGCCTTCCAGGCTTTAATTATTTAATCCTTGTTGATGAGAATAAAAAGTCCCCCCAAAGGACAGCCTTTCATTATAACATCTTCTCCTTTTCTTTCCCAGTTGAGACATCTCTGAATTGCCAAACGGGTATGTCGAAGAGGACTGACATAGGTTATAGCCAGGGTTCTAGCACCGCAAAAAACATCTAAAATCCCTTCTTTTCTGTCTCCTCCTCACCTGCAGAGAGTTATGGTTATCACATTTAGCAAAGAAAAAGACAACATACCAGTTAAAGTTGAAGTTAACAAAAATACATTTTTAATATAGATATGTCTTGTGTACTATTAGGGACATACTTTTACTAAAAATTATTTGTTGCTTATCTGACATTCAAATTTAACTGGACTTCCTGTATTTCCTCCAGAAACCCTACAGAGAGTACACGCCCTAATGCTTTATAAGCCCATGTAACATTCTGAGATCTAAGTTTCTTTGAGATTCGCTCCTGATTTAAACCCTCAGTGAAGTTGCTGTGGCAGTTAAAACTGTATCTGCCTGCAATGTAGTGGATCTTGCACTGCCCACCTGCACGCAGCTCCCCTTGGTTGTGAGAATATAAGCGCAGAAGCAAGACTTTGCTTGAGAAACGTAGGCTAAATATTTCCCTTTTGTAATTTTTATTAAACATTTCAAAGACACACACAGTAAAGGTAGTAACATAATGCATTTCACACATTTTATTTGTACCCTCTTCAGTGTTTTTGTTTGGTGGATGTGTAGGTGGGTGGGTAAGTGTGAATATTTGTTCTGCCATCTCCTAAGTCAGTGGTTTGGAAGCTTGGCTGTAAAATAGAATCACCTGGGAACCGTTTAAACTCTCAGTCCCTGCCTGCTTCCCAGACCAATTAAATCAGAATCCTTGGCAGTAGAGTCAGGCATCAGTAGTATTTAAAGCTTCCAGATGACTCCAATATATACCCAGAGCCAAGAACCAATGCCCTGCATGAAAATGGCAAATTTGAAGACTATTTTTACTACTCAATTATTTTTTAAGTTCCTCTTCAAAACTGATGTCATAGACTTTTCAGAAAGCATATTATGTTATACTTACTGTATTATGTTACTATATATTTATGTTATTATATTATACTATATTGTATATTATAGAGTTTATTTTTTTAAAAAAAATGATCTCAAGCAGGGCACAGTGACTCACACCTATAATCCTAGCGCTGTGGCAGGCTAAGGTGGGAGGATAGCTGGAGACTAGGACTTTGAGACCAGAGTGAGCAAAAGTGAGACCTCTGTCTCTACGAAAAATAGAAAAATTAGTTGGCTGTGCTGGTGTGGGCCTGTAGTCCCAGGTACTCAGGTGACTGAGGCAAAAGGATCACTCAAGCCCAGGGGTCTGGGGTTAAACTGAGCTATGATGACACCACTTCGAGACTCTGTCTCAATTAAAAAAAACTCATCTGGCTTCAATCATGTCACTGATTTATTATTAATTTCCTAACTATATATAATTGACTTTTGTTTTCAAGTGTTTCTTTTTTATTTTCTCATATCTTTTTCATATGTACTTCTCTGTCCCTTTTTTTTTCTTTTCTTTTTTTTTTTTTTTT
>NW_003852400.1:5185264-5190879 GCF_000181295.1 Otolemur garnettii
TTTTTTTTTGGTTGTGGTTGTCATTGTTGTTTGGCAGGCCCGGGCTGGATTCAAACCTGCCAGCTTCAGTGTATGTGGCTAGTGTCCCAGTCGCTTGAGCTACAGGTGCTGCCAGCCCAATCATTCTTATATTATGGTGAGTACCTAAAATGACCATTAAAAAAAGATCGAGAGGTGGCCAACCAGCCTTGCTTGTCTAAAACAAAAGATTATACAATCTTTGTCAGATTCTGCTGCAAAATTCTCTTTCTCCAAACTTATTTCTGTCTTACTCTATATGTGCTGCTATGACAAATATACCACGCACTGGGTAATTTGTAACAATAGAAATTTATTTCTCACAGTTCTGGGGGCTAAAAAGTCCAAGATCAAGGTACCTATTGATGAGGGCCCCATCTCTCTGCCTCCAAGATGGAACATTGTTGCTGCAGCCTCTGGAGTGGAGGAATGCCAGGCCCTCACACGGCAGAATGGACAGAAAGGGGTGAACTCCCTCCATCAAGACCTTTTTGGGGGCATCTAGTCCTATTCCTGAGGGCACATCCCTCTTAATCAATCACCTCCTAATTAATACTGTTGTATTAGAGATTACGTTTCAACATCAATGTTTTAGGGTACAAAATATCCAAATTGTAGACTTCTTATTCCATCCTTGATGACACTTGATTGTATTTGCTGCTAGCATTTCTTTTTCTTCCTGGCTCGTGAACTTTCAACCTCCCTGGACGTAGATATTTGTTTTACATTGTATTTTATGGTCAATCACACAAACCTGATTTCAACTTGAATGTGATTTCAGTTTGGTGAAAACCTGACTTTTCACCTCAAGGGAGTCGTCTTGACCAGCATTCCCATGGTCAGCACACAAACACTTAACCGTGCATTGAATTATGCCCGACTCTTCTGGCATTAACTTCCTTCAGGTGTGAACACTGGGTTTGGTTGTTGTTATGTACTGAAGTTTTTATTATAAGATGTATAATTCAAATGTCCAAACAGGTACAAAGGATCATGTAATAAACCCGAGTTTACTTACCTAGCTTAATCAAATCTTAACATTTAGCTTTGGTTGTGCCAGTTCTTTTTTTATAAACTAAAACATTGCAGAAATAGTTAGTTGAAGCCCCTTGACCATCCCTTTCCAGCCTCATTTCCCTCCTCCCCACAGGTAATCGCATCCTGATCTTAGTATCTAGCACTGTCATGAATGCTTTTATGCTATTACTGCATACATAGGAGACACTTAAGTTCACAAGCTCATCCTAGAAAAAGGGCTACATACCTCATTGCTGAATATCACTATAGTCACCTTTAAAGTACTCCCCTTGGCCATATGATGACCATAGTGATATCCAGCAATGAGGTATGTGGCACTTTTTCTAGCATAAGGTTACAAACTTAATTGTCCCACCACAGCTGTGATGGCCATTCCAAAAAAATTTTCCAAAATTGCCTTGAAGGGTGGACTAGGTGCTGGCATTGGTGCATAGCTTCCCAAGGGGAGCACTTCGAAGGTGACCTTACTGATATTCAGCACTGACGTAGGTAGCACTTTGTCCAGGATAAGTTTGAAAATTTAGTTGTCTGACCTCTTATCCATCCATAACAATCTATATATACTAGTGCTTTGTAAGCTTTTTGTTGTTGGTGTTTTTTTTTGGTTTTTTTGGCCAGGGCTGGGTTTGAACCCACCACCTCTGGCATATGGGGCCATTGCCCTACCCTTTTGAGTCACAGGTGCCACCCGTTTTTTGGGTTTTTTTGCTGTTGTTTGCCTTTTTGCTTTGTAAGCTTTCAAACTTTATTTTAAAATTGCTTCTCGATGTATCCATGTTTTACACTTGCATTGAATATTAAGTTTTTGAGATTTCTTGATGATGATTTAGTTCATTTCTTTTCATTATTACATAGTGTTCAATTTATAAATATACCAAAATGCATTTTTTATTGTATAGTTTGGTTTTTTTCAATTTTTCACTACATAAAGTTGGCAGTGAACATTCTTGTACACATCTCCATATGCACAAACCTTTTGGATTTTGATTTCTTAATCTTTTTTTTCTCATATAAGTATTCACTATGGAGCAAGGAAAAAATTGGCCATTTTAATAGTCTAATATATGACAGCATCACCAACTTTAAAACAACAATATTATACTTATGTTTTTAACTTGTAGCCTTTCACAAAAATCACCATGGACTGCCCTCATGGAGACATACAGCCTCAGCTCTTAACTACGGAATAATTTAAGGGGTAATCAAATGTAAATGCAGAACTGGAAGGGAGGCTAATATAGCTTTAGGAAAGTCGGGGTCAGTGTAAGGACTGATCTTGCCCTTTTTAATGTTTCCTTGACATAGAGCTGGCCTAATTTACAGTTGCTCTTACATGCATCTAAAAGTAATGGCCTGAGGTGTTTAGCCATTGAACTTAATATGAGCTTCCCATATAGCTTCCAGAAGTATAGGCACTATCCACTTATTGCCCTCGGAGGGAACAAGTCATGTTTTGTTTTTTATTGATTTTGATTTTGTTTTATTTATTAGTGTCAACTACATACACAACAATATGTTAGGTGCTCTGGGGTGTCCAGAAAAGGCCTCAAAAAAATTTAGAGTATCACAAAGAAGAGATGTTTAAGAATAGTCGTCAGAGGCCGGGCGCTGTGGCACATGCCTATAATCCCAGCACTCTAGGAGGCCAAGGCAGGTAGATTGCTTGAGCTCAGGAGTTTGAGACCACTGTGAGCAAGAGCAAGACCCTGTCTCTAAAAAATAGCCGGGTTTTATGGCAGGCACCTGTAATCCCCACCTACTTGGGAGGCTAAAGCAAGAAAATCGCTTGAGCCCAAGAGTTTGAGGTTGCTGTTAGCTGTAATGCCACAGCATTCTACCGAGGTGACAAAATGAGACTCCGTCTCCAAAAAAAAATAGTCATCAATAGAATTTTAGTATCTAAAATGGGATTTTGCCCAGGTGTGGTGGCTCACATCTATAATCCCAGCCCTTTGGGAGGTTAAGGCAGGAGAATCATTTAAGGCCAGAAATTTGAGACCAGTCTGGACAACACAAAGAGACCCCATATCTACAAAAAGTAAAAAATTAACCAGTCATGGTAGCATGTGTCTATAGTTCCAGATACTTGGAGGCTGAACCAGGAGAATCACTTAAGCCTAGAAGTTCCAAGCTGCAATTAGCTAGATTGAGCCACTGTATGCCAGCCTGGGCAACAGAGTAAGATGCTTTCTCAAAAAATAATAATGAAATAAAATAATGGAGTTTTTATTTTCTCCCTTAGTTAGACTCAAGAGATGCTTGTCTCCTGCTGTTGATGAATCACTTCAGAGTACTATGGATCATGCTGAAGAAAATGAAATCCTTGCAGCAACCCAGAGGTACTATGTGGAGAGGCCTATCTTTAGCCATCCAGTCCTCCAGGAAAGACTACACACGAAGGACAAGGTTCCGGATTCCATTGGGGATAAGCTGAAACAGGCATTCACGTAAGTTGTACTTTAACTTGTTTCCATATCATTCAGTTATGAGAGAAGCAAGGTCAAATGTGTAAAGAAAACTTATGCAGTGAAGTGGAGAGAAACTGAATGGTGAGCACTTGTGATTTGCAAAGCTGTTCACCACGGTTCAGCCACTGGGTGATACTTGACACAGCCTTCGTCATATATGTCACCATGTTTATTGAATTCCCACTGTGCCTTACATCTGCATAAACAACCCGCTTTCTAATTCTCCACGCACATCCAAAACATCCACCTCTGCCCCTTGTCTCCCAGGAAGGGTCCAGCCACTCTGGCTTTCCCCCCACACCACTCCTGTATTCCATTCAGCAACATCCTGAATAACCAACCCACTGTGAATTTTTTCTTATTGTTCTTGGGTCTGAGAAGGGGAAAGCCCTTGGTCTGAATTCTACACAGCTGTTCCTCATTTGTAACTTTATCTCTGTTTTTCTCTGTCCTCCCAGATGTACCCCTAAAAAAATAAGAAATATCATTTATATGTTCCTACCCATAACTAAGTGGTTGCCAGCTTACAAATTCAAGGAGTATGTGTTGGGTGACTTGGTCTCAGGCATAAGTACAGGAGTGCTTCAGCTTCCTCAAGGTTGGTAGAATATGTTTCTTTTTTTTTGTTTTTCATATCACCATCTCCTCAATTACTTGACCTCATTTCTCCTTATCTCATCGTGAGTTTATAGTAACATTGTCATTCCAATAAACTTTACCTGTCTAAAGGATTCTTCAGAAAAATCACAGAGATACTGACAATAGAAAACAGTGATCCTGTTTCACAGATCAGAACACAGACTGGGCTTTATCTCACCACTTGCCAAGTCCCTCACTCAATAAACATTTTGTTGTGGCTTTTGTTAAGGTTCTTAGCTTCCAAGTCCATATCCTAATTACAAGGATCTATGATACACTGAATCCTTCACTGCTCTGTAATTTTATATATGATATACAAACTTAAGAAAATATTTGTTAATTTATTCATCTAAACAATGATTAAGCACCTGCCAGGCTCTCCCTGTCTTCGTGGAGCTAACTCACCAGTCAGGAAATGAGACACAAAGAAATGAATGTGCATATAAATTTCTAATTACCAATGATGACAAACACTAGGAAGGAAAAAAGAAGTTACTATAAGATAATGACAGAGGATCGAAGTAATGGATCAACAAGTAAAAGAGGATCAATATCTAAGGGAGAGCTGAGTCGCGACCTGAGGCATGTGGAGAATGAGAGGGACCACTTTCCAGGCAGAAGGAATAGTGTATGTGAAGCCACAGAGTAGGGAAAGAGCTGAGGGAGGATGCTATTTTCAAAAAGAGTGGTCAGCGAACCAAAAGGAGCTTCTAGAAATGAAAGATACGATAGCTGGAATAAAATATTCAGTTGGGGAGTTGGAAGATAAAATAGAGGAAATCTATGGGAAGTAGAGGAAAAAGATAAATAAATAGACAAAAAAAAAAGGAACAAAAACAAAAACGAACCCAACCGGCCCACCAAACATACAACTAAAAAGAACAGAAAGAAAGAAGAGAGTGAACAGAAGGGAAGAAATTATCAAATGATCATCTCCCAAATTGAAAACAGAGGTTTTCCTCAGTTTTCAGACTGAGAGGAATCACTAAGTACCCAGCAGAATAAATGAAAAATAAAACAAAGTATATCATATTAAAATATCAGAATATCAGGAATCCCAGAACTTTCTAGAAAGGAAAAAAAGTCACAGAATTATGGCATAACCAATGAAAAGCTGACGAGGTAGACATAACAGAAAGTTAATAGTTTATATCTAAAAGTTGATAAAGAAAGACATAACAAAATTCCCCAAGCCCGTGTCATTTCCATTGCTTGTGGGGCTTGCCCTGTGCCCTGTGCCCTGTGCTCTGCGTCCCTGGCCTCCACCCCTGCTGGTCGCACACCTCCCCCACCCCCTTAACCTGCCCATCATAAGAAGTAAAAATGTCTCCAGACATTGCCAAATGTCCCCCAGGTGCAGAAGCATTCTGCATGAGAACTGCTGATTTAGGGAAATGGAGGCAAATACCAGAAAAACAGCAAGAACCGCTGGAAGTTATTAGCCTCTGAGGT
>NW_003852400.1:5191121-5203311 GCF_000181295.1 Otolemur garnettii
GTGTCAGTACCGCAGGCCTAGTTCCTGATGTTGACCACGCCCGTATGTTGCCCAGTGTGTCACAGTCCCCTGGGTACTCAGCTTACAGAGTTCTGCTGTATATGAAATAGGGATGCTTTCCTAACTCTTCTTTTGCTAAAGGTTTTTTCTTCACAGCATAACAGTGTATTATGCGTGTTTTCCAATTGTCCCAGAAACTTGGCTGAGCCCTGAAAGAAGAGGACAAAGGGTGCCAGATTATCTATGCAAAATTATGAGTCAGTGATGCCCAAACTCTTGCTTTAGTTTACCGCTTCGGCAAAGTATATGAGGAAATGAGGAGCTTGACATAACATTTGGAATGAGAATTTTAAGTGAAGTTAAGCCTGATGCATTTCCCTTCCACCTAAAGTCAAGTAAGGGAGGTCCGTAAGGGGGCAGCTCTGAGTATTAGACAGTGTCTCCTGGAGTTTGCAGAGAAAAGGCTAATTCTTGTATGGAGAACAGGCTTGCTGCTCTAAAAACTAAGGTCTGGCCCAGTGCCTGTAGCACAGTGGTTACAGAGCCAACCACATACACAGAGACTGGCAGGTTCAAACCCGGCCCAGGCCAGCTAAACAACAATGACAACTATAACAACAACAAAAAAAGTAGCCAGGTGTTGTGGCGGGTGCCGGTAGTCCCAGCTCCTTGGGAGTCTAAGGCAAGAGAATCGCTTAAGCCCAAGAGTTAGAGGTTGCTGTGAGTTGTGATGCCACAGCACTCTACTGAGGACAACATAGTGAGACTCTGTCTCGAATAAATAAATAAATAAATAATAAAGTATATATATTTTTAAAGTCTACAGTTAAAGGATAGTGTGAACTGTCAGGACAACAGGATGAAAAGAGGGTTCTTCAGAGCATGTGGTCTGCCCTTCCCAAGTTTCTTGGGGTAAAATGCCAAGCTTTCCCATTGGAAAACTAGGTACCCTGGAACCTAGCCAGACTTAGCTTATTTGAAAGATACCTGCCCAAGAAGACTGCCTGCAGGATGAGCATATGCCAGAGAAAGAACCTGCAAAGGAGCTGAGGGGGGATCTAAGCGTCAGGGGAGAGATGTTACATAAGCCAGGGAATAGTATGGTGGGAGTTTCTTACTGCAAAGGGGTCTCCAGAGAACTGACCAAATGCTCCATTCCCAGTAGAGAAGGAGCCAGCGTTTATTCATCAACACCAGATTGCAGCTGCGCCTATTAAGTAAGACTTTTTTAGTAGATAGGGGTATCTATTCTGCAAAAGAATAAAACAGAAAGCAAAAAATCCATCCACTGACAGAAAGGAGAAGATGAGAAAAAACTGTCTGAGCCTGGACTCTGTAAGCACTAGTGTAAGATTGCATGCAGGACTGGATAGGAGAAGGTTAAACACATCAACTTAAATTCCAATGAGTTTCACTTGTCTATCAGAGATGAAGACCCAAGAGAAAAATGCACGTGACCCCTGTGTTCTCTAATGACCTCCCCATTTCTTTTTTTTTCTTCTTTTTTATTTTTTTTTTAAAAAAGACTTCCCCATTTCTGTTTGGTCTCTCGCCCCACAGGCTTAGCCTTCGCAATGCTGGCAGCGGTACCCCCGGTATTTGGCCTGTACTCTTCATTTTATCCTGTTATCATGTATTGCTTTTTTGGAACCTCCAGACACATATCCATAGGTAAAAGCTTATGCTCAATATTCTTGTACCTTTCCTTTTGAATTTCCAAGATTTGTAGTATGCCAAAGAAATAGCATGGTTGTTATTAAAAATCTGCTTAATACCTCTAGTTACTGCATACATAAAAAGAGCTTTAAAAAAATACATCCCTCCTAGTACTAGATTTCTAGTGCTTATGCTTTCTCCTTATCTTGGGATAATTTTTAAAAAGACAATTTTCTTGTGTAAGAGCAATGGTTGACATCTGTAAAATGAGATCAGTACTTTATTTCTTATAATAATGTGCTTGCATCTGACTTTTCTTTTTATTACAATAGTAATACTTCAAGTTCCTAATTTCTATGCATGTATTTTATTTTCATTATATTTTAGGCTCTTCATTATATTTTACATGCTTTCTCCTTAGTTTATCAGAAGCATATGCATTTCCTAATAGTGTGGGTGCCCCATGCAGCTACCACCATCAAACACACACATGACATTTCAGATATCTATTGCTGGGTAACAGGTAGTCCCCAAATTTGGCAGCTTAACATAACGATCATTTTATTCTCTCTCATGGTCCCTGCAGGTCAGGATTTGGGAAGCTAGTCTGGACAATTCTTCCCCCCTCTCGCCTCTCTTCCCTCCCTTCTCTCTCCATGTGGTCCCAGGAATTTTCCATGTGGCCCAGATGAAACTTTCTTACACATGGGGCTCCAGCTACACCTCTCAGGTAGAAGCTGCATTGCCATCTAATACCTAGCCCCAAAAGTCACACAGGGTCACTTCCACTATTTTTTTTCTTTTTTTGGCTATTCACAAGTCACAAGCCTATCCTTATTCAAGGAGGGGGAATTAGACTCCATCTCTTGTTGGGGAAATGTCAAGGAGAGTATGTGGCATTTGAGATATTGCTGTGGTCATTTTTGGAAAATGCAGCCTGCACACACCATTTCCCGCACCCCGGGGGCAGGATACTACAGGATGGCAGTGCAGTCGTCTTTCAAGGGTGACTATTGGCCACACCTGTGTCCCTTAGTGTGTGAGCAGCAACCACACTAGACACTGTGAAGGTAGTTTCCTTAGCCCCCTGAACACGGATCATTCATGCTTCACTATTCCAGGTCCTTTTGCTGTTATTAGCCTGATGATTGGTGGTGTGGCTGTTCGATTAGTACCAGACGATATAGTCATCCCAGGAGGAGTAAATGCAACCAATGGCACTGAAGCCAGAGATGCCCTGAGAGTGAAAGTTGCCATGTCTGTGACCTTACTCTCAGGAATCATTCAGGTGAGACTCAAAGATGGGGAAGAGGACTCTCATCTGTTAATGTCATAGTTATCTGCTGAGTGCTTTTGGCTGGTCTTCCTACATGGAAGGCAGAGGCAGCCAGCAAGACTCCAGAGCTCAGGGTTCATCAGAGCTCAGGGTTCCCAGCACGCAGCAACTCCAGTCCCACGGCAGGCCTCATTCACAACTATGCACAACTGGCGAGCAAGTTTCTTTCTTTTTTTTTTTTTTTTTGAGACAGAGCCTCAAGCTGTCGCCCTGGGTAGAGTGCCGTGGCATTACAGCTCACAGCAACCTCCAATTCCTGGGCTCAAGCGAGTCTCCTGCCTCTGCCTCCCAAGTAGCTGGGACCACAGGCGCCCGCCACAACGCCCGGCTATTTTTTGGTTGCAGCCATCATTGTTGTTTGGCGGGTCCGGGCTGGGGATTCGAACCCGCCACCTTAGGTGTACGTGGCTGGCGCCTTAGCCGGTTGAGCTACAGGCGCCGAGCCGCGAGCAAGTTTCCATTGGCTACTTTAGAGACCCCAAAAGCAAGACAAACTAGAAATAGCAGGATTGGTTAGTCCTGGAAGAGGGCATCCCTATCAGCTTGGAAGAAACAGCCTGCGATCATGCACAATGGTCTACGTGACTCAGCAGGTCCTCAGTTCCACGGGACAGGGCAGGCCTGAGTGCGGACAGTGTTCTGTGGAGCTCCAAGCTGCTTGGTTGGTTTGTTAGTGGCTTACTACCACAGGTGAAAGTTTGTAGAAAGTGATCCAGGAAGAATTTGTACATGTTTTTGTTGGTCATAACTTCCTGATCTATCATGTGATTTATTTGTTTCTTTGTCATTAAAAAAATAGTTTTGCCTAGGTGTCTGCAGGTTCGGATTTGTGGCCATCTATCTCACAGAGCCTCTGGTCCGTGGGTTCACCACCGCAGCGGCCGTGCATGTCTTCACCTCCATGCTAAAATACCTGTTTGGAGTCAAAACAAAGCGGTACAGTGGGATCTTTTCAGTGGTATATGTAAGTAGGCAACTGCCTGGCCCCCTGGTACTTGCTTTTGTCACACACACACACACAGACACATACACACTTCTTTATCTCTTTTACCTTCAAGGCGCATATTTCTTTTTTTCCAAGAATTTCTATAAAAGGGGAAGATTCAGTTATTCTAAGGCTTTCTGAGAAAAGGGCTACAAAGATTAAACCTCAAAAATCTCACATTATTAGTATGTGATATTGCCTACTTCATAAGAACTTTTTTGCTGGGTCTTTGTTTGGTAACTGCACCATCATTCTAGGTGAAGAGAGAGCTTTTTCCTATGACCAAATCATGTTCTTTTGGGAAACTAACAAATAATGTAAAGGAATAGTAGAAGAACATAGCTCTCTCCAAAATTGATAAGCAGACCAGAAAAAAGGCTATAAAACCTAATTCATGAGTTTAATAAAAATATATATACCCTGTGCCCAACTCAGAGAATATATAAATTATTTGCAAGCACTTGGGGATCAATGGTAATAACTGATCATGTTGAAATTTTTGTGAATTTGATCACAGGTTCTAAAAATTCAGTATCTTTTCATGCAATGCAGTATAATTAGAAATGGAAAATTAAATATATCTTTAGGATCCCCATACAGTTAGAACCAAAAACACCCCATTTCTTTTTTTTAAAGATGCATCATGGGGCTCAGCGGGCTCAGTGAGTAGGGCACTGGCCACGTATACCAAGGCTGGCGGGTTCGAGCCTGGCCCAGGCCTGCTAAACAACAATGACAACTACAACAAAAAAATAGTTGGTATTGTGTCAGGTGCTTATAGTCCTAGCTACTTGGGAGGCTGAGGCAAGAGAATTGCTTAAGTCCAAGAGTTTGAGGTTGCTGTGAACTGTGATGCTACAGCACTCTACCGAGGGCAACATAGTGAGACTCTGTCTCAAAAAAAAAAAAAAAAAAAAAAAAAAAAAAAAAAAAAGATGCATCATAAACAGTTTTATTGTAGTGAATGGCGGTTTCTAACATAGAATTACCTTTGTAAGCAAACTTTTAGAATATATTATTGTGAAAAGCACACTTCTAAATTACCTGTGGATGAAGAATTAGAAAATGATTCAAATTAATCAACAGTGAAAGTACTACATATCAAAACTTCTGAGATGCTGCTGAAGCCGTCCTTGGAAAGTAAGGGCTGCAGCCTTCATAGGTATTGATGCCCCAGAATCTGCGCGAGGCATAGAGACACAGCAGTGAGCAGAACACATACAGTCCAATGGGACAACAGTTATTAAAACATTAATTGCATACACATGTAATTA
Organism: Otolemur garnettii; assembly: GCF_000181295.1. NCBI lineage: Eukaryota > Metazoa > Chordata > Mammalia > Primates > Galagidae > Otolemur > Otolemur garnettii. Next base: position 5,196,373 of record NW_003852400.1, read on the forward strand.
ATTATAGTTTGTGTTAAGTGCGATGAAGAATAGGTACAGGCTGCTCTGAAAGATGAATAGGGAAACCTTTAGATTAAGGGTCTAGGAAACTCAGGAAGTAATGTATGTCTGAGGAAGTAACATTGAATTCTTGATTGACTAGAACGGATTCAAATAGGAATATCCCCTAAATAACTAAATTCTTAGTTTCCCACAATAGATAGCATAGTTCTTGCTGTGAGACCTCTTAAAATGCCTTGTCACTAAGAAATGAGGAGTAGGAAGTCTGTTTTGTTTTTAATGGGAACTGACTGTATTTGGGGTACCCAAACCATAACCCTATAGGGTAATGAAGTGGCTTTCTTCTCTAACTCTCCAAACTTTGGCACACTTGTGATTCAAAGTCCATCTGATTTCTTTCTTCTTCTAACAACAATTTCTCCTTCTTTGAGCTTCTAAAACCTTTTCTATGTGTTTTATCTTTTGTTGTTATCAACTCATAATTCTTTCCTAATGCTCAGGACTCAGCTTCAGTTTCTTTTTCTAAATGCTAAATATTATAATGAAACATCAGCATCAAATGCCTCCTAATTGGTAAAAACCACAAAGGAAGAAGTTTCTGCCTGAGAACTTTTAAACAGAAACGCCCAGTAATGGGATGACTGGTCTGAATTAGTGCACTGAGTGTCTCCTTGGGGGCCATTTCTTGATGTAAACATCCAGTGTTCCTGTGTTACAGAGTACAGTTGCTGTGTTGCAGAATGTTAAAAACCTCAACGTGTGTTCTCTAGGCGTCGGTCTGATGGTTTTTGGTTTGCTGTTGGGTGGCAAGGAGTTTAATGAAAGATTTAAAGAGAAATTGCCAGCACCCATTCCCTTAGAGTTCTTTGCGGTAAGTCAACTCGAGGCCATGAGCCGTCCAACTTCAACAGCCACACACACCTGTCTCTGTGAGGGATTCTGAAGTGGATGAAAGAGGGACCGGGAGTCACAGGGTCTTTTTTTTCCCCTCTCATTTCTGCCAAAAGAAGGTTGGAATTTGTTAAAGAGAACATTTACAAGTTCATTGACAAAAATAGTAAAAAGAAAAATAATTGTAACATAGATACAGATGATTTTTCCAAATATAGGTGAAGATCATATTTCACCTATAGGTGAAAATTTTAACATTATCCCTGAGTGATGGGATTATGGAGCATTTGTTTCCCCAAATATTTATTATTTATTTGTTTTATCAGGAGCACCCATTACTTTAATAACATGGGAAAAATAAAACTATTTCCCTTTTGAAAAGATAAATGTTCCTAAACTTTCTCAGTTCCTTGGCACTCCTAAGCCAAAAGAAATGTCTCACAGTTCCATTTATTAAGTAGTTAGATCCAAACACCTTACATACTTATGACTAACAATTTATTGGCTGTTTGTAAAAATACACACATGAATTGGAATAAAAAGTATTTTATTATGTTCATAAGTAACCACTATTATTTATTCATGAAATGTGTGTGCCTGGTGCACACCACACAAGTCCTCAAACCTCACAGTCAGATTGGACCCTGCTACCCTCATTTCTTCTTTGCATGGTTCCTGCTTTTTAATCACAGCTACCACAGAACACCCAGCTTTACAAAGAGAAAGGCATTATTGAAAGGAGCACAGTGGAAACTCATGTTAAAACTGCAAACTTCCTCTAACTAGAAGCTTGCACAGTGTCCAATAGGTGTCGCTGTTTGCCAGACCCGTTTACCCACCGGGTCCCAGTGACTTGGCACCCTGGGTCTCCTTTGGGGTGGGGGGAGGGGAGTCACAGGGATAAAAAATAAAAAGTACAGAAGTCTGATCCAAATTTAGCAAAGACTAAAATTTCTAGCTATGAAAACAAGTGACTGGTATAGTTCACCAGGAAACCAATCTTTTTGATCCTTTTCCTTGCCTTGGTCTTATCTACTTTGTACTAGTACCTTTTAACAGGCAAATACTTTACATCTTTTATATTAACCTGGATAGAGTTGAAACACATTCTTCTTAGTCAAGTATCACAAGAATGGAAAAGCAGAAATCCAATATATTCAAACTAATATGAAGCCAGTAGATGATCTAATACATGAGAAAAATTCAATTCAATTCAAGTAGGAGGGAGGGGGAAAAGGGGAGCAGGGAAGGGGATTGGTGTGCTCCCACTTAATGGGCACAAGGTAAGGGTGTATGGCACACCTCTTGGGCACGGGACACACTACAAGAGGGACTCTACCTAACAAATGCAAACATTGTAACCTACTTATTTGTACCCTCACATTAACCAGAAATAAAAATATAAATTTTAATTTTAAAAAACAGGCAAAAACAACCCAAAACCCCTATCTCTACACAAGTTTAAAGCCTCTTTTCTTACTGGGACTGAGCTCAGAGTTCCTGTTTCTACTTAGAGTACAAGAAGTTTTGAGTGCCTTTGAAAGGGAAAGAAGGTAGGCAAGCTGTAATTCTGAAGAAAATGATGAAGGCTGCCTCTCCTGCCCTGGGTTACTAGTTCTGTTTCCCAGATTCCCTTTAAAGAGTCCTTCTTGTGTCCCTGGGGTACAGTTTTTCAGAATTCTATCACTGTATTTACAGTCTTTAGTGAATTAGTGAATACCTGAAACCAGCATTTTTTAAACTTCTTAACTAAGTGCTCTTTAGAACAAAGGAGAGAAAAGCCATACTGGAAAGTTTGGGGACATAATCTTTATAACTATTCTTAAACATAAAATTTATTTTTTGTCATAAAAACATTTTTGTGAATTTTGAGTACTCTTTTATAATACATTTATGTCGATAGGCAAACAATGGTTTCAATTGTTTACTACTTACAGAAAATTGGGGCAGTGGTAAGTAGTTGGCTCCAGAGACTTGAGCCATATGTATCCTGTGGATTTTCTTTTTTAGGTTATGATATTTTGTGTTTTAATTCCAGTCCCAAAATGCTCGTGAAAAAAGAAATGTTCGTGAATTGCTTTTAAGTATTAGTCAAATCAGATCCAAGTCCTAGACATTGTGCTGAAACCTTGTGGATTTTAATAAGCTAAGAAACGCCACCAGTTTGTGGCTCAGCACCTGTGGCTCAAGCAGTTAAGGCGCCAGCCACATACACCTAAGGTGGCGGGTTCGAATCCAGCCCAGGCCCGCCAAACAACAATGACGGCTGCAACCAAAAAATAGCCAGGCGCTGTGGCGGGCGCCTGTGGTCCCAGCTACTTGGGAGGCTGAGGCAGGAGACTTGCTTGAGCCCAGGAGTTGGAGGTTGCTGTGAGCAGTGAACCCATGGCACTCTACCCAGGGGGATAGCTTGAGGCTTTGTCTCAAAAAAAAAAAAAAGAAACTCCACCAGTTTGAGATGCACAAAAAACATGTAACTGAGGTTGAAAACATAATTGCCACCAAGAGAAAAGGGTCTTTCCATCCAAGGAACCAGAAATACCCTGTCTTTCTTCTCTCAGGCCGCTGTCTCTGACATGTAGCAATAAACTTGCCTTATGATTGGTTTCTGGCAACAGCCACCACCCTTCCCTGGCCGGCCATTATTCCTTCTCTCCTGAACAACCCACTCAAACAGCTCCAAAAGCAATAGATCCTGGGCATGAAGCAATTTGCTATATTACCTGCTATTATGTTTTTCTTCTTCATCTTTTTTTTTTTTGTAATTTTTTCTCTATTTTTTTCCTTACTCCCAATAGGCAACGATTTTTTTTGTGTGTGTGTTTTTGTTTTTATTTGAGTTTGTTTGTTCAGTTTGGGGGGGTTGTTTGTTTATTTGTAGAGACAGGGTCTCACTCTTGTTCAGGCTGGTCTCAAACTTTGGGCTCCAGTGATCCACCCCCCCCCAGCCTCCCAGAGTGCTAGGATTACAGGTGTCGGCCACCCCATCAGGCCCTGTGTTTTTCTTCTTGTAGTTCACTAAAGGTTGCACTTTATACCCCAAGTAAATCTATGCCCTGACAATCCAGGATGGCCTTATATACAGTGACACTCTGTGTGATGTGTGGTTCCGCTCTGATCCTGACTCAGAGACAGAGAAGACAGCTACAGGGGGTGGAAACCTCTATACCAGCTGCTGCTATCCTGGAAACAGGATCCGCAGGGGAAGAGTCTAAACCCAAACATACATTTTATAATGATATACTTGTCCTTGTACCACTCCCACAATTCACATTCAGTCATCTTTTATTCATAATATCTTGGCCAAGGACTTGATTCACCTCCCCAAGAGGAAAGGTCAACCTCTGAGAGGTTTTATGCCCCTTTCCAGTTGCAACTAACTAGCCAAACCCCAGCATGGAACAGATCAAGGTAAGAGGAAAATTCCAGGCTGCAAAGAAACTATAGAGTCCCCTTTAATTATGTGGGCTAGAGTCATTAAGAGAAGTTAGAATTACTGGCAGCTAATAATTATAATTCTTTTTAAATCTGAATGTTAAAAAATGATAATAAATTTGGCTTGGCCGATAAATTCTTTGAAGCTCATTTTTCTGACATTTGAATATTCCTTTCTAAACGTGCATTTGAATTTGTGTCTGTTTTAGGTGGTAATGGGAACTGGCATTTCAGCTGGGTTTAACTTGAAAGAATCATACAATGTGGATGTTGTTGGAACACTTCCTCTGGGGTAGGAAAATAGTTTTATTTTACATAACAGTGTGATTTGAATAACCGATACACCTGTTCTTTTTAACCCCTGCTTTAGTACTCTTGCAAAGAAAAGTAATCTCTTTTCTACATATAAAATAGGTGAGGGTTTGGAGGGTGGGTATGTGTTTTTTTATTGTGGTAAAAAAGTCTATAACATAAAATTTACCATCTTAACCATTTTTAAGGTACAGTTCGGTGGGGTTAAGTATATTCATATTATTGTAAAACAAGTCTCTGGGACTTTTTTTATCTTGCAAATCTGAAACTCTGTATCCATTAAACAACAACTTCCTCTTCCCTCTTCCCACCAGCCCCTAGTAACTACCACTCATCTTTCTGTTTTTATTAATATGACTACTCTGGGTACCTCATCTACGTGGTATCATACAGTATTTGTCTTTTCGTGACTGGTTTATTTTGCTTACTATAGCGTCCTCAAGGTTTATCTCTGCTGTAGCATGTGACAGTATTCCCTTCCTTTTCTAAGGATGAATAATGTTCCATTGCATGTGTTCGTCGTATTTTATTTCTCCATTCATCTGTCAGTGAGCATTGGTGTCGCCTCTATCTAGGCTATTGGGAATAGAGCTGCTGTGGATATGAGTGTATAACTATGTCTTTAAGACCTTACTTCCAATTATTTTGGATATATACTCAGAAGTGGGACGCCAGATCTATGTATTTTTTGAAGAACCTCTATACTGTTTTCCTTAGCAGTTGTACCATTTTACAATGCCACCAACAGTGGCAAGTGGTTTTTGTTTTGTTTTGTTTTGTTTTGTTTTTTTTGAGACGGAGCCTCAAGCTATCCCCCTGTGTAGAGTGCCATGGCATCACACTCACAGCAACCTCCAACTCCTGGGCTCAAGCGAGTCTCCTGCCTCAGCCTCCCAAGTAGCGGGGACTACAGGCGCCCACCACAATGCCTGGCCATTTTTTGGTTGCAGCCATCATTGTTGTTTGGCGGGCCCGGGCTGGGGATTCGAACCCGCCACCTTAGGTGTATGTGGCTGGCGCCTTAGCCGCTTGAGCCACAGATGCTGAGCCTATTTTGTTTTCTTAAACAGTTTTTGAATTCTCTCCCTAAGTGTTACAGGAATTAAGAGAAAAAAAGAAACACTTAAATCCTAGTCTGCCACTTACTAGCTGAGTGACCTTGGGCAGGTCCCTTCTCCTCTGAAAGCCTCAGTTTCCCCACCTGTCAGGTGGAGATGGTAATTTATACTGATCTCAAAGGCAGCTGGGAGAGCTGCAGGAGGTACTGCATATGAAGCAGGGGGCACGCTCGGTACGCACTCTAGACATGTTGACTGAACATTCTGAGCCTTGTTATTTCACTGTTTTCTAGTTTCAAGTCACTGTTACTTCATCTATGTCAGTGGTTCTCAACCTTCCTGATGCCGCAGCCCTTTAATACAGTTCCTGTGGGTCGCAACCCACAGGTTGAGAACCCATGATCTATGTTATCTCGTGGAGCTTATATTCTACTAGTGGAGACAGACAACTGAATAATAAACAAACCAATAGCAAGAAGTACTATGAAAAAAAAGTGAAGCCAGGTAAAGGATAGGACAGACCGGGTGGCTGTTTTAGGTAGGGTGTCAGGGAAGGTGATACGTGTATTTGAGACATGAATGAGATTTAGTGACTTGCTAGTGAGGTTCAGCCCGGACCCAGAACTCAGTCTTCTGTTACCCAGTTGTGAGTTCTTTCCATTACCTCATACCTGGGCCACTAACAAAGTTAGTAATATGATAAACATTAGTCTTTTAATGGATCCAGCAGATAATCCTATTCAGTTACTAGTTAGAAATAATTTGATTAAATATGAAATGCTTACACTTAGATCCCTCCTTTTAAAAATATACTGACAGGCTGCATAACATTAGTAAGTTATTCTATATATATATATATATATATGCATGTTATATCTATAGTATATACATTACATATAGTATATATAATATAGTATATAAGCTGATAGGTTAAAAACCACATGTCACCATGTCACCATAATTTCAATACCTTCCTTTCCCTATTGTGCTGTACCCAGATATGTAGCTTTCCTTCTATTTATGAGAACTTAATTTAAAAAAAAAAAAAAAAAGGAAAGGACATCTTACCTTTCTGGAACATGGCTACCAGAAACCTTATCTTTCTGGAACTTTGCCCAAAACCAAGCAGGTAACAAACACTTACCTATCTACATATCTATGTACAATCATGCTGTTTTGGTTATCTGTGAATCTTACTGCTATATAACGAACTACTTCCAAAACAGTGGCTAATACAGTAACC
>NW_003852400.1:5203352-5205415 GCF_000181295.1 Otolemur garnettii
ACTGAGGTGGGAGGATTGCTTGAGGCCAGGAATTCAGGACCAGCCTGAGCAACTTAGCAAGACCCCTGGCTGTATAAAAAATAGAAAAAATAGCCAGTGTGGTGGCACATGCCTGTAGTCTCAACTACTAGGCTGGCTGAATCAAAAGGATCACTTGAGCCCAGGAGTTTGAAGTTACAGTTAGGAGTTATAATGATGCCGTTGTATTGTAGATGCACTCCCAAGCAATAGAGTGAGACCTTGTCTCAACAAAACAAAAAAAAGCAGAAAAACCCAAAACCTCACAGCAACCATTAATGTTCTTATAATTCTTCAGTCTAGATTGGGCTCAGCTGTGTGGTTCTTCTTCAGGTCTTGCTGGGGAGTCTCTCATGCATCTAGAGATCTTTGAAGGTATGACTAGTGCTGGAAGATCCGAGAGGGCTCCGCTTGCATGTCTGACACCCCAGCTGGCGTGGCTGGAACGGCTGAGGCCTGGTTGGCATCTTCTCTAAACATGATGTCTCCAGCAGGGTAGCCAGACCTCTTTACATGGTGGTTTAGGACAATAAGAAAGAAACACAGAGAGTTTGCAGGCCTCTGAAGGTACTCATACAGCCTCGCTTCCCCTACATTCTGTCAATCAAAACACATTACAAGGCCAGCCCAGTTTTAGCCAGAAGGGAAACAGATTCCACATCTAGCTATTTAGCTGGGAGGAGCAGCGTGTATGTGTGAGTACAAGAGGATTGGTTGGTGGCCAAATTTGAAAGCAGACTCCCATACTTAGCTATACACATACATAAGAACATACATATTGCAGTGCCCAGAAAGTGACAGTTCACTGTTAAAGATCCCAATCTCACATTATATCCTGTCTTTTGATTTATTTGCCTTAACTTATTCCAAAATGCATCCTTTTCTTTTATCCTAATTGCTCAGTCCTAACCCTGCTTCAAGGCCCTCTCAGCTGATGCATGTGCAGCAAAGTGAAGAGGAAGGATGATAAACTTCATAATCAGAACCCCTGGGTTTGAGTCCCATCTCTATCTTGGGCAAGTTACTTAACATCTGTAAGCATTCATTTTCTCACCTAATAATGGCACCTATCCAACAGGAGTGTTGTGAGGAAAAATGAGATGACTTAGATGAAGCGTGTAGCACGTAATCTAGCCTCAATAGATATTAGGTTCCTGCCCCTTTCACCCTGCCTTTTCCTTATCCAATAACTTGAAACATCCAATCTGTCATTTGCTACAACATAGTAATAGAGACAGCTTGTTTGACCATGGACAAATCGCTTAACCTCACTATGCCTCATTTTCCTCATCTGTAAAATGGGGATTATTATGATGCCTACTTCAGGACTATTAGAAATAATTAAATGAGCACAGAACCAGGCACTGAGGGAACACCTAATAAATGGTTGCTATGGTAGTAATCATAACTATTACTGCATATCAATTAAATGATTGTTATTATTATGGCTGCTCCTTGAACTGGAGCAGAATGCCTTTGAAAATCTCTATCCTCATCCCCCATTCTATGTATTCCTGTAGTTTAAGGGTTCTAACCTATAAGAATGGACCACAAAAGCTGGATTCCCCACTGTGAGGTTCCAAGAGTCACACTTTTGGCTCCTGCAGATTCCCAGGTGCATAATTTTCCGTCGTTCCTTTTCCAAGTTACACGCTCAACTAAAAGGATAAGAACGTGGGAAGAAGTTACATCAATCACAAGGGAGAGAAGTGTGGACCTAATGTTTTGAAGACAGTAGTTCTCCTCTAAAGGAGCCCTTCTAGGCCGGGCACAGTGGCTCACACCTGTAATCCTAGCACTCTGGGAGGCCAAGGTGGGTGGATTGCCTGAGCGCAGGAGTTGGAGACCAACCTGAGCAAGAGTGAGACTCTGTCTCTAAAAAATAGCCAGGCACTGTGGCAGGCATCTGCAGTTCCAGCTACTCAGGAGGCTGAGGCAAGAGAATCACTTTGAGCCCAAGAGTTTGAGGTTGCTGTGAGCTATGATGCCACAGCACTCTACTGAGGGCAACAAAGTGAGACCCTGTCTCAAAAAAAAAAAAAAAA
>NW_003852400.1:5205435-5206551 GCF_000181295.1 Otolemur garnettii
AATCATTACCACAGGTGTGTAGCGTGGACTTGGTGTGAGGCTTTTCCACATACTGACATGTTGTTACTTTATCTCTTCATATTTTTGTGGCTATAAACTAGAAATACCCAGAATAGCCCTAAGAGCAGGACTTACTTGCCCCAGGAAGACATTGGCATATATTTGTTGATAAGTAATAGTCCAGGCACTTAAAAGATGCCAATAGTCCTATAGGTCACGAACTTCCTCTTAAAACAACAAAAATATTTTGTTCCCTTTTACTGCAATTAAAAAAAAAACAAACCACCATTATTTGTTTAGAGAGTGTGTTTGGGAAAGAGGGGGCTGCATGGGGAGCACAGCATTTATTTCTAACACAATAAAAATTTTGTCTTGTGGCATCTGAGCATTTTGCTGACCCTATCTTCTTCCTATTACTGTACCTGCCTTCAGGGTGCCATGAGGTATAAGTTTCCTCCTTTTATAAATAAAATAGCATCTGCTCTTTCCTGATAACCCCTCTAGGTAGAAAGCCACACCCTGCAGTTTAGGTTTGGAAAGAACCTCTCTCTGTCAAGAAGGGCCGTCCTTTTTGCCAATCCAGAGCAAAGGAGGATCCAAGCACTGATCACCTCATTTGCAGATAATGACCCTCTGTATTGCACCCCTTGGCCTGTGGTTTTTTCCCAGTGGTCACAACACTCAAGTTAAAGCCAGCTTGATTTTTCAGGCTACTACCTCCAGCCAACCCGGATACCAGCCTCTTCCACCTTGTATACGTGGATGCCATTGCCATAGCCATCGTTGGATTTTCAGTGACCATTTCAATGGCCAAGACCTTGGCAAATAAACATGGCTATCAGGTTGATGGCAATCAGGTAAAAATCATCAATTGCCTGCACACGTTCCATACCAGTATAGTCATCATGCTCTGTTCTGGAAGGTACATGAAGTAGATTTATCAATGTTGGTAGAAAAACTTACTTGGGTGATGGATGTATTTGGAGCCTGTATTTATTCAACTCTACATTTTTTTCTTTAATTATGAGCATTAGAATCTTACCTGGGCAGGGGTAGAAAGGTGAAATCTCCGATCTAAAGTGCCTCTTTACATGGTGGTTTAGGACAATAAGAAAG
>NW_003852400.1:5207135-5209403 GCF_000181295.1 Otolemur garnettii
AAGATTGGTATAGATTACCAGCTGGATTACCAGCTCGTAAGAACAGGAACATTTTTTGTGCCATTATTTGTGATTTGCATGAAATTCAGTAACAACACTATCACACTCAAGCACCAAAAGGCGTTACTTCTGCTGGACCCTGTATTTTTTCAAACCATTTTTGCTCCATAGGAAGGCCTATCTTTGTTTATTAAACTTTGGGTACATGGTTCATCTCTCAGACACCATAGTATTCTCTTTGCTGCCTTCTTTTGTAACATAGTCACAAATAAGGTATTTAATCCAACACCATGCGCTGTAATCTTGGTATGACAATGCCTATTTTAATACCCTGTATATTTCTAAGGGGAAACTAGATGCTTTACATTCATATAAAGTGTAATGGTCAAACTAGAAATACCCAGAATAGCCCTAAGAGCAGGACTTACTTGCCCCAGGAAGACATTGGCATATATTTGTTGATAAGTAATAGTCCAGGCACTTAAAAGATGTCAATAGTCCTATAGGTCACGAACTTCCTCTTAAAACAACAAAAATATTTTGTTCCCTTTTATTGCAATTTAAAAAAAACCACCATTATTTGTTTAGAGAGTGTGTTTGGGAAAGAGGGGGCTGCATGGGGAGCACAGCATTTATTTCTAACACAATAAAAATTTTAAGAGTCCCCCCCCTTAAAATATGCCATAATTCCTGTTTTGAACTGATGCTAAACAAATTATGGTAACTGAGAAGAGATTGAAAAGACAGCCCATACAGCTACAAATGCAGATTAAATGGGCTATCCTGCTTTTCCTCCTGAAGAATGACCTGTCTTTTGTATTTTGTTTCCCCACGGAAAAGGAGCTCATTGCCCTGGGACTGTGCAATTCCATTGGCTCGCTCTTCCAGACCTTCTCCATTTCCTGCTCCTTGTCTCGAAGCCTTGTTCAGGAGGGAACTGGAGGGAAGACACAGGTGTGTATGGAACAGGCCTCTGAGAACTAGTGATCTGAGTGGTAATTAAATTTTAATCTCTTGATTCTATTCTGAACCCAAACAAAGCTACTCTGCCTGCAGATCCATGCTCCGGTAAGCTGTGTAGAGAATCAGAGAAAGGCATGATTGGTTGACACGAATCACAGGAACTGAATCTGTAGAAAAGGGGTATATTCTCCAGTTAAATTGGAAAGTTTTACAATACTCGGCTACCAGTAAACCTCAAAGTTCAGACATGGGATATCATCAGGAAAGCCTGAGTGTGGGCAGGATGCCACACCATCCAACAGAACTTTTTACAATGGTAGGAATGTTGAATAAATGCACTGTCCAATATAGCAGCCATCAGCAACATGACTCTTGAGCACTTGAGAGGACTTGGATTTTAAATTTTAGTTAATTTTAATTTTAGAGACATGTAAATGGCCACGTGTGGCTGGTAGCTACCATATTGGACAGCAAACACTTATCTGAACTCTTGGCCCTTATGGGTCTCAGGTTGGCACTAAACACCTTTCACCACCTCTGACAAGGAAATTTCAGTCACGGTATTTAAGCATTTCAAGCTTCTATTTAAAAGCCATAAGAACCAAAACTTCAAAGAGGGAATGGGAGAGAGTTATAGGTTTATGTAATAGTTCAGATGATTCACTGGAAACCATATTTTCTTGATCTTCCAGTAGTGATTATCCAAAGAATAAGACCAACCTCTGCCCCTCCTCTCACTCACGCCTCCTAAAGCCCCTTCCATGTGTCCTCTCCTTCAGCTTGCAGGTTGTTTGGCCTCGTTAATGATCCTGCTGGTCATATTAGCCACTGGATTCCTCTTTGAATCATTACCACAGGTGTGTAGCGTGGACTTGGTGTGAGGCTTTTCCACATACTGACATGTTGTTACTTTATCTCTTCATATTTTTGTGGCTATACTAGGGGTTTTTACTGTAACCATAGCAGGGTGGCATGAGAAAGGGCCAAAGCTAGAACCGAGATCCTGCTCCATGGTCTCCTGACAGCTGCCCACAGGGCCTTGGGAAAGGTATTTCCCCTCCTCTTGGTCTCAGTTTCCTTATCTGCAAAGTAGTTTGGACTGACTAACCTCCAAGGTCCCTGCCCTCTTTGACTATCTATAACCTAATACTTTCATTAAAAATCTGAAGTTGGCTCGGCGCCTGTGGCTCAAGTGGCTAAGGCGCCAGCCATGTACAACCAAGGTGGCAGGTTCGAATCCAGCCTGGGCCCGCCAAACAACAATGACGGCTGCAACCAAAAAATAGCCCAGCATTGTGGCGGGTG
>NW_003852400.1:5209890-5210418 GCF_000181295.1 Otolemur garnettii
AAAAAAAAAAAAAAAGACATTTATTTGGTGATACATTTAATCCAGCAGAGATCAGGAACAATAGAGAATAGAGCAGGTAGAAGGTGGTGGCTCATGCCTTTAATCCCAGAACTTTGGGAGGCCAAGGTGAGAGGATTACTTGAGATCAGTTCAAACCAGCCTGAACAACAGAGTGACAGCCCATCTTTCAAATTAAGTAAATAAATAGGATGTATAACAGAAGAAAAAATCATAATGTAGGAAGACCACGGATGAAATCATTCCTTGAATACCAAGGTTAATCCTGAACCTCTTGATCACTATGTACGTTTGCTGCTAGGATATAAGCCTGATTTTCCAAGGCTCATTTTAGCTAACCAAGTCCTGAAAATCCTGGTGTTCATGGCTCCAAAGACACCATCAGTGCTAGAAAGTGATCAGGAAGAAGGTGTGGGGGAGGCAGCATCAGGGCAGTGAGGGGACAGCAAAGGAGACAGGAGGAGAGGTATGTGGGGATGTGCCCTGTGGATAGGAGGAGAGGCATGCGGG
>NW_003852400.1:5210460-5214865 GCF_000181295.1 Otolemur garnettii
GCATGCGGGGATGTGCCCTGTGGACAGGAGAGGCATGCGGGGATGTGCCCTGTGGACAGGAGAGGCATGTGGGGATGTGCTCTGTTTCAGGCTGTGCTGTCCGCCATTGTGATCGTCAACCTGAAGGGAATGTTTATGCAGTTCTCAGATCTCCCCTTTTTCTGGAGAACCAGCAAAATAGAGCTGGTAAGTAACAAAGTGATGATTAGGTTTATGGGTCATAGCAGCAAGCCTGGTTAGTGCTAGTATGTGGGAAAATGTGAGAAAGAGAAGGTGAAAGTCGTGTGTGTGCATGTTTAATTCTTATGGAATTTTTAACACAATTCTCCATAAACTTTCTGTTTTGCTTTAGACCATCTGGCTGACCACGTTTGTGTCCTCCTTGTTCCTGGGATTGGACTATGGTTTGATTACTGCTGTGATCATCGCTCTGCTGACTGTGATTTACAGAACACAGAGGTGAGTGCCCAGACTGGAATGGGCGTGGGTGTTCTGGCTGAGATGACAATGTTGACCTTAAGTATAGACCAAAGCTCAGAGTGGTGGAAGTGGAGCCCTTTGTTTATTTCTACTCAGCATGAAAGGAAGCTGTAACGTTCACATAGCCTGTTGACTAAATAAACAAAATCCCAATAAAATATTCTCTAAAATGCTGCCAAATGAAAAGAGCATGATTTCCATCACTGTCGGAGCCATCCGCCACCTGTACCACACGCATTTACTCACCCTCCTCTGACTGAACCTTGTTCTTACAGCTTGCTTTGGCACCAGGTGCTGACATGACTTTCAGTGACATGAAGCAGACTCAACACTGTGACTATAGGCACTTCTCCAGTTGTCCCTTCTTCCACCCTGAACCATTATCCCCTGGCTTCTCTGCTTAGCTGAGCCCACTAGGGAAAGTATAAAATAATCTTTAAAACACTGCTATTGGCCAGGTGTGATGGCTCATGCCTATAATTCTAGCACTTTGGTGGCTGAGACAAAAGGATCACTTGAGACCAGGACTCCAAGACTAGCTTGAATAAGAGGGAGACCTCCGTCTCTACAAAAATTATTTTAAATTAGCTAGATGTGGTCATGTGTGCCTGTAGTCCCAGCTACTTGACAGAGGCAGCATGGTCGCCTGAGCCCAGGAGTTTGAGTTTGCTATGAGCTATAATGACACCACTGCACTCTACCTGGGGTGACACAATGAGACTCTGTCTTAAAACATTAATAATGAAGAAATCACCATGAAAATAAAAAGGAAATGTTATGTCATAGCAACAGCCTAGACTTACTTCTTTATTTATTTATTCATTTATTTAGAAATACAGTCTCACTTTGTTGCCCAGGCCTAGAGTGCCATGGCCTCAGTATAGCTCACAACAACCTCAAACTCCTGGGTTTAAGTGATCTTCCTGTCTCAACCTCCCAAGTAGCTGGGACTACAGGCACCCACCACAATGCCCAGCTAATTTTTCTATTTTTAGTAGAGATAGGGTCTCACTCTTACTCAGGTTGATCTTGAACTCCTAAGCTCAAGTGATCCTCCTACCTTGATTTCCCAGAATGCTAAGATTATAGGTATGAGCTACTATGCCTGGCCCAATGGCCTGGACTTTAGAGTCAGGCAATCCTGGTTCAAGTCCCAGCTGCACCTTCCTAAATTCAATGATTTAACATAACCTCTCAGGGCTTGGTTTTTGCATCTGTAAAATGGGACTAATACTTGGTGCCTCAAAAAGGACCTTACAGTAAGATTTAAATGAAAATAAGGCACACAAAGACTAGTTCAGTGTCTGATACATTCTACCCGCTCAATCCGTAATAGTGCCCTCCTTTTTTAATGCAAAGACGAATGAAAATGAGATTAGTCTGGTTTGCCTATAGTTGCAAATCATATAATGGTTCCTAAAGTTTTTTCTGTGATGTGTTGAAAGGCCACTGGATGAGGATGTTAGCCCTTTATCTACAAAATGAGGAAAATGTGAAATTAAGAACACATAGGATTCCATACTCAGGTTAAAAATAAAACTACAAATTCTAACCCTGTTGCTCATTACTATCTAAATAAAGTTTTTTCCCATTTTTATGAAAAACATTATTTGAGGGATAAAGAGAAGTACAGCATTTTTAAAAAAATGTTTCCTTGGCTGGGAGTGGTGGCTCAGGCCTGTGATCCTAGCACTCTGGGAAACCGAGGTGAGTGGATTGCCTGATCTCACAGCAAAACCTTGTCTTTAAAAACAAAATATCCAGGTGTTGTGGAGGGCACCTATAGTCCCAGCTACTTGGGAGGCTGAGGCAAGAGAATCACTTGAGCCCAAGAGTTTGAAGTTGCTGTGAGCTATGTCGCCACAGCACTCTCTACCAAGGGCTGCAAAGTAAGACTCTGTCTCAAAAACAACAACAACAAAAAAAAAACTTGCCCAACTTTAAAATTTGTGATAAGAAATCATAATATCCAATCCAAAAAAACAACAAAAATCACAAAAATTCTACACTGTGGCTTGTTAAAGGATATAGATATTTTTAAAGGATAATGTTCACTAAAGCTCTGAGATAGAGGGCTCAAGTAGATGTTCAGTCCTTTGCTGGTGATTTTAAAGGTCCTTGTAGGTATAGAGCCAGCAGTCGGGACACTTGTTTATTTTCAGCTGGCTTCCTTTTCTGCAATTAGGACACACTTTTCAGGCTCTGAGGAGTGGTGCATTGGCTTTGGCCTGTTGCTCCAAACACTCAGAGCACGCATAGTTGAGAAACAACTATTGCATTCAGCAAACGATTCCTGACAGTCTCCTCCATGTGGGCATCAAAGGTGCTACAGGTGTGACGAACTCCCCAAGGAGTTTGTTCAGTGTTACAAAACATACTGAAATGATTATAATCTTCATTGACTAGATGATAATGTTATTATGTTCCCCGAAAGATGCTAAACTCTAGGGATACTGCACTCAATATGACACGGCCCCTCCCTTCATAGAGAGTATATTCACTTGAGGATGACAGACATGCATTAATGATTATGTCAATAATGGTAATGTCCTAGCACTCTGGGAGGCCAAGGTAGGAAGATCATTGAGCTCAGGAGTTCAAGACCAGCCTGAGCAAGAGTGAGATCCCATCTCTACTAAAAATAGAAAAATTAGCCAGGGGTTGTGGTTGGCCACCTATAGTCCCAGCTACTCAGCAGGCTGAGGCAAAGGGATTGCTTCAACCCAGGAGTCTAAGGTTGCTATGAGCTAGGCTGAGGCCATGGCACTCTAGCCTGGACAACAGAGTGAGACTCTATCTCCAAAAAATAAAAATAATGGTAATGATGTAATCATGGCACTTAATTATTATAATTACTTACGTACCTGGCTCTATACAAGATCAATGCTTTATGTCATTTCATCCAATGACTATTGGCATCCCCATTTCATAGAGGTGGAAACTGAGGCCTTGAGTGATTGGGTAACTTACCTAAGATGACAGTAAGTGGTGGGACAATGACTCATATATGAGTTTTTTTGGAATTCAGAAGCTGACTCTTAATCAGCATTCTGTAATCCATTGTCAAAAACTTAAGATACACAGTTATAAGTGCTTCATTAGCTATAAGCAAGGTACAGTGTGATATCAAGCATAAGAGACACCCAAATAAGACCCTTTAAGAGTTCATTGAAAAGACTTGCTAGCTGTCAGTGTCAACAGGGATGTAACAGAGCTTGGCCTTTACTGGAATCAATAGCATTTAGACTTGCAGAAATGGGCACTCCAAGTGATCAGGAAGACCCATTTCTCCTCTGCCTGTTGAATCCTCACCCTTGGACCCATCTTGCCCAGCCAAAGGCCCTCAACTCCCCTGTGTCCTCCACAATGCTCTGGTCTTCCTCTCGCATTTTGCATGTGTCCATCACAGTTAGTTGTGTAACTGTGTCATCTGTGTGCCTGCCCCTTCCTCCTCCTCCCCAGTGGCCCTAGATTGCAACACACAGGCAGCACTTTGAGTTTCTCAGAGGTTTTCTTGTAATTGAGAACTCAGCTGAGAACCTCATTCCAACATCTACAGTATTAGTCATTGGGATGGGGATTACCCACAGATGTCAGTAGACTGTGAACATCTTGTTTGTAGCCTTGAAGTTTGTTCCCAGATACCAGGCACATACACATTCTCTGAATATTTGCAGAGGGAATCTACCCAGAACAGCTAATGTTCATGTTATGTATTCTAATTTGCAAAGCACTTTTGCCTTTATGCTAAGAAGCACCAGGGTATAGTAGCAACCGTGGAATGTCAAATCAAAGTCCTTGAGTTGAATCCCAGCTCTCTGACCTTGAACAACTCACCTAACTCCACTGAGCTTCAATTTTTCAGCCACACGATAGTGGTAATAAGCTGCTCATTACATCATATAAGGTAATAGCACATGCTCAA
>NW_003852400.1:5215138-5218487 GCF_000181295.1 Otolemur garnettii
AAAAAAAAAAAAAAAAAATAGTCTCTGTCATCATATGGTGTCTAATTTGAGCCAGACTGTCCTACAAAAAGAATTAGGAATTAGGGCTCTCAAAAGGTAATGTTTAAAATGTATTCAAACCCAATATAAGAAAATCTCTGTGCTAATTGGAGATTTTTGTTTTTTCTCCACACCATCAATTGATTACCCCCAGCCCCAACCATGAGTCACTGACTCTTGCTACTAACAAATAAGAATTCCCTCTCCTACCTTAGAATTAGAGCAGGAAGATGATTCTATCTACTGAGCAGCATGAGGAAAACTCAAGTAACACATGTTCCTGGCATAACTTGAAGTCTGCACGATTCATTATTGCCCCAGTCTTTAAATGCAGAGTCTTTTGTCCTGTTTGTGTATGAAGTGTGGTCAGGGGGTCAGTGTGGAGTGTATGTGTGATGTGTACAATCTGTGTGGTGTGAGGTGTATGTGATGTGTGTGTGTAGTGTGTACCTGTGTGGTATGTGGTAGAGGTGTGGGGCTGTGCATGTACATTGTATATATGGGGGGGTATGAGTGTGTGAGTGGTATGTGATGTGTGTGTAGTATATATGCATATGTGTGTGTGGTATATAGTGTGTGTATATGTGTGTGTGTATTGTATATGTGTGATATGTATGTTGTATATATGTATGGTATGGTTGTGTGTGATATGCATGCATGTGTGTGATATGTAATGTATGTATTATGGGGGATAGAAGGTGTGTATTGTGTGTGTGATATGTGAGGGCTTGGGGTGTGTGTATATTGTATGAAGTGTATGTGATGTGTGTGTTTTGGGGGAAGTATATGTATGTGTGTGGTAGGTAGGCATGTGGGGGGTATGTGGTGTGTGTATTAAGGAGGGTGTATTTTGTGCGTGGTATGTGGAGTGTGTGAGTATGTGTGGTCTGTGTGGGGTATATGCATGTGTGAATTGTGGGGTATATGGTGTGCATGTTTTGTATATATGCATGTGTGTGTGTTGTGAGGGGATGTTTTGTGTGTGGTATGTGGAGTATGTGGGTATGTCTGGTTTGGCATGAGGAGGTGTTATGTGTATATTGTGTATGTGTATGGTGTATGAGCATGTGTGTGGTACCTGTGTGTGGTATGTGCATTGTGGGGGGTGTATTGTGTGGTGTGTGTGATGTGTGTACTGTGTATGTGTGTGGTGTACGAGCCTCTGTGTGGTACCTGTGTGTGGTATGAGGCGCGGGTGTCAGGCTTAGACTAGCACGTGGAATGTGACGTATGTGAAGCCCTTGTGCAAAGACCCCCTATAAGGATGAAGTATTCCTGAATTCACCAGCAAATCCTTACATGACATGTAAATATACAAAACCTTATTTTTAAATCCCATACGGCACCTCAGCACAATGGTATTTAACATACTTTCTGTCTCCAGTCCGAGCTACAAAGTCCTTGGACAGCTTCCGGACACTGACGTGTATATTGATATAGACACATATGAGGAGGTAGGACCTTCTCCTTTCATCATTTGAAAAGGTTGTGAGCATGTGATTTGATTGCTAAGTGCTGTTTTTGCCTAGGACAAAAAGTAGGGTTGAAGGGAGGGAGGTATAGTGTTCTAAGTGAGAAGTCTGAGCTCCAATTTACGTCTGGATTTAGTTTTTACTATGCAGTAAATACTCAATTTCCTAATATATATTTCTCTTCATTTTTAATAGGGATAAATATATATTATTGGAATTAAAGTATTTGCTTGGAAAATACTGGAACTGAGAGGATGGTTTATATGTGCATGGTTTTCTTCTGATGTGTTTATGGTAAAATACTAATTTTAAATAAAATTGTTTATAATTTATTAATATACTAATTTTAATAAAATATAGATGGTGGGACTGTGAAAGTCTCCCATTTCGTTTAATGGTTAAAATCATGTCTTAGAACTTCCTTGATTCTGAAAGTTCTTTTCATCTTTGGAATTTCAAAGACTTTGCAAATCTTTTGAAACTCATCTGTTTTGCTGTTCTCGGGAAGAAATTCTCAGCCTCGCAATAAGGTATTTTAAGGTAGAGGTGTCAGACTTGCTATTTTTCCCTCCATATGCTGGATTCCTCATTTCCAAACTGCATCCTAGTGTTCCACGTGGCTTCTCAATGACATACTCACTCTGTTCCCCCCGTGTCCATTTTGAGTCCTTCCTGCAAACCGCTGTCCACCTCTGTTTGCCTGCTCCTCACAGTCCTGGCAGCAGCCTTCCCTCTCCTATCTGTCTTTTTTTGTCCTTTTGAATATTTTTCTGTTCCTTCTTCTTTGCCTTTCATGGTTAAAATAAAACAAAGACAGACTTTTTTAAATAAATGGGAAGATGTGCATTTTTAAAAGCTTTCCTCTCAGAACTCTTCCTTCCGAAGCTTGAGTAGATAGAGTGGCATCATTTCCCCTAAACCCTGAAAGAGGGTTCCTTAGCAACTTCTGCATTAATTTTTAAGTTGAAAGAGGAAGGCAATTTGCAGCTTTAATTCTGATATATTTTCATGTGTTAAATTCACTAATATTTTACTCCTCAGGTGAAAGAAATTCCTGGAATAAAAATATTTCAAATAAATGCCCCAATTTACTATGCGAATAGTGACTTGTATAGCAATGCATTAAAAAGAAAGGTGAGTCACAAGAAATTGAGTGATTATTTCTAAGGAGGGGACTTGTGGGCTTCGAGGGATGTGAGAGTCACTTAGATGTTTCAGTACCTTTATACCATTTCATTCTCTCTCCCTCTCATCTCTCTTTCCTTTTTTAAATGGCAATTAAATATACATAACATGAAATATACAGGAAAACATCAAACATTTTCGTGTGTACAATACAGTGAATGACATTAAGTACATTCACGTTGTTTTGCAACTACTCACTCTTTTTTAACAGATGTACATATTACCTTTTTAAAAAAATTGAGAAAAGAAAGTGAAAAAATGATTTTACTTTTCTTACTCTTTGGTTCAGGAGGGATTCCTTTGGTCATGATTAGAGCTCAACCCTAAACCACCCAGTGTATTGGAAAACCTCCCCCATCAACTCACTGAGTCTCTTAAACATAGGAATCTGAGAGGTCTGAGGTTGGTAAAGACCACCCTAAAAATTCTCTTTAATACTTTAGCTTCTGTTTGTCTTGAATAAAGACAGAGAATAAGAAAAGCAGCTTAGGCTTGGCGCCTGTGGCTCAAGTGGCTAAGGCACCAGCCACATACACCTGAGCTGGTGGGTTCGAATCCAGCCTGGGCCTACCAAACAACAATGACGGCTGCAACCAAAAAATAGCCAGGTGTTGTGGCAGGTGCCTGTAGTCCCAGCTACTGGGGAGGCAGAG
>NW_003852400.1:5219152-5222057 GCF_000181295.1 Otolemur garnettii
AAAAAAAAAAAAAGAAAGGGAGTAACCAACTCAGGATGTTTGAGGGCAGGGCAAGGTATAACCAGGGAATGGAGTGAGAACCTGGCTACAAAAGCAGTTTAATGGGGAGGTTTGAGGAGAACTGGCATTTGGGTGGGTCCCTGGAGCCATGAGGTGGTTTTGCATATGTTCCTTTTTTGTGAAGACTGGAGTGAACCCTGCACTAATCATGGGAGCGAGAAGAAAGGCCATGAGGAAGTATGCCAAGGAAGTCGGAAATGCAAATGTGGCCAATGCAACTGTTGTCAAAGTGGTGAGTGGTCTTTTCATTGTAATTTCCCCATCTCTCTTGATCTGCAATACACACTATCTGTATTCATGATTGAAGTTTAAACACAGCATGAAGTTACTAAAATAGGAACTATAGTTACTAGAGGATGTAACTATAGTTACTACCCCAAGCAGGAGGCCCACCATGGGCTCTCTGCCAGAAAGCAGGGAATGAAAGACCTCTCATTTTACCTCACTGGAGAGAGTCTCTAAACACTGGGTCTCTTTCTTCAGAGAGGTTCATAAGTGGGACCTTGATTCCAACTGGGTCATAAACACCACCCTACCAGGCACAAAATTGAACAAATATTTTCCCCCACAATTCCAAACTCCCAGTCTACCCTTCCCTTCTCACATGGCAGTCTGAAGTTCTGCCCCCTGCAGAGCACAGAATGTTTGGTCTTTTCCTGATAGATCTAGGCATAGTGTGGACCACCAAACATCAGGACAGAATCTATGACTACTGGGGAAGAAAGAGGATGTGAGAAGAAAGAGACAATTGAGGGGATGAGGAGCAGTCCCCTGGTTATGACTTTGCTCATCCAGTGGTGGTGTTGACCCTTGGTTAGGACTGTGTATGGCAGGAGAGGGTGCAGAACCCCTGGGTCTGATGGCACCCACAAGTGGAAGAGTAGTTGCCTGGTGTGGACTGAGTTCTGCAGTTAGGGCTGGTCCCCGGCCCCCAGCTGGGTGGATGAGCAGAGGCTTGCCAAGTGTAGACTGAGACCTGAGGGCAAGGGCGTAGTCCCCTGATTCCAAAAAAGCCAGTGAGCCTCTGGGTTTGGACTGAGATGTGCAGGTAGGGGCATGGTCCCCTGACTTCATCTGGGCCAGCCAGCAGTCTTGCTGGGTGTGGACTGAGACTGGTGGATGGGTTGTGGTCCCCTGATTCCAACTGGGTTGGCAAGCAGAGGCTTGGCAGGTGTGGACTGAGAATGGGGGTAGAGGCATTGTACCTGGCTCCAAGTGGGCCAGCAATCAGAGAAGCAGAGACCAGTGTGGACTAAGTCCAGCAGGCAGGGACATGAGCCCCTGGCTCCAACTGTGCTGTTGGAGACCCTTGGATACCTGTCTGTTGAGCAGGGTTTGTACTTCCTAAGACAATTTGATTGGAACTCATGTCTGGGGCTGTCTACCCAGGGACACTCTGAGGTTGACCTTCAAAGTTCTGTAGCACAAAAGAACTGAAGAGTGGGGGCAGGGTGTCACAGCTGTCTGTGTATCTCCACAGATGAGATTTTAACTGAATACAGTGGTGTCTTAGGATACAGTAGAGGTTGGCCAATATAAATACAGAGCTAGCCTACGCTGTCTCACCAAGTAGGTCCTCAGAGTCTCTGGCCAAAACTCTGAAAGGGGCCTTTGTAAGGTTTTAAGGGATAAGCCACAATTATAAAGCTTAGCACTTTGATAAGGGGCTGATTATCTCTACTACCTGGGAACCCCAATTCAATCTCACCCTACCAATTCTAATACCCAAACAGTGGAAAATAAACATGATATGGAACCAACAGAAGAACTCTGGCAACATGAATAACCAGAGTAGATCAACACCCCCCGTCTCAAGGAATGACAAAGGAGATACAACTGAAGATGCCATGCATAGACAAATGGCTGAAGTGTCAGAAATCAAATTCAGAATATGGATGGCAAATAAGATGAATAGAATGGAGGAAAAGTTAGAAATTGAAATCCAAAGAGTAGTTCTAACGTTGTCTTAAGAAATTAATGAATTAAAAGACAAAGTCACCAAAGATATAGACATAATGAGAAAGGAGACAGCAGAGCTCAAGGCAATGAAAAAGACAAGGAGCTCTCAAATACAGTAGAATCCCTCAGTAATAGAGCTGACCAAGGAGAAGAAAGGATCTCTGAAATTTAAGACAAGGCTTTTGAACATTCCCAAACGCTCAAAGAGGATACAAATGGAGAGCAAAGACTGATCATTCCCTGAGAGAGTTGTGGAATCATTCTAAAAGATCAAACTTCATTTTATAGGAGTTCCCAAAGGAGAAGAGGATGGTCCTAAAGGCACAAATGCTTTACTCCAAGAGATTATGGAGGGGAATTTTCCAACCATGGAAAGAGATACAGAAATCCATATAAAAGACAGTTTCAAAACCCCAGCAAGACTCAATCCCAATAAAGCATCTCCTAGACACATTGTGATTAACTTTGCCAAAGTTAAGATGAAAGGGAAAATTCTGCAAATAGCCAGACATAAGAAAAGCATCACCTACAAAGGGAGAAATATCAGAATGACTACAGATCTCTCAGCCAAAACATTTCAAGCCAGAAAAGGATGGTCATTGACCTTAAATCTCCTGAAACAAAACAACTTTCAGCCTAGTATCCTGTATCCAGCTAAACTGAGTTTTGTTTGTGATGGAGAAATCAAATGCTTAAATGACATACACATGTTGAAAAAATTTGCCATAACAAAACCAGCTCTCCAGGATATTCTCAGACCCGTCCTCCACAATGACCAGCATAATGCTCTACCACCAAAGTAAACTCACTCAGAAATTTGTGAACAAAACTCAACTTCCACAGTGGTGAAAGGATTAAAAATGTCCACTGAACATCTGAAAAATAC
>NW_003852400.1:5225180-5226281 GCF_000181295.1 Otolemur garnettii
GTTTGATGAAAATATTTCAAATTGTATATAAAACCAGCACATTGTACCCCATGACTGCATTAATGTACACAGCTATGATTTAATAAAATAAAAAATAAATAAAAATCACACAATACCATAATAAATGTTACCATTAGTGTTTTGGCATAGATTTATTCAGCTGATAGTAAGAAAGCCCAAAGGCTGGTTTTTGCTGTTCAGGCATATGGTGACTTGTGACCTGTTATGCGAAGTTAATGGAATTACTTTAGAAGTTAGGGAGAAATGGATAGGATGACTCAGGAAAGTGGATTTTATTGGGCAAAAAAAGGGGGGGAGGGGCAGGAGAGGAAGAGAAGAAAAGAAATTGACCTAAAATTGAATGTTGTGTATTTTCTTTTTTGGTCACATTACACATACAAGGCTGGAGCATGACAAATATTTATAGTCATCAGTTTGAGACTACCAGGGTTGGTTTTCCATTATAAATCTTCCTCACAACCAGAAACTGTTAGTTGTCCACTGAGTTCTGGTTTGGCTTAATTTTTGACATAGGATGCAGAAGTAGATGGAGAAGATGGTACCAAGCCTGAAGAAGAGGATGGCGAAGTAAAATATCCCCCCATAGTCGTCAAAAGCACATTGCCTGAAGAACTGCAAAGATTTATGCCCCCCGGAGATAATATCCACACCATCATTCTGGATTTCACACAAGTGAATTTTGTTGATTCTGTTGGAGTAAAAACTGTGGCAGGGGTAAGCATCATTTTGAATAAGCCATTTAATATCTCCGTACCCGGGTTTGCCATCAGTAAAATCAGGAAGTTGAACTAGGATCCCTTTCCAACTCCTAAAAAATTTTTTGTTGTTATTGTTTTTTCAACTTTTGATTATGGAAAATTTCAAAAATATACAAAAGTAAAGAGCATAGTGTAATAAATACCCATGTAACCATCACTCAGCTCCAATAATTACCAATTTATGGTCAATCTGGTTTTGTTTGTACCCAACATCCACTTCCCTTTTTCTTATTTTGAAGAAAATAAAATATCCCAGTCGTTGCATCATCTGTAAATATTTCAGTATCTCTCTCTACAGAAAGATTATTTTATTTACTTATTT
>NW_003852400.1:5227546-5236768 GCF_000181295.1 Otolemur garnettii
AAAAAAAAAAAAAAAATTATTCTTCTGAAAAATCCCTCTACAGCCAGCTTTGAAATTAGCCACTTTTGGGCACTCACATCACCAGGTTACTGGGGTACAGCAGGCCTCCTGTCCTGGAGTTGGCAGAAAGGAGCTAATACACCAGCATTTATTATTTAATGGTCGCACAAACATATTACAGTTTTATAAAATCATTCAGATTGCTTATTTCTCCATCTACTTGTTTTTGGAATACCTGGACTGCTATTTTTGTTGTATGTTAGATTTTGGTTAAAACGGCACTTGAAAATAAAATCTATATAAAGACTCACTTTTTACCTGTCAGATTGGCAAAAACC
The DNA here is from genome assembly GCF_000181295.1 of Otolemur garnettii. Classification (NCBI taxonomy): domain Eukaryota; kingdom Metazoa; phylum Chordata; class Mammalia; order Primates; family Galagidae; genus Otolemur; species Otolemur garnettii. Next base: position 5,227,885 of record NW_003852400.1, read on the forward strand.
AAAAATGGTTGACAAAATGATCTGTAGACTCACAGTGGGAAAGATGCTCTCTCAGGCATCACTGGCAGGAGTGCAAAATAGAACAGCCCCTATGGAGGAAGGAATGACATTTATACATATATCTATGTTTTTTATATATATATATATATATATTTCAGAATTATAAACATATTTACCTTTTAACATAGCAAATCCAGTAACATACTTCACACATTCTTAATGACTTATGCATGTGGTTGATCATCATAGCATTGTCTACGAAAACAAAGCCTGGAAAAAATTCAAGCACCAAATAAAATATGTGTGCTATCTTTGGGGTAAGAAAAGGAGTAAGAAGAAAATATATATTTACTTATATTTGCATAGGGAAATCTTGGAAGAAAATACAAGAAAGTAATTAAAGTAACTTCCTGGAACTAGAGGTGTGATGCCCTGGAGAGAGGGATTGGAGTGAAACTTGTACTTAAAGCGTTTTCATATGTAAATTATATGAAAGTGTTACTTTTTAAAAAGTGTTCCAGACCCCTCTCCAGAGTGAAGACTAATTTTCTTTTCTTCTTTTCACAGCACAAGTAGTGAACGACCTCACTCGAAATAGATTTTTTGAAAATCCTGCCCTATGGGAGCTGCTGTTCCACAGTATTCATGATGCAGTGTTAGGCAGCCAACTGCGGGAGGCGCTCGCTGAACAGGAAGCCTCAGCGCTCCCCCTGCAGGACGACTTGGAGCCCAATGCCACACCTGCTACTCCAGAGGCCTAGATGAGGACCTCGGCCTGGGATGGGGTTATGAGCTTGTCATGAAATTTCTCATCTACACATTTTAAATAGACAGCAATTTTTTTTCGTAAAGGTAACCACTAGTAGTCAAGGCTTGATTTGGAGGGTGAATGACGCATAATAGCAAGATGTATCTCACTTGTGTTTTTTTTTAATTGAATATTTCAAAGAAAAATTGGCCTCTTGCCTATATTTATTGGGTAGTAACATGTCTATTACTTTTTAGTATTACCTTTGTAAGCTGAGCACTTAAAATTTATTTCCTTGGCTCGACACCCATAACTCACTGAGTAGGACGCCAGCCACATACACCAAGGCTGGAGAGTTCAAGCCTGGCCTGGCCTGGCTAAACAACAATGACAACTGCAACCAAAAAAAATAGCCGGGCATTGTGGTAGGTGCCTGTAGTCCCAGCTACTTGGGAGGCTGAGTCAAGAGAATCACTTAAGCCCAGGAGTTTGACGTTGCTGTGAGCTGTGACGCCATGGCACTCTCCCGAGGATGATATAGTGAGACTCTGTCTCAAAAAAAAAAAAAAAAAAGAAAAGAAAATATTTATTTCCTTTAAGTACTTTGCCTATGAATAGGATATGCTATCCCCAGATGAACAGTGGTTACTTGGTTTTGTGCTTGGTCTATAGACTGTAGTCTGTTAATCTAACACAACAAGGAAACCCAAACTATTCTACAAGTTCTTGTTTTAAAATAACCTTTTATTATTATGGAAGTGATGTAAGTATATTGGGGGAATTTGTTGTTTTTGTTTTTGTTTTTTTGAGACAGAGTCTCAAGCTGTCACCCTGGGTAGAGTGCTGTGGCATCACAACTCACAGCAACCTCCAACTGTTGGGCTCAAGTGATCCTCTTGCCTCAGTTTTTCTATTTTTAGTAGAGACAGGGTCTCGCTTTTTGCTCAGGCTGGTCTCAAACTCCTGAGCTCAAGCAATCCATCCACCTCGACCTCCTGGAGTGCTAGGATTACAGGTATGAGCCACCTCACCCAGCCAGATAGGGGAATTTTTAAAACAGGCAAGCAAAATTAAGAAAAGAAAAGCATTATATTCTCACCACCTAGAGATTACCACTGTTAATACCTTAATATATATCCTTCTAGGTCTTTTTCTATGCATATATATTGACATTTTTAACCAAAATAAGATCATATCTACATAGAGTTTATAACCTATTTTTTTAATTACTTCCCATTACTTTTTCATGGTGGTGTTTAGCTTGTTTCTTTATTCTCTGAACTACCTACAACCTCATTTCAGAACATTTTTATTGGGGTCTCACTGAGTTTTTTGGGGGACAGAGTCTCACTTTGTTACTCTCAGTAGAGGGCCATGGAGTCATAGCAACCTCAGACTCTTGGGCTTAAGCAATTCTCTTGCCTCAACCTCCCAAGTAGCTGGGACTAGCTGCCACCACAATGCCCAGCTATTTTTTAGAGGCAGAGTCTCACTCTGGCTCAGGCTGATCTCGAATTCCTGAGCTCAAGCAATCCACTTGCCTTGGCTTCCCAGAGTGCTAGGATTATAGCTGTGGGCCTCGCCAGTCTTGAACTCCTGGCCTTAAGTAATCCTCCTGCCTTACCCTCTCAAAGTGCTGAAATTACAGAACACTTTTACCTCAGACATTATTCAAATTTCCCTGTTATCCCCAAATTTGCAGTTGGCTTGTCTAAACTGATATTCTATGACTTTTTGCTGCAACTGGTCATGATTCTTTGAGTCTGTTTGGTCTATTTTAAAGCTGACACAGTTCCTTTCCTCAGATCGTTGACTTGTTAAAGCTGAGGTAGATGTCTGGTGAACTCCCATTCCTTTTTCATGGTGGTGTTTAGCTTGTTTCTTTATTCTCTGAACTACCTACAACCTGAAGTTAAAGGCTTCATGGGTTGGAACTAAAACATTTTGTGCTAGTGTATATATCATAGATAAGAAACATGTTTCATGATTGCATCATATGGAAAACATGTAATATCTACTTAAGTGTCATTAATAGTACTACAGTAGACCACTGGATTGGCAGGACGGCCTCATCCTCCAGGTTGGCTTTTCCCTTTGTGACTTCAGAATTATCTAGATGATGTTCCTTTGGCATTGAATGGATACCCAGTCCCCCATTAGCCATTTACCCAGGAGTTTTAACATCAAATAATTCTTGTGAACTTTTTCCTAATTCTCTTATTTCTTCTTATTTATTGGTTGATTGTTATATGTCAATTATAATTTTCTCTCAGCTTGTATTATTTGATCATCCTTAGTTACAGTTCTTACAAATCGAATGTTTTATTATTTCCATTTCATTATCAACATCAAAGCAAAGAGTTGATTTAATGGATGGTGACAAATGAGGATTGGTTTTTTTCCATTTTCATTTTTTGGGATAATTGTGGTCTCATGAGTTTTCATAGTTTGAATGTGTTTCAGTCCATTCTTTTTGATGCTTGAATTTTCACAGCTGCACCTGTGACCTAGACGCTTTGTTGTTCTTGCTAATAGTAAAGTAGGCTTGAAGACCTTTTCTTTTGAGACCAGAGTCTCACTTTGTGGCCCTTGGTAGAATGCCATGGAATCATAGCTCACAGCAACCTCAAACTCTTGGGCTCAAGGGATTCTCTTGCCTCAGCCCCCCAATTAGCTGGGACTACAGGTGCATGCCACAATGCCTAGCTAGTTTTAGAAACTGGGTCTCAATCTGGCTCAGGCTGGTCTCGAACCTGTGAGCTCAGCCAATCCACCCCACCTCGACCTAGCCCAAGTGCTAGGATTACAGGCGTGAGCCACCGTGCCTGGCAGAAGACCATAGTTTTAAGAAAACTAACCGCCCCCCATCAGTGGTTAGGGCGCCACCCACATACACTGGGGCGGGAATGAACCTGACCCGGGCCTGCTAAACAACGACACAAATAGTAGCCAGGCGATGTGGTGGGCACCTGTAGTCCCAGCTACTTGGGAGGCTGAGGCAAGAGAATTGCTTAAGCCTTACAGTTTGAGGTTGCTGTGAGCTGTGAGCGCCACAGCACTCTACCAAAGGCAACATAGTGAGACTCTGTCAAGAAAATAAAAAAGAAAGCTAACCCCCAGATATAATTTAATATCTTCCTTGAAAGTCTGTAATAGTTACAGTTAATACTTCACCAAACTCAGTTTATAGCCTCCACGTGGGTAAACACTGATTTTAATCATTCCTTTATAGCTGATACAGAAACATGGAATGGCAAAGGTTGGAAGGGGGTACCTCTCTGGGAGTGTCCAACCTTTTTATTTTTCTGATGTACATTGGAAGAATAAGAATTGTCTTGGGCCACGCATTTAACACACAAACACTAGTGAAAGCTGATTAGCAAATAAATCTGTGCATGCTTTCCATGGTATCCTACACCACAGATAAGCAGAGAAAATCATCACAAAATCAGGCTGTGGGCCACAGGTCAGACACCCCCCACTGTTGTGGCTGTTTCTAATATCTCACTACCAGTTTACTGTAAATCAAAGCATAGCTATAGCCTAGCTGTCTCCCCTCACGCAACATACGAGTTTGTTTTGTTTTGTTTTCTTATTGACTCCTTGTTTTAGTTTTCCTGAAGAAAGATACTGCTACTTCTGAGATACTGCTACTGATACTTCTACTACTGAGAAAAGTAGTCAGATCCCAGTAGAATTATGCTGGGATGGCCTCCTTACAACCACGTTTGTTTAACTTCTATCAGGTTTTTCAATGTCTTTATTTATTTAATTCAAAGTAGACCCCTCTGATCTAATCAATAATTTATGTAGTTCTAGAGTGAAATTAGATTTCGATCCAGTTATTTCCTTTGCAGTCATCACACACAAGACCAGATACATCTGCATTCTGATACAGACTGCCTTCTGAAAGAGCACATAGTTGTAGAAACTCAGCTTATACGAGAAACCTTTGTGAAAGGGCCCATATCATTGCAGCCATTTAATAGAATTTAAGGATTTTAAACAACGTTATAAAATGCTTCACTGCCTATTCTTTAGCACTAGTCATCAACAAATGCTTTCTATACAGTAGATCCTCAGTTCCCAGTGACTGGTAGATTGAAAGCAGTGTGCAAAAAAAAGCTTTGTCTGTAGCTTGCGTGTTTGTAGGTAACTTTTCTGTTCTTTAATTTTTTAACTGTTTTGAATAGAATTCTGTCATGTACATAAAAAACATGTAAGTCTTATTGAAGGTGGGAAAATATATTTTTGTTTTAGCATTTTTAGCATCTTAAGACATGAGTGCATTTTAAAAACAGTATCATTTCTCCTCTATGTAAATACATCAGAATGTTTTACTTAAGAGTTATTTCATACAGTGGAAAATTTCCTAACCTGTTTTGTCTTACAGTCTTGTCTCTTACCTTTCCAGGTAATTACTACATAAGCCCATCTATTCTTTCTGGGCTTTAATAGCTGCTGGTATGTACCTGTGTTTTCCAAGTTCAGATTCATATTTTCATATTATCCTATCTAAATGGGCATAATCTACATTGGTATTTGTAGGGACTATCCTTACTTTATGGCAATATGGGAAAGCCCTGTTTTCAGGACGGTCCTATGAAGAGAAGTCCTTTGACTTCCTCTCATCCTGTGCAATGACAGCGGCTGATCTCTGCCTTATGAATGTATGGAATGTTTGAAAACAACTGTGAACCAGGGCCCGGGAAACTCCGATTTAGATCATAGACATTGACTCTACAGAGCTTATGGCAGTTGATAATGGGGTCCCAACTGCCATAATCATTTGCAGCGTGACCCAGAGAAACAATAAGGGTTTGGATCCCCTTCAAGCCATGGCAGTAGCTCATTTTGTGGTTTCCAGCATGTATGGTTTAGTCCTATCTCCTTACCTGTTGAGCAGGGAAAGTATACAGACTCTAAAGTATACATTTTGAGAAAATGAGTCTGCCATCTTGTGTGTGCCAGGAAGAGAGGGGGTGGTAAACCCAGAGATCTGTCCTGGGCGAGTGGGTGTGTTTTTCTGTGTGTGGGGGGGTGGGGGGGTGTGCCTTTGTGTGGGGATGTGGGAGGGAAGAGTAGTGGTGGGGAAGGCTTTATCTATCATATCTGCCCCTTTAAAGATAGCAAATCAATTTAAATTCTAAAATCAAGCAAAATTTCCTTGTGTGAGCCTGTAGGCTTTAGGGAGTGCAAGCGTGTGTTTGGTCCTTTTGAGTGCACCTTTCATGAATGTTTTTAGGACGTTTAGTTTGTTTAGACTCTTGATATTATGTTTTGAGTGCTGATAAAAAAAAAGTTTGAGAACTGATAAAAAGCTTTTATCTAATTCTCCGAATATATAGCCAAGGAAAATGCATGCAGTGGTTTTGAAACCCCTCCAATCCCAACAACAAAATGTTCGAAGCTAGCACTGTACCACGTAACGTACCTGCATACTGACTTAGGTTCAGTCAAGCTTGAGCATCTTAAAAATCTACTTTGCCTTCCAAAAAGGCTACTAGGCTTTTCATTGTACTGGTATACATGACATTTCACCTTACGTAATAAATGAACCTGAGAAGCATCATGGTAATTAAATTTTTTATATCAAATCACTTTTTAAATGTTAAAAAAGTTCTTTAAAGGAACTCTACCTGGTATTTTTCTAAAATCCTGATTTGTATCCTGATTTATCAGCACCCTGATATATGTATACTTATGTGCATGTACACATGTACATACACACAGATTTTAGATGGCGTTACCAGTAAAATGTATATTTTATCTTTTAAGTAGGGTACAAACATGCTCATCTAATGTTGATGCTACCTGCATATACATGGCTATGCAGAAACTCAAACTCTTCAAATAAGTCATCATATATTTGATGGATGGCCAGTTAGATTTTTATCATGTAGTAACTGAAATGTCAAGATTATTTGGTCTATGTATGTTAGGGCTGAAAGCTCAACATATCCAATTTGAGTTGGTGTATACTGGCATGTGACTATATGAAAAAGTGGAAAAACTTCCAAGTGTATTCTAAATGCTTATTATGTTTATTTAATCAAAACATTTAAAAACATACATTTTTAATCATTTACTTAAGTATATTTTATTGTAAGCATAACCTGAAAATAGTTTACTCTGTTTCATTCCTCAAGAAAGACCAGGGCAGGGTTAGAAAAAATAATGAATTTTTCTGATCAAGTTTACAAAATTGAAAAGCAAGAAAGAATGCGGGTTGGTTGGATTGTATAAATAAAAGCCTTTAATTTTTTACTTGAAGACTTTCATAAATTTCAGTATTTCAGTGCAACACTTAAAGCATTTTCTATGTTGTCAACTTTTCCTTTTGTGAGTTATGAATTCATCCAGCTCTCATTATTGTGCAACTTATTTATGACTATTGAACTTTAATAAAAATATTCCTTACTGTGCTTTGGTCTCAGTATCGGGAAGAGGTAATTGTGATGGAAGATGGGATTTGGTGGTAGTTGCACAGACGTAATTTTAAGGAGATCTGTTGAGGATTCTAGTACCACCTTCATTTTGAAAATACCTCACTGTAGACCAGAAGTCTAACAGGAACTTAAGCAAAAATTCTTCTTGATTAATTTGAAATCATTGTCAAATGGCAGTGCAAAACTTAGTACATCAAATGCTTCTTCCACCACACAGAGCTTTGGCTTGATTATTTAACAAAGCAGGGTAAAACTATCCTAATGCATGTCCTGTGTCTAGAAGGAGCTACTTTGATGAGAGGAGAGACAGAACAGCATGAAAGAAGTATAGGTAGTGGAGCTGACAGACTTGGATTTGAATCCCAGCTCTGCCACTACACAAGATAATTAAGTAGGAAAGTTTTTGTGCCCATTAGATCAAGATCCATTTGATCCTCCTTACTGGTTAGATGGGAGAATATAATGACAACATATGTACAGCACCCAGCCAGCATACGCCCAGAACACACATGGTGTACACATGAACTTTATATATGAAACTTAAATGGTAGTAGGTCAAAAACTACTTATTATACATTCTAACAAGCTTCCCTGCCTAATGACATTAGATATCACCTTTATTACATGACAGAGAAAGGAGATCTAGGAAAAAGTATATAATTTTGAAGCCATTTATTTTTTTTTGTCAACTGGTTATTAACAAGTCTATATAAGGTTAAGATTCCAATTAAAAGAAGTGTTTTCCTTTGAAGGCCCTCAGGGCTCAGTTGTATGTCATGTAGCGAGGAGTAGCACTGAATTTGGCATAAGACTTAATAACCTTATTTACAGCTTCTAAGAAATCCTTCTCAGTAGCAATTTTTCGCCGTGCTCTGATTGCAAACATACCAGCTTCTGTGCAGACGCTCCTAATCTCAGCACCTTTTAAACAAAAAAGAAATAAATAGGTTTAATTAAAGCAGCCTGAACAGACAGACCAATAAATATAATCAAAACCTTTCCACTTACCAGTGCTATTTGGACAGAGTCGTGCTAACAATTCAAACCTGATATCTCTCTCAACACTCATTGAACGAGCATGAATCTTAAAGATGTGAGTCCGACCCTAAAAATAAGGGAATTGAATTGACAAATATTAAAATGGAAAAATGTCACAGGAAGAAAAAAATTTCAGGACTCTTTTCTAAAACGAAATAGTTTCCTTACCTCTAAATCAGGTAAACTAAATTCAATCTTTCTGTCCAGCCTCCCTGGCCTCATCAGTGCTGGATCCAAAGTGTCAGGTCTATTAGTTGCCATTAGCACTTTAATATTGCCTCGAGGATCAAACCCATCCAGCTGATTGATTAGTTCCAACATTGTTCTCTGCACTTCATTGTCACCTCCAGCACCATCATCAAACCTAGCCCCTGAGAAGACAAAAGGAAAGGTAGCTTTCATGCCCACTCAGAGTAAGCACCGTTCATCACTTGAAAGCACTATAGTAAATCTCAGCTCAAATCATGTCCTCTGGCACAGCCCACTTTAAAGCAAATCCTGTAAGAACAATCTGTTTTACATAAAGCTAATTAGAAAATGAATTGCTGCTTTCAAAAGGATTCAGAACATACACCAGAGCTGGCAGGTTCGAATCCAGCCCGGCTAGCCAAACAACAAAACAACTACAACCAAAAAAAAAAAAAAAAAA
>NW_003852400.1:5236954-5240065 GCF_000181295.1 Otolemur garnettii
AGCCCAGGAGTTGGAGGTTGCTGTGAGCTGTGATGCCACAGCACTCTATCCAGGGAGACAACCTGAGGCTCTGCCTCAAAAAAAAAAAAAATCTTTATACAGAATTCTGTTTTTCAAATCACTTAAGAACACCTCTTTTGATACAATATACACCTGCATGAGCTAACAAGAGTAACATGAAAACTTCAGCACTATAATGATATTTGATTGTATGTAGGAAACGTATCATAACATTATAAACTACCCCAAACTGCCCTTTAAAATATGGCTAAATCCATCAATGTTGTGTGTGGAAATGCTAAATAAAGACTAAATTCGCAATACACAGAACCCTACCAGCTTACTATTAAGCTGATTTGGATACACTAAGGTATTCTAGGTTCATGTTAGTCTCTAATTTCAATCAGAACAGCTAAAGGAAAAAACAAAAACAAAACAAAACAAAAAAAACAACTCATAGCCTCCAAATATATTTTTGCATTTTAAAGTTATATAAATGAACATTGTGGAATTAATATACTGTTTATATTATAAAACAAATATAAAATGAAGTTTTAAAAAGGAGATTAAAAAACCAAAGAAATTCTGGTATTTTCTTCTTGCATCTTAAGACTATCTTATACATGACCAACTTAGAAACCACAGCTCCAGAGCACCCTGACATCATAAGGCATATTTCAGTGATACTATAAAAATGACTTCAGTGTCGCAACACTGCATCATTATATCGCGGCCAAATTATGGGCTACTAGAGGTTATTACTATTCTAGACTATAACAATAGCCAATGGCTATTGGACAGGTTGTGTTTTCAAAGTCTACTACATTTATTACTTAACTTAACTTAAATTTCTCAAAAACTCATGAAATAAAACAAGAGAGGAATTATCCCTGTGTAAGATGAACAGAGGTTAGTTAAAATAACCTGTCTAGATTGCACTGCAAATACTATCATCAAATCCATGAAGCAATAAGAACATTATTTTACATGCACTAAGAATACTCACCACCAATTAAATTATGCCCCAGTGCTTTCTTATCACATTAAAAGACAATGTATCGGGCGGCGCCTGTGGCTCAGTGAGTAGGGCGCTGGCCCCATATACTGTGGGTGGCGGGTTCAAACCCAGCCCCAGCCAAACTGCAACCCCAAAAATAATAATAAAATAAAATAAATAAATAAAAGACAATGTATATCAATTTAGGAGTCATTTAAGTGTAGAAATATGTGTTGGATAAATAAAATTAGATACAAGTTTAGCATACCAAATCTAAAATCCAAAATGCTCCAAAATTTAAAACTTTTTGAGTGCTAACATGAAGCCCAAAGGAAATGTTTACTGGAGTTTTTTGGATTTGGACCTTCAGATTTTGACTGCTCGACCAGTGTAATGCAAGTATTTTAAAATCCAAAAAACAAAATCCCAAACTAAAACCCCAACCATTTTGAATAAGGGATACTCAGCCTATAGCACAAAGATAAAAATTTCAAAAATGACAACAGTATCAAAGATTTCTTTTTTTCCTTTAGCGTTTAGCTCTGCTGTTTATTAGATGGGTAGTTTCAATGTGTCAAAGCTCATAAGAGTTGCAATTAAAATTTTGCATGAGATTAACATATAGAAAAAAAAAGATAACATATAGGAACTCTAACACATATCACTTTATAATTCTTATGAAACCCAAACCTAAAGTAGTTGTCTAAAATATCATTCATACCTCCAATAGCATCAATTTCGTCAAAGAAGATAAGGCAGGCTTTTTTTGTTCTGGCCATTTCAAAGAGCTCACGAACCATTCGAGCCCCCTAATGAGAAAAATAATCCATTAATTCAAAGTTGGTATTAAAAGCTGTTAAAATATAATAAAATGCTATGCTTCGATTTTTTCAATATTTATTCCAATAGTATTTTCACTCATTATCACATGAACTTTTTAAAAACTTCTCAAGTTTGCACCCTATTCCATCAAATTAATTTTACTAGGCTTAAAACAATCTTAAGCAATTTTCATAATTCCCTATCTATTAAGTTAAGCAATAAGTTTATGACCTGAAGAGGTCAAAATAATAGCTAAATAAAATAAAAGCACTATTCTAATCAGTAAAACTTGAATAAAAGCATCAGATCTTTTACTTAGAATTCCTGACTATTGAATTTGATTTGCAAATTCCGGTTAGGAAATGAAAGTACATCTTAATTCATGCAGCTCCTTTTCTAATTCTTATTGTAAGTATACTAATCATTAGTATATTTCAGATACAACATATACAGAACTAATCCTAGCCTTATTTCCTAAATATACATGCATTTGTAAGTGTATGTGTGTGTGTATATACACCCACGCATATATAGACAATGTATATTCTTACTTTCTCAAATTGAACATAAAACATTGCTCCTGAGGGGAGAATATACTTTTTAATTCATTCCCTGCACATTTCTGTAGAAACCACAAGTGCAGAAAATGTCATTTTCCTGAGTAGGGAACATACTGAATTTTTAAGTGGCTGCTTATTTCCAAATGACCACAAGGGGCGGCTGGTGGTTTCTGGGCTTCTAATTAAAATCAATCACTCAAGATATTTCAGGTCTCAATCCTTCAATATAGAATTTAATTTCATTTATACTTTTTAAGTTTCATTTATACTTTACAAATATTTCACAGAGCTACATACTCTTTGATTTTAATAAATTTACTTTACCTCACCAACATATTTCTGTACAAGTTCGGATCCAATAACGCGAATGAAGCAAGCATCAGTCCTATTAGCAACTGCTCGAGCACAGAGTGTCTTGCCTGTGCCCGGTGGACCAAAGAGCAGCACACCCTTGGGAGGCTCAATACCAAGGTTAACAAACCTCTCTGGCTGTGATAGAGACACAAATTTTACACTTGATCACTTAAATAATAAAAGACTACTTTACTTTAATATATTTAAACTAAAATTATTAGGTCCACAATCTATATACCTGATCTAAATAAGAAATTTTACTTATTCTAAGACATAAGATCTAAGCTAGACTCATATCAATACATAAGACTACATGGCTTTACACTCTGGGAGGCCAAGGCGAGCACATGGCCTGAGCTCACAAGTTCAAGACCAGCC
>NW_003852400.1:5240977-5246966 GCF_000181295.1 Otolemur garnettii
TTCTTTACAGTTGACTACTAAATCCTTTTTGCTTGCTCTCTCTGAAACTTACTAATTTTCCACACCCCCACTTTCCACTTTCTCAAAACATTTTCATTAAGGAAAATATTAAATTTAAAAGGTATCTAATATATAGCACTGTTAGCTCTCACTACACAAAACACTGTTAGATCTTTATACACAGAATACAACACTCAGGTACTTACATGAAGTAGTGGGGTTTCAACTACTTCTCGCAATTTCTCAATTTGTTCCTTACAGCCACCAACATCACTATATGTGACATCAGGCTTTTCTTCCACCTAAGAGAGGGATAGAAATATGCAACATATAATCATAGGCTTTGAGTATTAGTCCTAATTCATCAGAGTAGACCTAATACCCCCAAAATAAATAAATAAATAAACAGATTTATAACAAGTGAGAATTTTAATAAAAATAGAACAGAGCTGGACACGGTAACTCACACCTATAATCCTAGCACTCTGGGAGGCTGAGGCAGGTGGATCACTTGAGCTCACAAGCTCTATACAAGCCTGAGCAAGAATGAAACCCTATCTCTAAAAATAGCCAGGTGTTATAGTGGACGCCTGTATTCCCAGCTACCTGAGGCAAGAGGATCACTTGCAGCCTGAGGCAAGAGGATCGCTTGAGCCCAAGAATTTAAGGTTGCTGTGAGTTACGATGTCACAGCACTCTACTGAAAAAATGAGAATCTGTCTCAAAAAAAAATACATAAATATGTACATAAAAATGGAATACACCACCAGGTATTTTACTAGAACTACCTGTTATATTACTTGTTGTGACACTAACAGAGACATACTAGTAAAACAAAGACCAAAGACTGCCTCACCTGAAAAATCGTTTTAAAAGTTTTGGCAACTCTTTGGCATATACTCATATATTAAGTTTACTAGAGAAAGATTTCAAACTTTTTGAGATGAGAGATGCAATTGTATTAAATGTCGTGCCATTCCTCTTACCTTCCCATAATTTCTTACCTGCATCATGGTAACTGTTGGGTCGATCTTAGGCGGCAGTGGAATGTGAATTTGGTATTTATTTCTGTCCACACTAAGGAAGCAAAAAAGATTCTCACTAATATATTCTTTAAGATTTCAAAGTGCTTTTATGTTTAGTCTTTTATTCTCAAAACCATACTTTAAACAAGCAAGAGAGAGACAAAGACCCTAAAGTTAAACAAAGAGAAACAAAGAAAACATTAAATCTTTTGATACTAAAAGAACCAACCTATACAACGGCAACTAAACACTTGACTCAAGAAGGGCAGATTTTAAAAATGTACTGAGTGAATTATTATGTATTCTATGGACATTAACTCACTTGATCATAAGTATCCTAAAGCCATTACATCCCCCAACCTATACCATTGTAACATAAATGGACTGGTAAATTCAACTCCCAAATCCTGCACTTACTTTGATGATGACATTTGAAGCCAACTATAAAAAGCAATAGCAGCAGTAGCGGGTTGGGGAAGCTGGTGGAAAGGTAGGAAACAGATGCAGAAGGACTTTTCAACTGGAGTACATCACTAATTATCCCTCGGTAATCCAAGGCACTTAGTTCACTTATTCACAGCAAAGCCAAGGATATGAATGCATGAATGCACTACAGTATCTTTAACAATAGAGAAGTATTATATTCATTGTAAATAACCATCTTACCCAACTCTCATCCCTTCTTCAATGTCAGTAGGTGCTACCTGATCACTGAGGTCCACCACAAACTTGGCAAACTGCTTCACGTTGATAATGTATTTTGGATCCTCTGAATCAGCATTGATTATCTTTGTACATCTAACACAGCAAAAGGCTTGATTAGAGTAAGGAACCTAAACCACTATAATGAATTCAAGTAATTAGACTCTATCCTGGGCATGCAGTACACAGCTGTAAACTAGAACTTGAGAAACTGAGCCATTGTCATGGATCTTTTTCTATGCTTAACTCTAAAGGAACATTCAACTTTAGTCACCCATAAAATTTTCAAAAGATACATTCCCCTGGAAAATTAAACCCAAATATTTCTTTCTTTCTTTTTTTTTAAACCCAAATATTTCATCATTAAGAAGTTCTCTATGGCTTGGTGCCTATAGGAGAGTGGTTATGGCAGTGGCCACATACACGGAGGTTGGCAAGTTTGAACCCAGCCAGGGCCAGCTAAACAACGACAACTGCAACAAAAAAAAAGCTGGGTATTGTGCCAGGTGTCTGTAGTCCCAGCTACTTGGGAGGCTGAGGCAAGAGAATTGTTTAAGCCCAGGAATTGGCAGTTCCTGTCAGCTTTGCTGTGAGCTGTGATGCCATAGCACTCTACTGAGGGCAACATACTAAGACTCTGTCTCAAAAAAAAAGTTCTCTAATTTCTTGATTTTCATAATTATGTTCCTTTATTAGAAGCAATACCCTTTTATATCTTCAGTTGCTCTCCTTTTAATTTTCCTTGTGAGATGACAGTCACCTTATCTATACATCAAATTCAGAAATAAACATGTTCCCATTCTCTCCTGAGTTTATACTTCAAATCCATGTGTACGCTGCTATTTTTAACTTAATTATATTCATTTTCTATACGACCTAGTGAAGGTGAATTTATAATACCATCTACACCATAGTATGAAACAGTCAACTTTCTTTCCTCTGCTACATTGTCTATTATTTGTCTACTGAAGGAAAAAACAAAACAAAACAGAACTCATGTTAGAAAAGAGCAACAAATACAAAGAAATATAAACCCACCTCTGGCATATGCACATAGGCAGAGCTGAGAGTAGGGTACAGAGCACTTTGTCCTCATAGCATACGGTAATTGTGTGACAGGACTCCGTTTTCTGTTACTAGCCAAGGTCTACTAGGGAAGAAGGATTACATACATACACAGTTCAGCCTCTGTAAGCTGACCGTGGGTGTAAGGAACTGCCACAGGCTGGTCAGCATATGGAAGTGGTCAACATAAGGAACTAGGCCTCCCGTACTGATAACGTGCAGGTGGTGCATGTCCAGCCTACAAAAAGTAGATCAGCTTGAGGAGGTAGACAATATAGGGAGGTGGTCAGCAATGGAGGTGCTACTGTATGCAGAAAGAAATCTCATTACCACTTAATCCAATAGACTGGGCCACAACTATATGCACAGATAAGCATTTTTTAATCTACAGTTTTAAGAGTACAGAGATAGTGACTTCCAGAATGGCAGAATAAGGACTTTTAAAAATCTGCCCCTCTACAAAAGTAACAGGAACACTGGCAGAAAAGGTCTGAAAGCCCTCCCCAGAGAGCTGTCAGGTATCTGTCCTATTAGGCAGCCACCTGGGAAGTGCCACTCTCCGAGCTTGTCTTCACCTGACCTAACTGACAGCTCCCCCTGTCTGAGTGAGCCCTACCAGCTGGGTAATTGTTGAAAACAATTATCTGCATTTGTTTAACATCAGTTGGGGCTAAACAGAGGCTGAATAAAAACCTTGAAAGGACAAACAAGAGTAACAAACAGCAACAATAATAATTGTTGAGGAAAGGGAAAATCTGACTTCCAGAGGTGACACACTGTCTTACTTACAATGTCTGATTTCTACAAAAAAATAACCTGAGTTACAAAAAGAAACAGGAAGTTACGGCCCATAGACGGGGAAAAAGCACTTAATAGAAACTGTCCCTGAAGCAGCCTGGATGTTGTTCCTACTAAACAAAAACTTTAAATCAGTACCACAAATATTTTCAAAGAACTAAAGGAAACCATGTCTAAACAATTATTGAGACATGTGAGAATAATGTCTCACCAAATACAAAATATCAACAAAGACAGAAATTAGAATGGAATATAATTTGACTACAAAAAGAAATTGTGATACATATTACAACATGAATGAACCTTGAAATACACTAAGTTAAAGAAACCAGAAACAAAGGTCATATGATATATGATTCTATTCACATGATACACCCAGGATGGGCAAACTCACAGAAACAGAAAGATTTAGTTGTTGCCAAGACCCAGAAAGAGAGAGGGATGGAGGCTGCTAAATAGGTATTGAGTTTCTTTGGGGGGTGAAAAAAATATTCTATTCTAGAATCAGATAGTGGTGACCAACACATAACTTTCTACATATTCTCAAAGCCAAGCCAGACATGGTAGCGTACCTAAAGCATTAAGAGTGAACTTTATGAATTTTATATCAATAACATTGTTATTTTAAAATTCATAAGCTTAAAACTATACACATATAAATTTTATCATGAGAGAGTGTAAGACTTAAAGTCAATGGGTATTCTTTCAAAATAATCTTTGCTTTGTATAAAGACCAAAGATCTTACAGTGGTAGGGGTGGCTCTGTAGCTAGTCTGTCAATTAAAGAAGCATCAGAAAAATCCATATGCAAAGGCATTTCCCTCTAACTGCATTACTGAAAAAAATTCCTCTCCTATGGCCTACAGAAATGCACCTACACTTATAAATTGACCAAACCAAAATTTATTTCAGAATTAAATTCCAATCCTAAACTACCTGTAGAAGATATGCTTCTCTACCTAAAAAGCCACAGTGGTCATGCCTATTATAATCCCAACAATTTGGGAGGACTGCTTGAGGCCAGGGGTTTAAAACCATCCTGGGTAACATAGTGAGACCCTGATTCTACAAATAAGAGAATTAGTTAGGTATGGTGGCATGCACTTATAGTCCTAGCTACAACAGAGGCTGAAGCAGGAGAATCACTTAAGCCCAGGAGTTTGAGGTTCCAGTGACCTATGATCCTGCCACAGCACTCCAGCCTGGGTGACAGAAAACCAGACCCAGTTGCTAAAAAAAAATTAAAAGTAGGCCAGGCACCGTGGCTCACACCTATAATCCTAACACTCTGAGAGGCTAAAGCAGGTGGATTGCTTGAGCTCAGGAGTTCAATACCAGTCTGAGTAAGAGTAAGAACCCATCTCTATTAAAAATAGAAAAACTGAGGCAGGAGGATCTCTTGAGCCCAAGAGTCTGAGGTTGCTGTGAGCTGCAATGCCATAGCACTTTACCGAGGGTGATAAAATGAGACTCTGTCTCAAAAAAAAAAATCAACATAGGAAATAAACATCTTTCCTATGTTCTAAGAAAAAATACATATATACTAATTTTATAATAATATAAAATGATTTAATGTTATTAAATTAATTTAGTAATTAATTTAATAATTATTAAAATAACTTTTTAATAATAAAAAAGAGAGGGCTGCACCTGGCATAGTGACTCACACCTATAATCCTAGCACTCTGGGAGGTTGACATGGGAAGATTGCTTGGGTTCAGGAGTTTGAGGCCAGCCTGAGCAAGACAGAGACCTCATCTTTACTAAAAACAAAAAAAATTAGCTGGGCATCTAGCCCAGGTGGGGTTTTCTAGGCAACAATCAAAAGGTAAAATGAAAATATTAATGTAGTATTTTACCTCCTAAAAATTTTAAGTATTAGTAATAACAAAATGTGCCAGGAAGTTAAAACTCAAGTGACAAAGTAAGAAAAAAATCTGTGGCATATTTAAGAAAAGATTAACATGTACAATATATGAAATGCTTCTGAAAATTAACAAGAAACAATCCAAGAACAAACATGAGTGGTCAAAAAAATACACTTTATTAGTATAAGAAGTGGCTATCATACTATTTAGTTATTAGCACAGTGCAAATTAAAATGAAATATTTTCCCCTAAACAGCAAAAGCATAAAAACTGATAATCACATATTGATCAGACAAATGGACATTTGCCTCAAAGCCTCTTGGTCAGAGTATAAACTGGTCAAACCCCTTGTTTTCACAGATTTTTCAAACTATAAATGCCTTTGACCCTAGACTTTCACTTACAGTAATTTAGGCTATAGAAATGTGTGCACATGGCTTGGTGCCTGTGGCTCAAGTGGCTAAGGCGCCGGCCACATACACCTAAGGTGGTGGGATTGAATCCAACCCAGGCCCGCCAAACAACAATGAC
>NW_003852400.1:5247615-5251839 GCF_000181295.1 Otolemur garnettii
CATCCTTTAAGTGTTTTAAATGATTCATGTATTTACTCAATAACTGCTTAAGAGTTAAAATGTTAACCTCAGACAGTTTAGTACAAAGCTTCATTTCTTTGAATTTGGCATAAAAATTCTTTATCAACTATTATCCCCAAGACTGTAAAAAGTACTTGAAAATACAGATCAAAACAACCTTCCACAGAACGCTGTGCATACCTTGCAACCTGTAAAGGCTGTTCACTCTGGAGCGTTTGCTTATCTGCGGCCAAATCCCAAAGCGCTGGTGGGGCCAGGCCAGTGTCAGACTCTTTAATGCCTACACGGAGAAACATGACAGAATTCACTAAAGTGTAACGCATCACACAAAAACATGCTTTGTCACCTTCAACGCTGATGACATTTTGCACTGAATAGTTCTTTGCTGTGGGGATTGTCCTGTGCATTGTAGGCCGACTAGGACAGCCTCCTGCCACTAGATGCCCTTAGCACCATCCTTTCTCAAGTCACGAGAATCAAAAATGTCTCCAGACACTGCCAAATGCCCGGTGGCTGAAAACCACTGTCCTAAACTAACTGTGAAGCCAACAATGAAACGCCAAATTTGACATTTTTGTGCAGGTCAGACACTAAAATTTCACCACTGAAGCTCCCAAGAAGAAATGTTTCCAACTACCACTTACTTCAAGCAATACTATGTGAGATCATACTTTTATTCAAAACACTTTTTTAACTCATTTATTGTAATTTATTTAACTGGGCTTTGACCAACAGAAACATTACTTGCTTGGAGGATGGTATTGGTTTTGTAGTTGCATAAGCATTACGTAAGTTTACAACAGAACTAAAAAGAGATCATTAAATGAGACACCTGAGCACATAGCAAGATTTTGCCTCTACAAAAATAAAAAGCTGGTCATGCAATGCCAGCTACACAGGAGGCTGAGGCAGGAGGATCCCTTGAGCCAACGGGCCTGGTATTGCAGTAAGCTATGATGTCTGCTGAACTCTGGCCTGGGGCAACAAAGTGAGAGCTCATCTCATTCACTCATTCATTCATTCACTCATACATAAATTCATACATACATGCATAAATAGAGTGGAACTGAGAAGCCAATTTGATTAGGTCTGCCAAGCTTAACCTGCCCTACTTGCTTTTGGTAACTTGCTTTTTGTTATTTTTTTTTCCCATGTAGCTAAAAGCCACACCACTAAAATCAGTTAACTTAACCTGCATTGGCTTCCTTATAGATATTATTTCTAATGTATATGTCACTATGCTAATGGTTATTTAAGTTGTTTTTCAGGAACTTGAGGGCAGCTCCTATCCAGTTCAAACAAGTTGAAATCATCAACTAGGAAGTAGCCTTTTGATGTCAGAGGGCCAATCCTCCACTTGAGGATCCCACTCATACCATGTTCTGAACATGTGCCTTATGAAGAGCCATGAACCCCAACCACGTCTGCCTAGATCACAAATTACTTCACTTTTCCCCACTGCCAATCACCTTTCCCCACACCTTACTCCAGCCCACTTCTCTAACCCATAAACATCCCTAAACCTATCTTTAGGGAATTGGATTTGAAAGCTGATCTCCTGCCTTCTAGCGGGGCTGCCTTGTGCATAAATCCTTTCTCCTTTTACAAAACTGGCTGTCACTGGGATTAGTTTATTGTATGTGGGCAGAATGAACCTGATCAGTATCAAGAGGGAATGGGAATTAAAAAATACATACCAGTGAGCTCATTGATTTTCTTGAGAAGTTGCTGAATATCATCCTCAACCTGCTTGATCTGCCTAGAGTAAGTGCTCTGACCCTAGGTGATGAAGATCAGTTTAATTAGAACATCAGGATACCAAGAATTTGCTAAACTAGATAAAAATTGTCTCAAAAACTTGTGAAATGAAAATAGAGAGGGAGTATATCATTTTCAGAAGTATTGCTCAACCAGACCAGGCACAACGGCTCACGCCTATAATCCTAGCACTGTGGGAGGTCAAGGTGGGTAGACTGCCTGAGCCAGAGTGGTATCTCATCTCTAAAAATAGTCAAGCATCGTAACAGGCGCCTATAGTCCCAGCTACTAGGAGGCTGAGGCAGGAGAATCACTTATGCCCAAGAGTTTGAGGATGCTGTGACCTGTGATGCCACAGCACTCTACCAAAGTCTACAAAGTGAGATTCTCTCTCTCTCTCTCAAAAAAAAAAAAAGTATTACTGAATCAATATTTCCCCTTAAACAGATAAAAATCATGCCTAAAATTATGCAGAATTACAGATCCATCCCTATTCATTAAAACTTTCTATTTCAGAACTAATTCAGTTATACTTCTTAAATATAATAAATAATTGTATAAATTATTTGAAATAGTACTACACTTTAATCACAAATAGTATAAAAATAATGTATAAGCTGAGACATGCTAGATACTTGAATCTACTAATACTACAGACAGAAACGTTAGGTAGGGAACTTTTCTCACAGAAGATTACTGTGAACTACTACATAATCTTTTCTAATTATTCTGGAAGAACAATACCAAAACACTTTTTTTCAACATAAAATATCTACATTTTGTAAACACTGAAAGGACTTACATAAGTTTTCAGCAAGGCAATATCCCCCTCATCCAGAGCTAAAAGAAGAGAGATAACACATGAGATTCAAAAATAAACTACAGCAAAATTGTGAAAGTATAAAATACAGTCATCAAATAGCTCCTGGACTCGAGGAACTTTTACCTAATGGAGGGAATGAGGATTTAAAAAGGTCATAATGTACACGATGACATATTTTATATACTTTATACAGTATATACATGAAACACATCCATTAAGGATCTTGGTTAAATTATAACATATTCATAAAATGAAATACAACACAGCCATTGAAAATGATTAACACAAAATAGAGCTTATAGGCACAGAAAGCTACTCAAGAAATACTCTTAAGTGAACCAGGTAGGCTAAAAGAAAAAAAAAGGATATAGAAGGTACATTTAATGTTTTTATACAAAATTTCTTTAAAACAAATGTGAAGAGTACCCTGAAATGGCGTTCACCTGAAAGTTAACAGTGGTTATCCAGGATTTCACATGATTTATAACCTTTTATTCACAAATTTTATATTATTTATTTTACAACCTTTTTATTCACAAATTCTGCATTTATGAATTTTTCCCACCTCCTCAAATTTATTTGTAATCCCCAAGTAAATATTCATACACTTTTGTGATCATTTATAAACATGCATAGAGTGGCAAAAAATTTGATTTCATAGCTGACAAGTCACTCTGCCCTCTTGTTTCAGCTCTCACACAGAGAGGACCAGAGGATGGAAACAATAGGAGAAATGGTAGCATAGTCCAAGAAGCTCAGGATCTGGGCCCAGTTGAACAGAGTTTGAAGCCTAACCCTGTGATCTATTAGTGGGATAGCCTTGGCCAAATCACTTAACATTCCTGAGCACGGTGGCTCACACCTGTCATTTTAGCACTCTGGGAGGCCAAGGTGGGTGGATTACTTGAGCTCAGAAGTTTGATGCCAGCCTGAGCAAGAGACCAGTTTCTAAAAAAAATAGCTGGGCATTGTAGCAGGTGCCTGTAGTCGCAGTTACTCAGGAGGATGAGGCAAGAGGATCTCTTGAGCCCAAGAGTTTGAGGTTGCTGTGAGCTCTAACACCAAGGCACTCAACCGCAGGGTGACTAAGTGGGACACTATCTCAAAAAAAAAAAAAAAATTAAGAACTTCGTTTTCTTTTTTGTAGAATAAAAAAGAATCTTCCAGGATGAGTTGTTTTTAGGATTTAATATTATAATCTATGTGAGATATGTGTACATAGTTTCTTCTAGGAGCAATTGTTCAGTATTTGCAGCAACTATAAGGAGCATATACACCACTAACAATAAGAATCAACCATACGTGTTTTAAGAAAAACATTTTATTTTTCAATCTAAAAAGACAAGCTATTTTCACAGGGCAGACCAGGCTTTGGTTATTTTTATTTTATTTTGTTTTTGATTTTTACTAAGTATAAGTAGAGGTAGAGAAAAGCATGCTTAGGTAATAGCAGCTAGGGAACACAGTTTACATGTTAGGCAATAATAGAAAATTAGGTAGATAGAGCGTTAGGGCCCTAGTGAGGTAGACAGCAAACGCCAGAATGAGCTTTTGATAATACAAGAACTGTGCTTTAGGAAGAATTAGTTCATATGACATGGAGAACAGATTAGAGTACGTGA
>NW_003852400.1:5252044-5254490 GCF_000181295.1 Otolemur garnettii
ATTCCTAGAACTGATAAAGTGGTTTACCTTACCGTGCCTAAACCATTTGTACACACTACATGATTTGTGCATTTTATGAATTTCCTTCTGGTAGTCTAGAATTTCGGCACATGCTAGGGAAAGGTACCTATAAGACCAGCCCCTGATAAAAACTCTGGGCCCAGAGGCTCTAACAAGTTAACCTGGTTAGCAACATTTTACACATGTTGTCACAACTTGTTGCTGGGGGAATTAAGTGTATCCTGTATCACTCTACCAGAAGAGGATCCCTGAAAGCCTGTGTCTGGTTTCCTCCCAACTTCCCCCCACGTGCCTTTTCCCTTTGCTGACTTTGCTTTATATCCTTTCAGCTACTCGGGAGGCTGAGGCAAGAGAATCACTTAAGCCGAAGAGTTTGAGGTTGCTAGGAGTTGTGACACCATGGCACTCTACCAAGGGCAACATAATGAGACTCTGTCCGGAAAGAAAGAAAGAAAGGAAAGAAAGGAAAGAAAAGAAAGAAAGCAAGAAAGAAAAGCAGTCAAAGGAGTAAGATTAACAGGAAGGTTCAGTAAGAGAAACCAAGGGAAGTGCCTGTGGCTCAAGGAGTAGGGCACTGGCCCCATATAAAGAGCTGCGGGTTCAAAACCGGCCCTGGTCAAAAACTGCAAAAAAAAAAAAAAGAAGAAAGAGAGAGAGAGAGAAAACAAGGGAGGCTCAGAGGCTCAACAATGTCAAAAACACAAAGACTAAGATTGAGAAAATACTACAGATCTGGAAATTCAAAATCACTCATCAGTTTCAACAGATTTATAGGAACAAAAGCAAACTGCAAGGAGTTTAAAAGTAAAATAAATAGTAAAGAAATGGACACAGTGGGCAGAATAGTAATAACAGCTATTTATTGACAACATCACCATATAAGACACTGTGATCAGAGGTACATATAGATTATATTATTTAATACCATATAAGCCCATAAAGTGAATACAATTATTTTCACATCAGAGAGGAAAAACTGAGTTTTACAGAGTTTATGTGAATTGTCTATTATTATATAGCCAATAAGTAAGAAGCAAAGCCAAGATTCAAACCTAGGTCTTTCTGACTTCCAACTTGTCTTTTCTTCCACTTTTAGGCAGTGAAAGAGAAAAGGAGTTGTAGTTTGAGAGGGCAAGAGAGTATAAAGATTTTTCTCAACTATTTGCTAAAATGGATATCAGCATATTTACAAGGGAGAAATTCTACAGGAAAACAAACAGGAGAGGTAGTGATTGATGAAACAAAGTCCCAGAGGAGGAAGGGATAAGGTCAGAAACACAGATGGGAAGGTTAGACTTGACAAAACTTGGTAACACTTCCTCTAAGGCAGGACTTAACAAAAAAACAAGATGATAGAGAAGCTAACAGAATGAACTCTTGAGTGAATTCTCAATCTCCTCAGCAAAGAGGAAAGAAGTCATCAGCCAGGAAGAAAAGTACTGAACTGAGGACTTGAGAAATTGGAAGTCTTGAAATAATCTCTATATCAAACGAAGTGGAGTCAATAAGACATTCACAAAACATTACTTAGCAATGAAACTTCGTTAAGATCTGAAGGCTTAAATTGGAAATAACTTAATACAGTTCTGTAGTTGTTTGAAACAATGTTGGCAGCCTATGAGCAGAAACAGATGAGAAAATAATAAAATTCCCAGAATTCAGGAGGGGAGAGCAACAGAAAATGCAATGGGCAAAAACAGAAGGTTTAAGTGCACTGTGGAAAAAGAAAACAGTCTACATAAGAAAACAGGATACCAGACTGGAGGTGATACTAATTAGATGGATCAAGAGACAGATCAGGTTAAGATTCAGTGGTAATGCAGACTGAAGAGCAAAAAGTTGTGTAAGAGAAGAAATGTAAAGTTGAATATCTTAGAAGTGAAGCAGTTTCCTTTAACAATAAAGTTGAACAGTGATCACCTCCTTAGGTGGTTGAGGTACAGTGACGATGGCAATCAGAATTGACATAACTCCAAAAGTGATGTGACACAACGGGAATAGGGAGCCAAGAACAATGAGTTTGAGACTCAAATGACCTAGGCATGTAGCCTTAAAAGATCATGTATGAGCTGGGTAATCTTGGAAAAACCATTTAATTTCTGTGAGGAGCAGTTTTATCATCTGAAAAAAAGAGATAATACAAGTTTTCCCCTCACAGTGTTTCTTTAAAGGTCAAATAAGAGATGGAGGAATAAACACATAATTACTTATAACTGTACCCACAAATAAACTTATTAATATTTTTACAGAATGACAATGAACCCAGAGAGACACATAGATCACTGTGCACAGATCAAATGATAAATCTCTGGGACTAAGTTTTCCAAAAAATAATGAATACCTCGGCTCGGCGCCTATAGCTCAACCGGCTAAGGCGCCAGCCACGTACACCTAAGGTGGAGGGTTCGAATCCCCAGCCCGGACC
>NW_003852400.1:5255026-5257115 GCF_000181295.1 Otolemur garnettii
AGAGGAAACACTCTTTGGAGGGAGGGTGTAAACGGAAAAGAAAATGTGCTAGCAGAGGTTGAAGTTAAGAAAAGTGAAGAGACACATAAAAAATTACATAAGAATATTTAAAAATAGCTTATACAGAATAAAAGGAGACAGTATAAAGATGAAAATACAAACAGGGTTAATAAGAAGAAATCATATCCCAAAATAATGTGCATATCTCGTGCATCATGAGTCAAAGTATCAACTGGTATAGTCTGCAAGGAGAGTATCTGGCACTGTCAAAATCAACTCAAATAGAATTTACCCTACAAGTTGTACTTGTACATATGGTAAAAGGTACATGAACAAGACCATAACTGTTTATAATAGCAATAGATTGGAAAAATCTAAGTGTCCATCAATGATCAAATACATTATTATACACCCATAAAGTGGAACACTACATAGATGCAAAGACAACACCAATGATATGAAATTATATTATATTGAGATTTAAAAAAAGCAAGATGTTGAAGTATATACAGCATGCTACATATATGTAAAACAGGGATATATAAACATTCTTGTATATGCCTAGAAAATTTCTAGAAAGATACGCAAAATGGCAACATTAGTTGCCTCCGCAGAGAAGTTCGTAGGCTGGGATGGGAGACTTTTCAAATGTATCTTTCCTGCCCTTTCAGTTTTGAACAGTGAGAATGTATTATTTAGTTAAATAAATTTTGTCTTTAAAAAACAGGAAAATTGTCTCAGGATTCTGGTTGCACAGAGACAGCGTCATACCTGTAGGGGGATTGGGGAGGAAGGAGGGTCGTAGGCAAAGAGGACCAACTGCTCAAATACGGACAAACAGGGGCACTTTTCAAGACCTGTAATGCCAACGTGCTTTCTTCAAGACCTGAGAGATGAGAATGAATACACATTTCGATCAGAAGAAGATGAATACACAACTTGTAGGGGCTTGAGAGAGAATGAGAAGACAGGCCGGTTAACCAGGCTGGCGCCCGGACTATATCACTAGGGGCACAAAAGGGCCCGCACAGAGCCGGGAGGAGAATCCGGCTCCTCTCCGGCGTCAAGGCTGGCCCCGCCCCGGCTCCGAGCTCCTGCCCTGGCTGGATGCGACTGACCTCGGATGGGTTTGTCGTCCTTCTCATCCTCTTTGGTTTTCCGCTGATCGGCACCGAGGTAATCCGGCATTTTGGGAGATGCAAGTGCCGCAGCTTCTTAGTGATTACACAGCACCTTCCTTGCTTCCGGTGGTGCCTTTGTATTCCCTTCCCCACCGGAAAGAGAGGCGGGTTCCGCGGGCCCCTTTGCACTGCGCACGAGAGGCGGGACTGAGTCGTGGGGGCCACACTGCGGTGCACGGTCGCAGTTGTAAGACCGACTATCTTCCAGCAGGGGACGTCAGTGTACCGTGACCCCTCACCGTCTCTACTGCCCCGAGTTCCAAGACCAAACCTGGCTCATTCGATGTGTTTAATGCAGATTTACTCATTCATTTAGTGGGCAGCCTCGAGTAACTCCTTTAATCTCTGAATTTGAATTTCTCCTTTACCTCGCAGGATTGTGGAGGCATTAAGTAACAGTGTTTGTATAATATTTGGCATAATAGGCACACAATAGGTAGTGGCTATATCTACAAAGAGTGAAGATAATCTATTTCTGGTAATGAAAGTATATATATGTATATTCCTACATTTGTATATATGTGTCAATATATTATATATATGTGTGTATATATTCTACAACTCAACATAAGAAAATCTGGTTTTTAATATGAGCAAAGAACTTGAATAGAAATGTCTCCAAAGAGGATATACACATGGGTGACAAACACATGAAAAGATCCAACATCACTGTTAGGGACACGCACATTGAAGCCAGTTAGATGCCACTTCACACCGATTAGGACCTCTATTTTAAGAAAGGAAATAAATGTTGGAGAGGATATAAAGAAAATGGAATTTTTGTGCACTGTTGATGGGAATGTAAAATGATACAACCACAGTATGGTAGTTCCTTAGAAAATGAAAAATAGGGCTCGGTGCCTATAGCTCAACCGGCTAAGGCGCCAGCCACATACACCTAAGGTGGC
>NW_003852400.1:5257379-5262004 GCF_000181295.1 Otolemur garnettii
AAAAAAAAAAAAAAAAAGAAAATGAAAAATAGAACTAATAGTTCCACTTCTGGGTATATACCCAAGAGAATAGAAATCCTGGTCTCAGAGATGATTATATATTCATATTCACCGTGATTGCCAACAGGTGGAAACAACCTGGGTCCATCTACAGATGAATGGATAAAATGTGGCATGCATGTGTGTACAAATGGAATATTATTCAGCCTTAAAAAGGAATGCAAGTCTGATACATGCTACGACGCAGATGAACCCTGACTACACTATGCTAAGAGAATAAGCCGGTCACAAAATGATAACTATGACATGATTCCACTTATATTAGGTACCTAGAGAAAGCAAACTCCTAAAGACAGAAACTAGACGGTGGTTGCTTGAGGCTGGGAGAGTTTCAGTTTTGCAAGATAAAAAGCATTCTGGAGACTGGTTGTACAACAATGTGATTAAACTTAGCATCACTGACACGTACTCTTAAAAATGTTTATGATGGTAAATCTCATGTTATTTATGTTAGTCCAGACTAATACATAAAGTAGTAGGAAGTTAAAAATAAAAAGCATATACCAGGTGTTGTGGCGGACGCCTGTAGTCTCAGCTACGTGGGAGGCTGAGGCAAGAGAATCATTTCATTCCAAGAGTTTGAGGTTGCTGTGAGCTATGGCGCTACAGCACTCTACTGAGGGTGACAAAGTGAGACTCTGTCTCAAAAATAAATGAATAAATAAATATAAAAATAATATAACAGGATATTCTTTTAAAAGTATTCCATGCATGAATGTATTCATGAGCTATGTGTGTTTGACTTAATAAAATTTTTTTAAAAGTATTTCACCAGGACGTGGAAAATAATTTTCACTGAAAAACTGGCAAGCGTAGGAACCGTTCTTCCGCGCGCCTTGGTGTCCAGCCGGATGTGAGTCAGTGGCGGAACCAGACTGCTGCACACGTTGGACGGAGCGGTCGGCGGTGGGATTGGCGGCCGCACCAGGAAAGCTCCATCCCGGAAGTGATTATTGGCCGTCTCCATGCGCCGGTTCCTGGGCGTCGTAGAGCCAAGGCGCGAGGCTCGGACTGAGAGGTAGAGCCAGAGTGGACGCTAAGCGCCCTCGGCCTGGGACGTGACCCGCTGCGCCTGCAGCAGTAGACCCGGAGCCATCATGCTGCTCCTGCCAAGCGCCTCGGACGGCCAGGGCACCGCCGTCATCCAGTCGCTGATCTCCGGTAAGTGCCCACTCAACCTCGGCTCCGTCCCGCCTCCGCCGGCTCTGCCTCCTCTTCTGCCTCGGCGATTCTGGAATCTGTCTACCCTTGACCATGGCCACTAGCCCCGGGACATGTGGGACCGTGACCGGCGCCCTTTTGCTCCCGCTTTATAGTAATCCTACCCTAGATTAGAAGGAAGAAGGGTGAGGGGCGTCTTCCTTTTGCCTCTACGCTTGCTTCCTCCTCTCGCAGCTGCTGACTCATGGATTGGGCTTAGCAGTTTAGGGCTGAATCGCCCCCCACCCCCGCTCCCCCAGTAACCCAAAATGTTTCCCATAAACATCTTCTTGCCTACAGCAAAGAGAGTACCCACAGCGAGCATCCCGCGTGCCTGGGGTCATACAAAGGTTTGCTGATAACTCTTCCCTCTCTACGTTTGCTCCTGCTTAATTTTTTCAATGTCAAAACTCAGGTACTGAATCTCATGCTGAGTATTAAAAGACCTTTGCCTGTGCTACTGGACAGATCTGTGTATATATACTTAGAGTCACTCAATGCAGGTAAAACTTGTCCTACGTAGGTTCTTAGATTTATAGCCCAGGACAGTCGTGGGTATTATAAACAAGAGTCTCCAGTGCCATTGATTTACATTAATTCCGTTAGGCTCTTGTTAAATGTGACTTTGAACAAACCCTGTGGCGTGTGTTGCGTTTGTTTGTCTCTGTGCTAGAGGAAAAGGCTTGAAAGGCTATGTTCTTTTTTTTTTTTTTAATTTTTTTTTTTTTGCTTTTATATTATTTTATTATTTTTTTTAATGGAGGAGACAGAGTTTCGCTTTGTGTCTTTCAGTAGGGTACATAGCTCACAGCAACCTCTGCCAACCCCTGGGTCCCTGGGTTTAAGTGATTCTCTGGCTTCAGCCTCCCAAGTAGCTGGGATTACAGGCGCCTGCCAGAACGCCCGGCAATTTTTGGTTGAGACGGGGTCTCACTCTGGCTCTCCTTCTGGCTCATGCTGGTCTCGAACCTCTAAGCACAGGTGATCCACCCGCCTCTGCCTCCCACAGCGCTGGGACTACAGGCGTGAGTCACCACGCCCTGCCGAAAGGCTATGTTCTTAAAAGCCATACCCACCCTACATAAATAGTACTTCTTAAATATAGTGGTTATAGCCTCTCCTATGTAAGGTGGAGGAAGTCTTAAATTCTCAAACTGGTTACAACATGAAAAGTCTGTTTTTTAGAAAACCGTGGCGATTAAGTATAAGGGAAAACTGATCTGGGTTAATTCATTACTAAACAGAAAAAAACTTCTTGCTTTCTTATGGAACATGAAATTAAAATTAAAGATGTTTAGGGGTTTTTTCCTGATGCATTTGTCTTTTTTGCTGATATACATATGTACAGTGATTTACCCTCACTTCTCAGAAATAGGTAATGTCTTTTCTGTAAGTTTTTTTTTTTTTCAGAGTAGTTTTGTGATTTTACATTCAGTCTTCCTAGGAACTAAGTGAGATAGGTATTGTTCTCATTTTGAAGGTGAAAACATCCTTGTATTATTTCAGGTCACATAGCCACTAATTGTCAGACCTAGATAAAACCTAGAACTTGTGCATTCAGATCAAGAGCTTGTTCCACTACAGCACAGTTGTAAATTCCCTATAGCTGCTTGACAAATTGTCTTTCAGAACAGATCTTTGCTAGTGAAGATCTCAGAATTTTTAAGAGTTGCATCAATTCAAGACTTTAATAAATAAGATAGTCTAAATGGTTTTACATATTTTTGTTTTTGATGAAGCTTGCTCTTGGGGACAATTTATCACTATTTAATGTTTTCTTTTTATTGTTTTGTTTTTTAAGACAGAGTCTCACTTTGTTGCCCTGGGTAGAGTGCTATGGCATCAAAGCTCACAGCAACTTCAAACTCTTGGGCTCAAGTGATTCTCTTGCCTCAGCCTCCCAAGTAGCTGGGACTACAGGCACCCACCATAATTCCCGGCTATTTTTAGAAATGTGGTCTGGCTCAGGCTGGTTTGGAACTAACTCCTGAGCTCAGTCAGTCTACTTGCCTTGGCCTCCCAGAGTGCTAGGATTATAAGCGTCAGCCACACTCCCAGCCAATGCAATGCTTTGTTACAATTATTGGTCTAAATGTAAAGCATTTTGCAACATTTCTTCTTGTTCCTCACCTTCCTCTCATATCCTCAGAAGAGTTGCTATTATTGTTGTTGTTGTTGTTTGAGACAGAGTCTCACTCTGTTGCCCTCAGTAGAGTGCCATGGCGTCATAGCTCACAGCAACCTCAAACTCTTGGGCTTGAGCAATCTTCTTGCCTCAGCCTCCTGAATACCTGGAACTACAGGCATGGGCCACTAAGTCTGGCTAGTTTCTCTGTTTTGTTTTTGTTTTTGTTTTTTTGTAGAGACAGAGTCTCACTTTATCACCCTCGGTAGGGTGCCGTGGCAGGTGATTCTCTTGCCTCAGTCTTCTGAGTGACTGGGACTTAGGTGATTCTCTTGCCTCAGTCTTCTGAGTGACTGGGACTACAGGTGCCTGCCAAAACAAGTTTTTCTTTTTGTTTTTTTTTGTGTGTGTAGAGACAGAGTCTCACTTTATCGCCCTGGGTAGAGTGCCATAGAGTCACACAGCTCACAGCAATCTCCAACTCCTGGGCTTAGGTGATTCTCTTGCCTCAGCCTCCTGAGTAGCTGGGACTACAGGTGCCCACCACAACACCCAGCTAATAGTTTCTTTAGTTGAGATGGGATCTCTTTCTCAGGCTGGTTTGGAACTCCTGACCTCAAGCAATCCATACACCTTAGCTTCCCAAAGTGCTAGTATTACAGGTGTGAGCCACTGAGCCTAGCTCCTCATAAAAGAGTTTTTTGATTTATTGTTGACATTGCTGAGTATTTTGTCAGATAACTGGGAGACACTGATCAAATATTAGAAAATGATAATATCTTACAAACCCTCATGTAAACTGGTAGATGCCTGCAATTATTTTCTTAGTTGATGGTTTTAAAATTGAACTCTGATAATATCACTGTTTTGATTTTATTTCCTGAAAAAAATTAGTGCCTTAAAAGATTTATTCCATGTAATACATTGAAGCCTCTCTTAACACTTTCAATCACAGCTTCTACACTTTGTCAAGTTGAACCTGTGGGAAGATGGTTTGAAGCTTTTGTTAAGAGGAGAAACAGAAATGCTTCTGCCTCTTTTCAGGAACTGGAGGATAAGAAAGAATTATCAGAAGAATCAGAAGATGAAGAATTGCAGTTAGAAGAGTTTCCCATGCTGAAAACACTTGATCCCAAAGACTGGAAGGTATTTAATATATTAATCTTTTGTTCATTCAGGTACTTTGTTAGGCCAAGATGGTCTTCTCATAAGTTTTACGTTAATAAAACATGTCTTTTTT
>NW_003852400.1:5262716-5265301 GCF_000181295.1 Otolemur garnettii
ATACAGAGGTCATTTAATTCAATTTTCCTCTGAGAATCTGTCTCAAAAAAAAAAAAAAAAAAAAAGATGACTGATAATAGGGCAGAGAAGGGAGAAAGGCAACCTGGGCAGAAAGAAGAGATATGCAAAGACAGGAAGGGGTAAAAGAATGTATATACCACCTCTGTAGCTATTAAAGGGTAGAAAAGGATACATGAGGGATGGTAAGAAATTAGGCCTGCAAAGGGCTCTAGACCAAACACTATTGTATCCTTTCTATGCCATGCTAAGAAAGGATTTAAAATTTTATCTGGGGGTCAGTAAGGTCATCAAAAATTTCTGAGCTAATTTTAGAAAAGTAATTCTTCCTGGCAGTACAGAAAATGCTTGAACGGGAGGGTGGGACTAGAGGGCAAGTAAATAGTTTACTACTGAAGGGTCAGTGCTCTAATCCAGCCTGCGAATGAAGACTTCAACTAAACTTGTGGCTGAATCTTGAGGAAAAGGGGACAGATTTGTTTTTTGGAGGTAGAATTGACAGGCATTGGTGACCTTGGTTGTGTGGCATAAGAAAAAGAGATGTTCAGAGGCCTCCTAGTATTCTGGCTTGAGTGACCTGATGTCAGTCACCAAGTGGGAGGCAGAATGAGGAAGTTTGTGAAGAGTGTTGTGTCCACAAGTTTGGCTATGCTAAGATTGAGATTTTTACTATACCAGTGAAATTATCTGGTAGATGGTTAGAAATTGGTTTATGACTCTGAAAAGAGGTTAGAGCCAAAGACATTTTGAAGTCATTGGTACATAGTGGTAATTGAAGCTATGAGGAATTGAATAACATCAGCCAGGAAAAAGAATAGGCAAATAGGTGCTTAAGTGGGTACTGGTATAATACTTATAGTGTGTGCTGTGGAGTGAGAGTGCTTGAATTCAAATCTGCTTCTGCCATTTGGTGCACTAGGACCTTTGAAAAGTTACTGTACATTTCTGGACCTAATTTCCCTTGTTGGTACAGTGAATGTATTAACAGGATTATAATGAGCATTAGTGAAATGACGTGTATAAAATATTTAACTTAGTATTTGGCGCATGATAAATGCCAAACGATTAGTAGATAATAAGAATTCCTACCTCATAGGTTATTTAGTACACTAAATGAGATAAGGGCCAGGTGCAGTGACTCACACCTATAGTCTTGGCACTTTGGGAGCGTGAGGCAGAGAATCGCTTGAGCTCAGGAGTTTAAGACCAGGCTTGTCAACATAGCAAGACCCCTCTACAAAAAGTAAAGAAATTAGCCAAGTGCAGTGGCATGTGCATATAGTCAGAGGTTATTCAGAAGACTGAGGCAAAAGGAACACTTGAAGCCAGGGAGCCTACGAGTTTGAAGTAGCAGTGAACTATGATCTCACCACTGTGCTCCAGCCTGGACAACAAAGCAGGAACTATCTCAAAAAGAGAGCGAGAGAAAGAAAAGTAAATAAGCCCTCAGTAAATTCCCCTACCATCGTCATTATCAATTTTTTTTTTTTTTAATGAAGATAGTCTCACTTTGTCACTCTTGGTAGAGTGCCATGGCGTCACAGCTCATAGCAATATCAAACTCCTTGGCTCAGGTGATCCTCTTGCCTCAACCTCCTGAGTAACTGGGACTACAGGCACCCACCACAGTGCCCAGCTATTTTTAGAGGCTGTGGCTTAGGCTGGTCTGAAATCCCTGAGCTCAAGCAGTCCACTGCCTTGATCTCCCAGAGTGCTAGGATTATAGGTGTGAGGCACTGCACTCAGCTTGTTATCAATTTTAAAAGGAAAGAACTTGGGCAGCACCTGTGGCTCAGTGAGCAGGGTGCTGGCCCCAAATACCAAAGGTGGTGGGTTCAAACCCAGCCTGGCCAAACTGCAACAAAAAGTAGCCAGGCATTGTGGTGGGTGCCTGTGGTCCCAGCTACTCGGGAGGCTAAGGCAAGAGAATCACCTAAGCCCAAGAGCTAGAGGTTGCTGTGAGCTGTGATGCCACGGTGCTCTACCGAGGGCAACAAAGTGACACTCTGTCTCTAAAAAAATAAAAGAACCCAACATTGAACAGCATGGGTATTTCTGTTCACCTGCATAGCTTATATTCCAGGAGAAGCAACAAAGGATAACAAAAAGAATAAAAGAAGCAGGAAGGAAAAAAAAGACATTTGTTCAGCAAACGTTTATTAAACATCAGGCACTATATTCTCCCAGAACAATAATGAGGAGAAAATCTTAAGGAAAAAAAAAAAAGTCACCAGTTTCACTACTTCAGGGAGAAGTCAATCCTATAACATGAAATATTGTAAAAAGCCACTGAATTTTGTGAACTCGAAGTTCAGTTGTCCTCATGGAAAGCAGTTCTAGTAAAATGATCAGGAAGGCAAGAGATTGCAGTGGATTGAGGAGTAATGAGGAAGTAATGAAGTAGAGACCTAATGTAAAATACTCTTTCAAAGAGTATTTTATAAAGAAAATGAAAGAAGGCTCGGTGCCCGTAGCACAGTGGTTACAGCGACAGCCATATACACTGAGGCTGGAGGATTTGAACCCGGCCAGGGCCCACTAAACAATAACAACAGCGGCTCGGCGCC
>NW_003852400.1:5265742-5270123 GCF_000181295.1 Otolemur garnettii
AAAAAAAAAAAAAAAGAAAGAAGATAGTAACTTGAGAAGGCAGAGTCAGGAATGAATGGCCTGGGGAATGTTGAGATCTCTGAAAGTAAGATAAGGAAGAAAGAACGTAGAAGGTCTTTGGTATAGAAAGTAGTAGATGGCATCAGAGCAAGGTGGCAGGGTTTATTCACTCGTTCAGTTGTTTCATTCATCAAATACAGATCAGGTACCTGCTGCGTGTCACTCTAGGTGCTGAGGATACTGTGCTGAACATGATAGTATCACTGTTCCTGCATAGTTCATATTCTAGTGAGCAGGCCAAAAATAAGTAAACAATAAATAACATGTGACCAGGAAGTGCCTCACAAAAAATTAGAATGGGCCAGGTGACTTTTTATTTATTTTTTTTGTTTTGAGACAGAGTCTTTAAAATTTTTCACAGCACACTGGTTGAAAATCACTGCTATACAGAGTACTATGTTATAGTCTGAGATTAGATGAGGTCACCTAGGACCTCAAAGTATAGAGCAAGAGAAAAAGAAACCCCAAAACTGTGTTTTGAAGGTCATCAAGAAGCCAGTAAAGGTGGCAGGAAAAAAAATACTGGAAGGTGGGACAGGGTGAACAAGGAAAAGTAAATTCATAAAAACTCTGAAGGAAGATAAAGTTTCAAGGAAGGAGTCCGCTGTGTTGCCACTGCAAGTTCAAGTCAAGTGAGGGTAGAAATTGATACTGGAGAAAATAGCTTCATAGCACCTTGGGTGAAAATGGATAGAGCAGAACCTGGTTGGAATGGGTTGAAAAATAAATGTGACTGGGTAAGAAGGTTGAATGGACAGCTGTTTATACGAAGTTTAACTCTGATGGGCAGAGCTGTAGGGCAACAACTGGAAGGATTTTTGAAGATGAGAGAGAAGAGCATTTTTTTTTTTTTAAGCTAATAATCCAGGTGAAAGTTAGGAGATAGCTGGAAGATGCTAACCTTTGAGAAGACTTAGAATGGAATTCAGAACCAAGAGGAAGGATGGAGTAATTTATCTTAGTAGGAGAGGCTTTCTTAGCTGTGAATGGAGGGAAGAGGAAAAGATGTAGGTAGAGTGGTAGATGCTGGAATTCGAGTAGGATAATTTTAAGTTTTGTTTAAGCTTATTACAGTATATAATGTATATGCAGAAAATCTTCTACACATAATTAATACAATTTGACATGTTTGGGATAGTTTTAATTTTTTATTTAAGCAGGAGGCAAGGCTATTTGCCAGAAAGTGGAGAACGGTTTGTGTAGTTTAAGATAACACTAGAGGACCAAATGTACAAAATAGTCATCTTAGAGAATAGAAAAATCGACTGGGACAAAGTATGATTGCAGGACATAATAAGGAGCCGTTCCATATGAAGTTTGTAGTCCTGAGTTTGTTTGTTTATTTTTGAGACATAATCTCACTCTGTCACACTGGGTAGAGTGCTATGGCATCCTAGCTCACAGCAACCTTAAACTCTTGGGCTTGAGCAATCCTCTTACCTCAACCTCCTGAGTAGCTGGGACTACAGGTGCCTGCCACAACGCCTGGTTATTTTTTAAGACAGGGTCCCGTTCTTGCTCAGACAAGTCTGGAACCTGTTAGCTCAGAGCAATCTACCCACCTTGGCCTCCCAGAGTGCTAGTATTACAGGTATGAGCCACAGTGCCTGGCTTGAGTTTTCTATTTTGAGTAGAGATGAGATCTTCCTCTTCCTCAGGCTGGTCTGAAACTCCTGAGCTCAAGCAATCCACCTGCCTTGGTCTCCCAGAGTGCTAGGATTACAGGCATGAGCCACCTCGACTGACCAGTAATGCTGGGTTTAAATGAAAACCACTCAGCCTTATTTGACTTTTTTCTTCCCGTGTTTTATGCCCTCAACTCCCCTGCCCTTCTACTTGTTAGCTAACCTTAATCTCCAAGACAAAATACACCATTTGAGTTCTTTAGAGAGCCCTCGAGTTGCTAACTCAGCTTCTGTATTTGCTAGCATGTTAACCAAAGCAGAAATGAAAACAGTATTTCCTATCCAAAGAATCCTCATCCTTCAATTTCTCAAAATTTCGACCCAACCTACACTCTTTACATTTCCTGACTCCTGCTTCTCTAATATTGTTGTACACTGTCACAACCTATAGGGACTACTGTAATGTTCCCTTTGGTTCTGAAATGTAAAAATGGCCATAGGATATTAATAGATAGGAAGAGAAAAAGCATTCTTTGGCTAAGTTAGTTTAGAAAGTATTGGCTCGGCACCTGTGGCTCAAGCGGCTAAGGTGTCAGCCACATACACCTAAGGTGGTGGGTTTGAATCCAGCCCAGGCCCGCCAAACAATAATAATGGCTGCAACCAAAAAATAGCCGGGTGTTGTGGCGGGCGCCTGTGGTCCCAGCTACTTGAGAGGCTGAGACAGGAGACTCGCTTGAGCCCAGGAGTTGGAGGTTGCTGTGAGCAGTGAAGCCATAGCACTCTACCCAGGGGGACAGCTTGAGGTTCTGTCTCAAAAAAAAAAAGAAAATATTGGGTTTTATAGGTTTCTGTTTGCCTCTTTGGTTTTGGGGGGTGGTGGTTGTAGGACATCTCTGTACCTTTATTAACTTTATGTATACAAATCATCAAGAAACTTATACATTAGTCTGCATTTCTGAAACTTACATGACCACAGAACCCATTTTATACAGAATGCCTTACCAGATTCCTATTATGGAAGCATCACTTTGGGAAATGCTGTAATGCTCCATTTTAAACTTAACTTCCTTTTTTGTGTTTATCAGAACCAAGATCATTATGCAGTTCTTGGACTTGGACATGTAAGATACAAAGCTACACAGCGACAGATCAAAGCAGCTCGTAAGTATACTTATTTTGAAATAATCAAATATCTGGTGTAGGAAATGCTATCCTTTTGAAAAATACACAGTATCACAGCCTATAGCCATAAAGCTACATTAATGGCATGTGTTATATTGTCATAACAATGTAAAATCATAGTCTCCTTTATCTTTAGAACCAGATAAAAGCAGTTTCATGTATGGACTTTCCCATTAGGCATAAGAATCAGGGTGTGTGTATATATATATGTCAGGTTAAAGAACATTCTTCTAACTGGAAGAAAAAATAGTATTTCACCTCTGGAGGTATGGACAGCTGCTTAGTTGAAGTTGCTTTGTTACTTAAATTTTTCAATGTTATTTTGTGGTCTTAGGTCACACCTTTGTTGATACCACCCTGTCTTCTGTCCAAGAAAGAGTTACCTAGTGCTTCACTGTTATTTTCATTGAAAAGGTCAAAATTGTTGGGGGGTGGAGAATATTGGTAATCTAGTCTTCATATGCCTTATAAAACAGCATCTCTTAATGTTCCTAAATGTCCTATCCTTTGCATTCCTGTGGATATAATTTCCTATACAGACATTTGGATCACCTGATGAGTAAAACTTAGTAGAAGAGGTGAAGGTGATTAGTTTTCTGTGTTTTATCTTAGGAGAATGTTCTGCCCTCCACTCTAGAGAATGGATATTGAGGTCAGAGGAGGTAAGATTGTGGCCATATGGAAAAGGAATAGGGAGGGCCAGTTGAGAAAAGGAAGTATTATTATACCTGGAGGAAGATGACTGTTGAAAAATACTAATCAAGGCTCGGCGCCTGTGGGTCAAGTGGCTAAGGCACCAGCCATGTACACCCAAGGTGGCAGGTTTGAATACAGCCCAGGCCTGCCAAACAATGACAGCTGCAACCAAAAAATAACCGGGCATGTGGCGGGTTCCTGTGGTCCCAGCTACTTGGGAGGCGGAGGCAGGAGACTCGCTTGAGCCCAGGAGTTGAAGGTTGCTGTGAGCTGTGATGTCACGGCACTCTACCCAGGAGGACAGCTCTATAGTAGATAAATTCAGAATTTTCCCCATTAATGCTTACATTTAGGAAAATCACAGGAAATACGTTTTTTAACAAAGTAAAGGAATTTATCAGACCATTTTAGACCTATTATTGGATTTCTTAAAAGGCTGGTATGATTTTACACAAAGCATATGAATAGTTATTCCAATATAGATAAATAGAAAAGTCCACTTGCCATGTAAAAGTGCTTACAAAGTTTTACTATGTGAAAGAAAGGCATGCAAATAGCAAATATGTCTTCCTATATATAAATCTGTGAAAGAATTAGGAATACTTGGCTTGGCGCCTGTAGATCAGCAGTTAGGGTGCCAGCCACATACACCAGGCCTGGAGGGTTTGAACTCACCCAGGCCTGCCAGACAACAGTGGCAACTACAACAAAAAGTAGCTGAGTGTTGTGGCAGGCACCTGTAGTCCCAGCTACTTGGGAGGCTGAGGCAAGAGAATCACTTAAGCCCAAGAGTTTGAGGTTGCTGTGAGCTGTGA
>NW_003852400.1:5271665-5272388 GCF_000181295.1 Otolemur garnettii
GGGCGCCTGTAATCCCAGCTACTTGGGAAGCTAAAGCAAGAGGATCACTTGAGCCCAAGAGTTTGAAGTTGTTGTGAGCTAAGACACCACAGCACTCTACTGAGGGTGTCCAAGTGAGACTGTGTCTCAAAAAAAAAAAAAAAGAAAAGAAAATGTCATTCTATTCCTTCTGTCACTATATATAAAACAGTCACTACTTACAGCTTTCTGAAAGTCTAGTCCATAAATTAAAAGGCAACATTTGTGTTTGCAAATGTGCAATTATTAACACAAACAAATCTAATAATAATGTAGTCTGATAGCATTTGAGATCCTTTGAGTTTTAACATCTTAATACAAACACAAATAAAGTTTTGTTTAATAATTTTGAATGACTAATGAAAATTGGGAAGTGAATTACGGGTAAATAAAGTAAGTGTTCTTTTTCCCTTCTTTCCATTATGTGAAAAGAGTAAATTACTAGAAAAATTGAATGATGAGATAGGAAGTACTTGAGTACCATCTGGGCATGGCAGCTCATGCATATAATTCTAGAAATATGGGAGGCCAAGGCTGATGGATTGCCTTGAGCTCAGGAGTTCCAGCCTGAGCAAGAGTGAGACCCCATCTCTACTAAAAAAAGGAAAACTAGATGAGCTTAAGTGGTCCACATTTTTAGTACCAGCTACTCAGGAGGCTGAGGCAAGAGGATCATTTGAGCCCAGGAGTTTGAGGTTGCTGTGA
>NW_003852400.1:5272949-5277845 GCF_000181295.1 Otolemur garnettii
CCACCCCCAGTATATGGGGATGGCATCATACTCCTTGAGCCACAGGCACTGCCCTAAACTGAAAACTTTTATAACAGCCTTCTTAAAAATAAAAAATCATATTTAGAGACTTTTTGTAATATAGCAGTATGAGAGCTCGTTTATTTACCTGAAAACACCTCAGAAACTATCTTTCATGGAGGTAGGAGAATCTGAAATGTCAATAAACTTAAAACAGCTCATCTCAAATTACCTTTGTTTGTTTCAAACTGACAATGTTCTTTGGCTCCCTTTATTTTTAAAAATTGGTCAACATCTTGTGTCCTCTTCCCCTCTCCAACACCTAGGGACACCACATGGGACAATCAGGAACCTCTAATATACAGGGGTGATTAAAGATGATTAAAGAGAAAAATCAATATAGAAAAATAAGTGCAGTGTTAAAAGACTATACAACAAAAAAATGGAGACGTCACCTCTGTAAGACTTCTTCATAAGGTTAAAAAAACCTTAAGTATCTATTACATGTTATCAGTGAGATACGAAGACACTATGTTAAATGATGGGGTAGGCATTAAAGAGAATAGGGAAAAAGTAGAGATTACCTGGGAACTAAAAACATAAGAGCAGAATTTAAAATTACCAAGGTCAGTGTACAATTAGAAAACATAGTAAAACAGAGGACAACCTTGAGGAATGATCCCAAGATTCAGAGGGAAAGAATAAAGCGGTCCTATATTTCTCTAAAGAAGAGATCAGAATAAATGTAACCGAAACAATAATTTCGAATAAAGAAACCTTTGCTGATTTTTATTTATTTTATCTTATTTATTTATTTGCAGTTTTTGGCTGGTGCTGGGTTTGAACCCTCTACTTACGGCATATGGGGCCAGCACTCTATTCCTTTGAGCCACAGGCGCTGCCCTATTTATTTTATTTTTATTTATTTATTTTAGGCAGAGTCTCACTTTGTTGCCCTCTGTAGAATGCTGTGTCATCACAGCTAACAGCAACTTCAATCTCTTGGGCTTAAACCATTCTCTTGCCTCAGCCTCCCAAGTAACTGGGAATACAGGTGCCCGCCACAACACCTAGCTATTTTTAGAGGTGGGGTCTGGCTCTTGCTCCGATTGGTCTCAAACTCCTGAGCTCAAGCAGTCCACCTGCCTCATACTCCCAGAGTGCTGGGATTACAGGCATGAGCCACCAGGGCCTAGCCCCTTTCTTGATTTTTAAAAAAAGACGTCTTGAGATTTAAAGGGCCGGTGTAGGGATGTGATTCAGATTTCACTAATCTGCACACAATTGCAATTCAAAGGAGAAAAATGTGACTTAAGCCATGCTGCACAAAATCCATTTTGCTGGCAAAAGTGGAAGATTGTGGCAAAGAAAAACTTAAAGCCTTTGCTAGCTGTCCTGGCAGTGGTCACCACTTGTGCTGTGTTATCTGCACTATGATGTACAGCAGATGTGCCCAACCATGGTAGAGTCATGATGCTTCTGGATGGTGCAGTGGATGGTAGAGTCATCCAGTGCGGTTTGGTTCTTGAGCCTTCAAGCCTGATAGTTTGGTGCTCACAGAGATTCTTTGAGTTACCCGATAATCTTTAATAAATTATTTTTCTGCTTAAATCAAGTAGAATGTAAAAAAGCCTCTTATCCAGTGTTAGTGGAGAAACTGATACACTTAACTAGAAGAAAAATCTTGGACCTCAAAAAATTAAAATATATTTGTCAGTGTTTCTGAACCCTTGAGGTATATATAGAAATAACTAAGCTTTGGCTCTGCGCCCATAGCACAGTGGTTATGGTGCCAGAGTGGCAGGTTTGAGCCCAACCCAGGCAAGCTAAACAACAAGGACAACTGTAACAAAAAATGGCCGGGGGTTGTGATGGATGCCTATAATCCCAGCTACTTGTGAGGCTGAGGCAAGAGAATCTCTTTTAAGTTCAAGAGTTTGAGGTTGCTGTGAGCTGTAACATCATAGCACTTTACCAAGGGCAACATAATGAGACTCTGTCTCAAAAAATAAATAAATAAATACATAAATAAATAAGCTTAGTATTCCCATATTTCTACAAAAATGTTCATTGCAGCCTTATTCAGAATATCCAGAAACTGGAAAACATTTAAACAAGGTGTTCAGAAACTGGAATATGGATAAGCAAACCGCTATTTTGTGGCACAGTGGACTACTACTCAGCAATTTCAAAGAAGAAAAATTGCCAGTATACACAAGAGTGTGGATGAGTCTCAAAATACAATGTTGAACAAAAGAAGTCAGACAGAAAGATACACTAGATCTCATCTACTTGAAGTTCAAGTATGTTCAAAAATAATCTGTGATAGGAATCAGAAAGTCGTTGCTTCAGGTGTTAAGAGTGAGGAGTCCACTGGAAAAGGGTACAGGGGAACTCTGTGAGTGATAGAAATGGCCTGTATATTCTTTTGTGTGATAGTTTCATGGGTGTATACAATTATCAAAACTCATAGAACTGAATACTTCAAGTCTGAGCACTTTTTAATGTAAATTTTATCTCAGTTGAATACACTAGATTAAGCAAATAACAACAGCAAAAAATCAGTTGGGAAATTAAGCATTCTTTTGTACCTAGGCAGAAATAAAAATAGACATAGATTTTTTTCAACAGTCAGATCATTGCCTATCAAAACTTAAGGGGTGGCAACTAGGGTTTTATCATAAGTAAATTCATTACCTTAACCTATTTTTTTTTTTTTGAGACGGAGCCTCAAGCTGTCCCCCTGCGTAGAGTGCCATGGCATCACGCTCACAGCAACCTCCAACTCCTGGGCTCAAGCGAGTCTCCTGCCTCAGCCTCCCAAGTAGCTGGGACTACAGGCGCCCGCCACAACGCCTGGCCATTTTTTGGTTGCAGCCATCATTGTTGTTTGGCGGGCCCGGGCTGGGGATTCGAACCCGCCACCTTAGGTGTATGTGGCTGGCGCCTTAGCCGCTTGAGCCACAGGCGCCAAGCCCCTTAACCTATATTTTATAAAGGAAGAAATAAAATAAGCATTCAGAGGTTTAAAAGAATAGCACTAAGAAAGATGAGGGAAGAAAATAGAAGAGGTAATATCTCAAAATAGTTTTTATAACAATAGTTCTCAACCTTCCTAATGCCTTGGCCCTTTAATACAGTTCCTGTGGGTTGAGAACCACTGTTTTGTAAGAAGAAAAAGAAATACAAGTTGAGGTCCCTAATTCAAAAACCCCAAATCCAAAATGCACCATGCTGAAACTTCCTAAGTACCAGTATGATGCTGAAAGGAAATGCTCATTGGAGCGTTTCAGAATTCAGATTTTTTGATTTGGGTACTCATTTGTTAAGTATAATGCAAATATTCCAAAATCCAAAAATATACAACATCTGAAACACTCTAGTCCCAAGCAGTTGGATGAGGCTACTCAGCCTGTAATGAAATACACAAAAAGAAGATATAAACAATTGTAGGAAATAGTTTAAATTGAGACTGACCACTGTTATACACAATGAATTTGAAAATTTTGATAAAATTGACTTTTTAAATTGAGGCTATGGGCCTGAAGTACTTGTGAAAGTATTTCTGTTAAGTATGTAAAATACTATAAAACAAACCTTCATAAAATTTACTATGATAAAAGGAGGCATAAATCAGTGGAGAACGGAAGGATTATTAGATATTAGAATTTTGAAAAATGTCAAGTTTAGATACTTCCTTGAACTTTTTAAAGTTATCAAAGAATTATCTCCTGAAAACTTTTTAGGCCCAGGTAATTTCTTGGGTAACTATTTCAGATGTTATAAAAGGATTGAAAATTGTGCTGAACATAAACTGTTTTGGAACGGTTTCTTTTGTGAAGCTAATGAATTCCAAAGAGAGCTCAATACAACTACAGACAATTCTTACTAATGAATGTAATGCAATAATAATAAAA
Source organism: Otolemur garnettii (assembly GCF_000181295.1). Classification (NCBI taxonomy): domain Eukaryota; kingdom Metazoa; phylum Chordata; class Mammalia; order Primates; family Galagidae; genus Otolemur; species Otolemur garnettii. The sequence goes on from NW_003852400.1 coordinate 5,276,867, forward strand.
TCCCAGTTAGAATAATAGCAAATTCAATTTGACAGTATATTATAAGAATAGTAACACTCAAGAACATGTGGAGTTTCTCTCACGAATTCAATTTAGGAAATACATCAGTATAGCTAATGTATTTATAGTTTAGATAATAGTAAATCTATGTGATTCCTAAGTAGATAGTGAAAGTACATAGACTGCAGTTGACACTCCTTTTTTGATGAGAACTTTGAGAATAATGTAATAAAGTCCCTACTTTGATAAGTATTTCAGGCTCACAGCTAGTAAACCTTTAACTATGTTTCATTAATGCTGTTACCACTAAAATCCAGAGGGGACTACTCTGCTCATTATTTCTTATGCTACTTTGGGAGTTTGAGTCAGTGAATTAAGATACAACTATTGGAAAGAAGGAAAGAAATATACTATTTGTAGATAATATAGGATCTACTTAGAACACTAAAAGTAAAGTAGTTAGATGCAAAGAAAAATATACAAAAATGATTACAGTTTTTGGATGTTATGATTAAATACATTAGAAACCTATGGCCAGTTTATAGATAGTCCCAGGACAAGAATAAATAACCAAAATAACCTCTCATAAAAATTTACTATGATAAAGGAGGCATCACAAATCTGTGAAGAGAGGAAAGATTATTAGATGATATTAGGACTTTGAAAAATGAGAAGTTTAGAGGTGGCGCCTATGGCTCAGTGAGTAGGGCACTGGTCCCATACACCAAGGGTGGCGGGATCAAACCCAGCCCCAAACTGCAACAGAAAATAGCTGGGCGATGTGGCAGGCGCCTGTGGTCCCAGCTACTCAGGAGACTGAGGCAAGAGAATTGCATAAGCCCAGGAGTTGGAAGTTTCTGTGAGCTGTGACATGGCGGCACTCTACTAAGGACAACAAAGTGAAACTCTGTCTCTAAAAAAGAGAAAATGACAAGTTTAGATGCTTCCTTGCCTGTATTAAGATTGCAAGAAGAGGCTC
>NW_003852400.1:5278250-5279272 GCF_000181295.1 Otolemur garnettii
ATAACAATGGAAAATATGTAATTGGAAGTATTACAATTACTGGACAAAATTATAAAATAAATTATTGGTAAAATGTATACAAAAATGACTGAATTTATCCTAAAACATAAGTATAAACACAACAGTTGGGGAAAAAATACTATCAATGAGTAGATATGATGAAATTAGGAGAGGCAGCATACACACACATACACATACAAACACAGCTGAAGAGTCCGACTGCATGAATTGGAGCCCAGAATTTTGAGCAGGTTGCAATGGTCCTGGTTAAACACTCTGTGCCTCACTTTCCTCATGTGTAAATCTCATAGGAGTATTGAGAAGATTAACTTGTAAATACATATCTGGTTCATATTGAATGCTCAATAGATTGTAACTGCTAGCCCTTATTTGTTGAAAGTAATTCACATAGACTAAGAAAGAAAACTAAGGTAACCCTCCTTCCAGTTAAAGGATGAAAGAAACAAAAAAAATCGCCGAGTACCAGTGATAATCACAAATTTTAAATAATTAGACCCCATCAGTGCTAGTGGGGCTGTAATGGAAAGAATGTTTCACATAGGAGTATAAAGTAGTATTATGTTTGGAAAGAAGCTTATTCTTATATTTCCATTCACTAATTTCACTTCTGTGAATATGCCCAAAGAAGAATGACTCCTAAACATGGAAAAATATTTGCATTACATATTATTTCAATTGGTATTATTTATAATAATGAAAAATTAGAAATGATCCAAATATCCAATAGAAGAGAAATACTTAAATTATAATAATTCTACTTGAAATACTGTACTGAGCAGTCATTTAAAAGGAAATTTTGAAGAGTTTGCAAAAAACATGGAAAGTGGAAAAGCTATAATGTTAAATTTAAAAAACAATATAAAATTTGTATATATGGTATGATTACATGTAAGGTGTTTTTTTTTTTTTTTTAAGTATATGCTTAAGGAAAAAAAACAGTATTTGGGCTCGGCGCCTATAGCTCAACCGGCTAAGGCGCCAGCCACGTACACCTAAGGTGG
>NW_003852400.1:5279593-5283357 GCF_000181295.1 Otolemur garnettii
TTTGACTAATTCTTAAAATAATTATGTCAAGTTTCTCTAGAATTTCTGCATTTAATAAGCATATATTTTACTTTGAGAGAAAAGATTCTAAAATTAGCATGATAATCCTAGAAGTGGTCTATATTTAGTTCATCTTTACTTGTGATGCCTAAAGTGACAGATTACCTAAATTGGCCTCATTTTGTAGATAAAGCAATGGTTTTAAAACATCACCCAGACAAACGGAAAGCAGCTGGTGAACCAATAAAAGAAGGTGATAATGACTACTTCACTTGTATAACTAAAGGTAAGAAAATATAGTCAGAAATTTCTCATAACAATTGTTGATTTAGTAATTGCTGGGACTGGGTTTCCTATGTACAGTGTAGTTCATTCAACTAACCTGTGACATTTTAGAACATTTCTGCTACATCAGGTTATTTCTAATAATATCCCCAGAGCCTCACCAGTAGCATCAGCAACACCTAGCAGCTTGTTAGAAATGCAGAATCTTAGGCCCTGCCCTAACTTACTAATTAGAATCTGCGATTGAACTAGATCCCCAGGTGATTCTTACCAGAAGCTCATCCTACATTTAACTCTTGTGTATTATATCTAATGATGAGAATACTGAGATCTTTTTCTGTGTCAGATGTTTTGTGCAAATAAACTGTTCTCCAGCTATTTTGCTAGTTTAAGAAGTTGATCCTAGCATGGTACAGACCCCACAACTATTTGTTGCTATTTACTCAGCCATATCCTCATTAAGCAAATTAATGTAGGTAACCATTATTTCTAAGTGTTTTTTCATAAATGTGATTTTACACTTTGATGCTAATTTCTTTTGCCGAATAAAAAGCAATAGTTGGCAACTGAAAAAGTATATTTCCTCAACAAGATAACCACATACCATAAAAGTATGATGCTAATTTTTAAAAAATTGTATACACAACTTTCAGACTTACTCTTGGCCTGTGCTCTTACACTGTGCTCAAAAAGGCTAAGATCCTGTGACCTTTTACAACTTTGGGATGTAGCAGTTAACTTTCTAGCTATTTCTTTTTCCTCAGAGTCATTTCTATTGAGGGGTGATTATTTAACTCTTTTGAATAGTTAGTACTTAAAGAAGGAGTTAAGTACCATTACATCCAGTAGTGCTAGAGCTGTTGTTACCTAACATAAATCTTCCCCACCTCACAAACACACACAATTCTTTTTTATTCTTTTCTTTTTTTTTTTTTCTTTAAAAGACAGACTCTAACTCTTGTCACCCTGGCTAGAGTTCTAAGGTGTCAGTCTACCTACAGCAACCTCAAACTCTCAGGCTCAAGTGATCCCCTTGCCTCAGCCTCCCAAGTAGCTGGGATGACAGGCACCCTCCACAATGCCCGGTAGTTTTTGTATTTTTAGTAGAGACAAGGTCTTGCTCTTGCTCTTGCTCAGGCTAGTCTTGAACTCCTGAGCCCAAGTCATCCTCCCACCTCAGCCTCCCAGAGTGCTAGGATTACAGGTGTTAGCCCCAAAGTCTGGGCCTAGATTTTTAAATATGAAAATTAATTACCTTTTTTTAAAAGGAAGAGAATATTTGTTTTCTGACTAAAATAAATAAATAAATAAAAGTCATGGTGATGTGATCTTATAATTTTTTTCTCAGCTTATGAAATGTTATCTGATCCAGTGAAAAGACGAGCATTTAACAGTGTAGATCCTACTTTTGATAACTCAGTTCCTTCTAAAAGTGAAGCAAAGGATAATTTCTTCGAAGTTTTTTCCCCAGTGTTTGAAAGGAATTCCAGGTGAGTGAAGGCACATGGCTTTTGATCATAATGCTCTTGACTTGCTTCTTGTAGTCATGTAGGTTTCTGCTCTTTTCCTCTAAGAATCATCTTGTTTATAGCATTATCTCCACAGTCTCCTCCTCCTCTACAGTATTGAGCCTTTCTGGTGAACGTAATTACTGTTCCATTTATTTCACTTTTTAAATAGAAGTTCTACCTTTCTGTAATGAAATTCCTTACCAATAGATGAGATTTTTTTTTTTTTTTTAGTTTCCTTTGGAGGAAAGAATAGTATCTGACTATTCAGTGTGATACTTAGGTGACTAATTTCCCATTCTTTTGTTTCCTCCTTATCAATGGGTACACTATTTGACTAATTTTCTTTCTTTTTTTTTTTTTGAGACAGAGTCTCACTCTGTCACCTTTAGTAGAGAGCTGTGGCATCACAGCTCACAGCAACCTCAAACTCTTGGGCTTAAGCAATTCTCTTGCCTTAGCCTCCCAAGTAGCTGGGACTACAGGCACCCTCCACAACGCCCGGCTATTTTTTTGTTGCAGTTGCATTGATGTTTAGCTGATCCGGGTCAGGTTTGAACCCACCTTGGTGCATGTGGTCAGCGCAGTAACCACTGTGCTACAGGCGCTGCCCCTATTTGACTCATTTTCAATTGAGAAAAGATTTTCTTTTTTTGAGTATCTGATATCAAAAGCTTCTTTGACAAGGGTTATATATAAGGTTAAAGCATTTAGTAGCTCCAGTGGTGCAGTCAGATAGCATGCAGCACTTAGAAGATTAAGGCATATATAATTTATTTCATTAAAGTTGGTTTTAAAATAGTCTGTACAAATATTATTTTACATTTTTGGTCCCATCTCCATCTGTATTGGCAGATTTCCTTAAAGCACAACTTGGCTGCACAATGGAATCACCTGGAGAGCTTGAATGACTCCTGATGCTTGAGTTCCACCTGGAGAGATTCTGGCTCATTGGTTTGAATGTCTGTAGGGATTTTTATTGCCTCCAGGTGATGCTGTTTTGCAGCCAGGTTTGAGATCTTTGATTAATCCAAATACAGTGATTTTGCACAGTAGAAAACACTGGACAATAGCAGGCTCAGGATCCTTTTCAGAGGTGATGGCTGAAGTGCTGAACCTAGAAGTCTGGCTCTAAGGGAGAAGGTGGTGGTGATGAGGGAATGGAAATTGGTTCCCTTTGTGAATATTAACATTTTTTAGAGGACTAGGTATATTGGTTGCTTCTATGCTGCCTATTTAGGGGCAGGAGTAAGTGAGTTTGGGGAAAGAGGCAGGTGGTCTTTTCCTATCCTACCTGGCAGCTACTCTGGCAAACTAAAGGTAACATGTAGTGAAAGGACAGTCCCACTATTCCCCCCCCCCGACCCCCCCACAGTCCATCCTTGGCCTCACTTTTCTTGCACCTGTGTTGTTTCATGTCCCACTGCTGACCTTCTTTAGGTTGAAGAGATGGTAGGGATGGGAGATTGCAGGGGATTCGTAAAAACTATATTAGGTTGTCTGTTGAAATTTGGTACAAAATTTTTGAGTAGAATTTTTCTTTTGATATTTTAGATGGTCAAATAAAAAGAATGTTCCTAAACTTGGTGATATGAATTCATCCTTTGAAGATGTAGATGCATTTTATTCTTTCTGGTAAGTGAATATAATGTTTCTGTGATGCTGCCATTTTTCAAAAGGTTCAATAAGTACTTGAACTAGGCAAACTGCAGAACCTTCCCTGAACAGAAGCACTCTTGCATACCTTCTATGTGATATTGAGGCTCTCATGATTGTTTCTTAGTTTGTTTTCTATTAATCTAGAATTCTAGATATCAAGTACACTATAGCAATGAAAATTAAAACTAGTCATTTGAGTTCATTAAAAATAAACACATTTGGCTCGGCGCCTGTGGCTCAAGCGGCTAAGATGCCAGCCACATACACCTAAGGTGGCGGGTTCGAATCCAGCCTGGACCCACCAAACAACAA
>NW_003852400.1:5284590-5287521 GCF_000181295.1 Otolemur garnettii
GTTCGATACCAGAATGAATGGAAGAGATCTGTTAAAACAAACTTATCAGATTGTCATTTTTTAAAATTATATGTATCTAACAATTTTAAAGAGAGTTTTCTTATTCTGCCTTGCCTTTATTTCATTTCTGTTTATGTTAGGTATAATTTTGATTCTTGGAGAGAATTTTCTTATTTAGATGAAGAAGAAAAAGAAAAAGCAGAATGGTATGTATGCACATCATTAATAAAGGAAGAAAGGTTGGGCACCATGTCTCACGCCTATAATCCCAACACTCTGTGGGCAGATCACCTGAGCTCATGAGTTCAAGACCAGACTGAGCCAAAGCAAGATCTCGTCTCTAAAAAATAGCCAGGTGTTGTGGCAGGTGCCTGTAATAGTCCCAGCTACTCGAAAGGCTAAAGCAAGAGAATCATTTGAGCCTAGGAATTTGAGGTTGCTGTGAGCTATGATGCTACGGCACTCTACCAGAGGCAACAAAGTGAGACTCTGTCTCAATACATACATACATACATACAATACAGGAAGATACTTATTTGGTTTTTTGGTATTTGTGATGATGTAAAAATATACCACATTTTCTTTCATATGTTCTCTTTGTACATCCTTTTTAAATAAATAGTTTCTTTAAGATTTTGAAATTGCTCTTACAATTTAAACTAGATAGGGGCAAACTAATTTGTTAGGATATGCTTAATAAATTGCCAAAGAATTAATGGTCAAATAACTCAATTTAGCAAATTCTTTTTTCTTCTGGTTACTTGAGTTTTATTTTAGTTTTTCATATGTGTGTAGGGAAGAGTCTTTTGATGTGAATGTCCAAAACACTAACTAAAAGTAAGCAGAATTACACGTTAGTGTTAGTAATAACATAGTATTTTAACTTTCTAAAACATTGTTTATATATAAATCTATAAAATATTACATTTTCCTATCAGTAGCATCTATAAGCAGTATTTTGTTTCTAAAATTTTCTATTTGATAGTCGTGATGAGAGGAGATGGATTGAAAAGCAGAACAGAGCAACAAGGGCACAAAGAAAAAAAGAAGAAATGAACAGAATAAGGACATTAGTTGGTAAGTCTAACCGATTTTTTCTTTTTTTTATTTTTTAAATGTTAGAAATTCAAATGTTAACTTTTTGTTTTGGTAGACAATGCATATAGCTGTGATCCAAGGATAAAAAAATTCAAGGAAGAAGAAAAAGCCAAGAAAGAAGCAGAAAAAAAAGCAAAAGCAGAAGCCAAACGCAAGGAGCAAGAAGCTAAAGAAAAAGTAAGATTACATTTGGTGAAGGTAGACTTTAAATGTTCATAAGATCTTTAATATTTAAGCCTATTTAAAAAACTATCATCTAGAAGCAGAGAATTTGGTGCTACTATGAATGAATCATGGTAAGTTGGTACAACTGATTGTACCTGCAAGTTTTTATCGAGCAAAAACATAACGTCATATAAATTCCTTTAATACTATGCTTATTTTTAATATGTGTTTTATATTTTCTGATAAATGTTTCTAGATCTTTGTCATCTGCCTTCCCCAATTCAACCTTCAGTTTTCAATAAGTTGACACTTCATCTAATATAATTTATTAAAACATTAAATTTTTTGAATAAGATTATAAAGCATTTAGAAATGTTAATTTTCTTACTAAAATGATTTTACTGCTCATTTTTAAAGCAAAGACAAGCTGAATTAGAAGCTGCTCGGTTAGCTAAGGAGAAAGAAGAAGAAGAAGTTAGACAGCAAGCATTATTGGCAAAGAAGGAAAAAGATATCCAGAAAAAGGCCATTAAAAAGGAAAGGCAAAAACTTCGAAACTCATGCAAGGTATGTCAGACTGAACAAATTCTAGGTGTGGTGGCATGTACCTATAGTCCCGTTTACTCAGGAGGCAGGGGCAGGAGGATCACTATATGTGTATATAACCTTGATAATTTTTCAAAAATATAACCATCTTGCCTGTAGTCCAGCCACTTAGGGAGACTGGGGTCTCCCTAAGAGTTGGAGGTTGCTATGAGCTGTGACACCATGGCAGTCTAGTGGGGGTGACATAGTGCAACTCTGTCTCCAAAAAAAAAAAGGAAACATTCTTTTAGGAGTTAATGTTATTTTCAAGGTTCTAAAAACTAACATTTTTACCTAAACAAAAGAGTATTATTTGGGTGAGTACTGGTAGTTTTCATGTAAATACAGTTTTTGCTAAAAACTAGTAACTAAAAAACCCCGAAAGTTTAGAAGTATAATTTTAGAAGATCTTTTTAAATTTTAAACTGAGAAAGTCAGAGAGCAGTACTACATCCTTATTAAACAGCATTGAATGAATAAATTAGTGAAATTCCAAGGTATAGGGAGCAGTTGCCACACAGAGGACATTTTATATATCACTGTAATTAAATTTACCAAGTGTGTAAATGTTTAATATTTATAGAAAAATTCACATGTGACTGTCCTGCAGGCTCTAAACATTAGCATATACAGTCTAATACATATAGGCCATCCTAAATCTTCAGGTAATGCAGTATAAATTAACCTACCCCATCAGCGGGCTTTGAAAGAATCTTCACAAAAATATAAGCTCTTATATTGTCCCTTTAGGCATTTTGGTAAGGAAGAGAAAAATCTAAACAGAAAAAATGAAATTTTTTCAGATTTTACCTTAGAATATTATTTTCAGAAGGAAGCACTCTATCAAAGTGGTAAAGAACATGGGCTTAGGGTTGGAGAGTCCTTCCCCAACTATCTCTTAATAACTGCAGACCCTCAGGAGGTTACCTCAACAATGCCTTACTTTTCTCACCTCCACTATGGCTTAAATACTATCTGGTCTTAGAGTTGTAAGATTAGATGAGATAATTCACATGCAGTACTTGGCACATTCAGCATTCTGATACAATGAGAACTCAATAAAAACTTTTTTTTTTTTTTTTT
>NW_003852400.1:5287718-5290931 GCF_000181295.1 Otolemur garnettii
GCTGGTTGAGCTATAGGCGCCGAGCCTCAATAAAAACTTTCAAAAGGCCGTTCAGAAATCGAATGCTTGAATAGTTCTTAGAGAGTATGCATGAATAAGGGTAAAAGTTTTGTCATTTGCTAACTTTGTTTTATTGCTCCTTTCTCATGTTAGCTAATTTATTCATTTGTGGAAAATGCTCAGGAGATAAATTACAGAGTACTAAGCAGATATAATCAACATGGTTATAATGATGACACAGCCCCTGCCTTCAAGGTATCCACTGATGAATGATGGGAAATGACAGAATTTAGACACTTCAAGATGAATACTAGTATGAGAAGTTTCCAAAAAGATAATAAAGGAAGGCTTTCTGGATCTAGTAGGATTTAGCTAGGTGAAGCAGCATCATTAACATTTGATTAGAAATAAGAGAAATAAAGTGTTAAGATTGTAGAGATCCAGAGAAATGAGGTTTAATGAGCCAGGGTCGCCTAAAGAGGTAAGGAGGAGCCAGATCTTGAAAGACTTTATAGGTCTTGCTAAAATGTTTAAATCTAATCCTGAGTTGGTCTTTCTCAGGGTAGAGGCAGACAGACAAATTTAGGGGTCTTTTGCCACAATCCAGGTCAGAATATTGTGGCCTTCACAGTAGAGAGGTTGAGAATAGAAAAGTAAATTAAATAGGCTGGGCACGATGGCTCATGCCTATAATCCTAGCACTCTGGGAGGCCGAGGAGGGTGGATTATGTGAGCTCAGGAGTTCCAGACCAGCCTGAGCAAAAAGTGAGATCCTGTCTCTACTAAAAATAGAAAAACTGAGGCAAGAGGATCACTTAAGCCCAAGAGTTGGAGGTTGCTGTGAGCTGTGACACCACAGCACTCTACCCAGGGTGATGGCTTGAGACTCTATCTCAAAAAAAGAAAAGTAAATGAAATAAAGAGATATTCAAGTAGAATGGAGGGGAGGGGGAAAAAAAAGTAGAATAATTTACTGCCTGTTGGGATGGATTATATGTTGTAGATAATAGAGAAGTGAGGTTTATAGATGCCTTGTTCCATTGCATAGGATACTGGATGGATAAGGAATGCTTCTCTTCACTGAAATAGAAGACTTAAGAAAAGGCTAGGGGGATAAATGATGAGTTTGGGTTGGGTAAATAATGAGTTCAGGTTAGAGCATGTCGAGCCTGTTGGGTCACTCAAAAGGTGATTGGGGGTACGAGTCTAGAGTTCAAAAGCAGATCATCACACACTCATCCACATCTCAACAGCAGTAGAAGGTCTGCAGGTAGATGAGATCACCAGGAGTGAGTATAGAGTCGGGAGAATGAAGGATGGGACCATGGCAAACACCAGTACTTTAGAAACTAATGGAGGAAGAGAGACCTCAGGAGGAGTGACCAGACAGGTAGGAGGAAAATAGGGAAGTATCTGCATTAAAAGAAGCATTGGAACCTTAGTAAGAGCCAGATTGCATGAATTAAAGAAGCAAGGAGAAGTGAGAAGTAGGAGACGTAGTGTCAGCAGCAACTTAAGGCATGAGAAGTGTCAGAATGCTCAATGTGCCAGGTACTACACGTGAATTTCCAGATACTTGTACGTCCACGTGCATCATGCTGTTCTGTTTTCAACATAATTTTGAGTTAATCAAAATTTTTGCTAATACCTCCTATTTCCTAGCATACTATATTATCTTTCTGTTTAATTTCACATTTGAAATTTCCAACAGATTTTATCATTCAGCACACACTAGGTAGACTACACAGGCAGCCAAACAGGGATTTTGAATCATCAAAACATAATTTCATGATCCATAAGGGTTCTCTGAGGAATTATTCTTTTATAACATTCCTAGGCATTCTACACCATCTTTCTTTTTTTATTCCTCTTTGACTCCCCAGTCTTCTTGATATAATGCCTTTTATTACCAGCTTATAGGGGAGAGCCCTGGCAGGTACCCTAGAAGTACAACTGGAGATAGTTAGAAGGCCGTTGTATATGTTCATATCAAGAACATCTGAGAGCTCATGTTTTGTAATAATGTTAATGGATGTATTTTTGAGTGTCAGATAATAAGACAGAAATGTTTGTATTTGTGCTTTTAGAACTGGAATCACTTTTCTGACAATGAAGTAGAGAGGGTTAAAATGATGGAAGAAGTGGAAAAACTTTGTGATCGTCTTGAACTAACAAGGTATACCTGTGGAACTGCTACTGAAGTCTTCTCTTGACCTTAGGATAAAGTTTCATCCCTTTTTTTCTTTAGCTTACAGTGCTTGAATGAAATACTCACATCATCTACAAAAGAAGTAGGAAAGGCTGCTCTAGAAAAACAGGTAATAGAAGAATATGTCACTTCTACCTATATTTATCATTTAACTCTACTTTTATCTACTTCTTTACCTAATTTATAAGTTACAAAGAGTAAAGAGTATCGATTTTTCTATCTCCCATTATGTTTTGTTTATAGTAAATGCTGTTTTATTTATATTGGATTTTATGTGTATGGTTTATTACCATGCATGGTGTTCGATTTGTATTATTCAACACATTAATCTTAGTTTTTGCCAAGTCATTACTAGGGAAAACAGTTGTTTCGATTATACCTTATTTTCATAGGGTCATAACATTTAGAACATTTAGAACCAAAAGAGATATTTGTTCTGTCTAGTAGTCTATACCTTTTATTTTCCAAATAAGGAAACAGACCCAGAAATTCAACTCAGTTAAACAAATATTGGAACCTACTATATATACACTGTGCTTAGATTTTTGTTTTTTTTTGTTTGTTTTTTTGAGAAATGCCTAAAGCTATTGCTGCCACAGTGGAGTTAGGCTGAACAGTTTATACTGGAAAGAAGCAGCTTAAGGACCAAATGATGGAGAGCCCACAGTGAATACTATAGGTTAGACAGGAAGTGCCAAACTCCAAGTCTGAGTGGCCAAGGTCGAGGAAGCGAGTGAACCAGCCTGGAAAGAAGGATCATGTTGAAATGGTTAGAGGAACAGCAAATGCTACAAAATAAAGATAAGAGTAGAAAATTAGGGGGCAGTGGAGTATGAAATGAAGTTGGTTATGAAAAGTAGAGCCAAATTAAGCAGATTTTTAATACCTTAATGGTCAGTTTTCATTACTACAGATCTTTGAGTAACTGAGGGTTCAACATTATACTATTAACCTGGCATTTGTGGGCAGAATGCATCTAAAAGATGTGAAGATAGCTAGTTGCT
>NW_003852400.1:5291644-5301416 GCF_000181295.1 Otolemur garnettii
TAGTGTAAAGGGTAGAACATCAAGATAAAGCCACTTTTTTGTAGGAAATAAATGAGATTATTTGCTAAATAATGTGCATGTGATTTTAAAGGAAGGTTTAAAGAAAGATTTGAAATGGCTTTGTAGGTGAATAATCTGGTGACCTATAGACTAGCCAAGTAGTATCTAAGGCACTTGGAAGTCACATGACATGAGTACTGGGCAGGTCAGGTAGTGGGCGGTTCATGGTACCTCAGGCAGATCCATGCAGTCTGGAAGCAACAGGAGGAAAAGTCAGAGTGCAAAGCTGATGTTGGCTTTGGGGTTGATCTGGGAGGAGTATAGGGTCTCAGAGTAAGGGTGACATTAAGGACCACAAAGCCCTAATAAGAAAGGGCATGAAGAATAGCAAGACACTTTAAGTCCCTGACTTATCTGTGATATTTGTGTAGATAGAAGAAATCAATGAACAAATTAAAAAAGAGAAGGAGGAAGCTGAGGCTCGCATGAGACAAGCATCTAAGAATGCAGAAAAATCAACTGGCAGAGGTGGAAATGGCAGTAAAAATTGGTCCGAAGATGATCTGCAATTGCTAATTAAAGCTGTGAATCTTTTCCCTGCTGGAACAAATTCAAGGTACTGGTTTTAATCAAACTTCTCGTCAACTATGCTGGAGCCTGAGAATAATATAAGCAAACTTTATAATAGCAACACTGGTTCAGGTAGAAACTTCCAGAGATAAGCTGAGTCTAAATTCTCAAGACTCACTTCCACTGAATTTTGCATCACAGGGGAAAATGTGAAAAGCAAGGTGCATTTTGAACCTGTTAATCTCATCCATTACACCAACACATACACATATATTCTCACAGCAAGATGCTTCATCAGTTTCTGAGGAAATTGATCATGAGACATAAATCTTGACTACATTGGCTTATTCTGTCTTGGCTCGTGCTAGAGATTAGGTTTTGTGTTCTGCAGTTTCTCTTTTACAGTCTTGCTCTTTGTCACTTCCCACCTCAAGTGGGAGCTTCCAAGTCTTGAGTTTAAAACCAAAAGAAGCCTGTGAGATCCAGTGTTCCTCATTCTATAGAGGAGGAAGCTGAGGCTCAATTTCCAGAATGATGTAGCTCCTTTTCTTAAGTGTTAAACTGGCAATAGCACAATGTGTGGTTTTATTTCTGTCGATTTGTGCAAACCTAAAACTAAGATTGTATATTGTTGATTTCAACTTGTGAAAAGCAAAAACTATAGTCTAGGGACAGGAGTATTTGACCTGCAGCCCAGGCACATTTGGATTCTGTGAGGACTATGTTGCTTATCTTCAGTGTTGGATATCATGAAAATTATGTGTGGATCTTTTTTTTTCCTGCTCATTAGCTTTCATTAGCGTATTTAACGTGTGGCCCAAGACAACTCTTCTTCCAATATATACCAAAGAAGAAAAAAGGTTGGACACCCCTGACACCATAGTAATTTAGAACAGTAAATTATACCTCTGATTTCTTTAGGGCTCATTCTGCAGATAGTATAACTAACCCTTCTGTATTAAATAGGTAATGGTTTATGTTTTTTGTTTTGCTTTTCCTTAATATTAAACTATTATATTGGTTGCTGTAGATGGGAAGTAATTGCTAATTACATGAACATACATTCTTCTTCTGGAATCAAAAGAACAGCCAAAGATGTTATCAGCAAAGCAAAGAGTCTCCAAAAACTTGGTGAGTAGCAGTTTTGAGAAATCAGTTTGTTACTCTGAATGTACATTTTTAAAATAATTTATGCAATTTAATGAAAGACTAAATGAGATGTATTTGAAATTTTTCATTTCTCAGATCCTCATCAAAAAGATGACATAAATAAAAAGGCATTTGATAAATTTAAAAAAGAACATGGAGTGGTACCTCAAGCAGACAATGCCACACCTTCAGAACGGTTTGAAGGTAATTAATTTTTTTCTAGAAGTAGAAAATGCTAGCCGTGCACCCAGGCTATTTGAAGATATACAAGACTAGGATCTATGTTTAGAGAGATTGGAAAGTGAAATGTTTAGCAGGCAGAAAGATATAAAGCAAGCATTTTCAGGACAGTCATAGATTCCCTCCCACTAACCATTATAACTGAGAATTGCAGTTCTCCCCTTTAGATGCCATTGAGGGGAAGAGCTGCGTTTGTTTTGTTTGCCACATTTTATAAATCAGAGGATATTAATGGGGCAAATGAAGAAATAATAGTATTTTATCAAGGGTAATTTCCTGATTTTGACAAATGTAATTAAAAAGTGTCTCAAACTGTCGCGTGGGTAGAGTGCTATGATGATATCATAGCTCCCAGCAACCTCCAACTCTTTGAGCTCAAGCAGTTCTCTTGCCTCAGTTTTTTGTTTGGGGGCCGGGTTTAGTAAGGACAGGGTCTGGCTCTGGTTCTGGCTGCTCTGGAACCCGTGAACCCAAGCAATCCACCCACCTCAGCCTCCCAGAGTGCTACCACCCAGCCAGGAAATGTCTTTTATTTTTAAGAAAAAACATACTGAAGTATCTAGGAGTAAAGAGACATCTTGGCTGCAGTTTTTTCTCATGTAATAGAACAAAGTATGTCTACATAGAGGGAGAAAGAAAAGCAAATACAGGGGGCAGGCACAGTAGCTCATGCCTGTAATCTTCTGGAAGTCTGAGACAAGTGGATTGCTTGAGTTCGTTTAAGACCAGCCTGAGCAAGAGCGAGACCCCATCTCTACTAAAAAAGTAGGATCTAGGCATTATGGCAGGTGCCCGTAGTCCCAGCTAACCAGGAGGATCGCTGAGAGTTTGAGGTTACTATGAGCTATGATGCCCAAGCAATCTACCCAGGGTGACAGACTGAGACTTTTATCAAAAAAAAGCACCAAATATAGTAATAATGTTTACATTTTTACATTTGGAGATCCTGAGTATACAGGGATTCTTTCTGCTCTTGAAATTACTTCAAAATTGAATGGTTTAAAACTATTAGTGTACTAATATTGTCAGGTATTCTAGCTGATTACTGTGGCCCATGTTTTTCAAACTACAAATCATGACCCATATTTGGGTCATAAAATCATAGTGGGTCTTGACTAGATACCTATCAGCATGGTATTAACTTGTGAAACTTAATCATGTGTTCATGTTATGTGTGTTTTAGGATGCGATGTAAGTTATTTTTTTCTTGTTATGATAAAAATGGTTTGAGAAGTTTGCTTTGGGAAGTATGTTCATGCATTTGTGAGCCACTAATCCTTGCTTTCCTTTTACTTGCCTTTGAAAAATGCTTTTGGATTGGCTCGGCACCTGTGGCTCAAGTGGCTAAGGTGCCAGCCACATACACGTAAGGTGGCAGGTTCGAATCCAGCCCGGGCCCTCCAAACAACAATCATGGCTACAACCAAAAACAAAAATAGCCGGGTGTTGTGGCGGGCGCCTGTGGTCCCAGCTACTTGGGACGTGGAGGCAGGAGACTTGCTTGAGCCCAGGAGTTGGAGGTTGCTGTGAGCTTTGATGTCACTGCACTCTACCCAGGGGGATAGCTTGAGGCTCTGTCTCAAAAAAAAAAAGAAAAAAGAAAAATGCTTTTGGATTAACTAAGAGACTTGACTGTGTAAGCTGTTCTACTGTTTACCTGTATTTTACCTGTATTCTTAAATGTAGTGTATCATCCCTAAATTTTAATTTTAAAAGTCAATCTCTGTGGTTGTAAAAATCAGGAGTGACTTGTCTGAGACATTATTTTGGCTCTTTAGATAAAGATAAGTAACAAAGTGAAGCTTCAGAATACCTGAAGGGCACTTTTAAAGGGGTTTATTGGCCTGCTCTTTTATCTTCCTCACAAAATACCATACAATATTCAGGTATTAGTACCATCTTCTCAACTCTTGAAGCAGATCCTCATGTTTTTTTTACCAGTCTCTTCTGTGAGAAGTGGGTGACCCTGCAGGGGCAGGAGTCATCAGCAGTGATGTTATACTTGGTCGTAAAGGGCTGGCGCCTCCCTCTTCAACTGTATCCTCAAACAGGAAGCTGGCACCATTTTTTGAAGAGTGCCATAAGATTTCTCTTAAGAATTTTGCAGTAGTACCTTTAATTCTGGTATTGTGAACAGCAGAAAATTGCCTGTCACTTCCATCTTTTTTCCAAGAGGCAATAAATCTGTGGTATTAAGGAGGGCTTTAGACCAATAAGGAAATTCAATTAAGAACATTCCTAGAATTTAAAAGTACCTTCAAAAAAGCTTCTAATCTGCCTTCAAGTACCGATCCAAGTTCTCTGACTTGTTTTGAATAGGTGGTGTTTTTTCTTTAATTGGAAAATAACTTTGGTTTCCAGACTTAACTGTACCACATCTAACAGGATATAATTTCAAGTAGAGTCAGGCTACTAGTAATAAAGATCTGTGTTTTCAGTGCATGGTCTGAAATAACTGAATTTGAGCAGTCCATTAACATAGAGAAACCAGATCAGCTTTGTGTTGTGTCCAATTTAAAAGGTTTAGTTAAGAACTGCAGCAGCAGTTATCAGTACTAGAGGTGCTTAGCATTGGCTTCACAAGATCTTAGCAGATGCAGCAAAAAGAATGCCACACTACAATGCTGCAAGCTTACCTCTTTAGCTCTGAAACCTTGGGCACTTGTGGAGAATGGTTTCTATCCAACAAAAAGTTTAACTATAAGGAAGCTCTTTTTCCTGTCTTGTAAGGAGCTGGATTTATCAAAACAAATAACTTGTGTTTTTGAGCCCAGTAGTCCAGTGGTAGGTACTATAACTTAAATACACTTTCTTCAGAAAAGTCTGGTGAGTGTATTAGGTTGCAAGAAACCAGCAGTACAAGGCAGGTATTTTCTATTAGACTGAATTTTAAAAAGCCTTGAAGTGGCTCGGCACCCATAGCACAGCGGTTACAGCACCAGCCACATACACTGAGGCTGGCAGGTTCAAGCCCGCTAAACAACATGACAACTGCAACAAAAAAATAGACGGGTGTTGTGATAGGCGCCTGTAGTCCCAGCTATTTGGGAGGCTGAGGCAAGAGAATCGCCTAAGCCCAAGAGTTTGAGGTTGCTGTTAGCTATGATGCCATAGCAGTCTACTGAGGGTAACACAATAAGACTGTCTCAAAAAAAAAAAAAAAGCCTTTGAAGTGTTTGATTTTCTGGGATGTAAGCTACTATGTTTTTCTCTCTCCTATTAACATTTAGAAGTTTATTGGTATTTCTCCTCCCAAGAAGTTTATTCAAAATTATACATCCCAGGGCAGCACCTGTGGTTCAGTGGGTAGGGCATGGTCCCATATACTGATGGTGGTGGGTTTGAGCCCAGCCCCGCCAAACTATAACCAAAAAAAAAAAAAAATTATACATCTCAGGTTGGAACAGCCATTTAGCAGATACTTGTGTACCAATATGCATCTGGCAACATGTTCTAACACAACCTTCTATCAATCAGGGTGAGAGTTTTTAAATTTATTTTTTTTAGGATGAGACTTTTTAAGTAAAAATTTCTCTCAAACAGGTCCATACACAGATTTCAGTCCTTGGACAACAGAAGAACAGAAGCTTTTGGAACAAGCTTTGAAAACATATCCAGTAAATACACCTGAAAGATGGGAAAAAATAGCAGAAGCGGTACCTGGCAGGACAAAGAAGGACTGCATGAAACGATATAAGGTTGTAGATTTGGAGTTTGTAGATCACATTATCATTTAAATTATAACTTGTTACTATGTTTTGATTATATTAACTAGTTAATAATATAGATTAGCATGCTTAATTCAATACCAGTGGTAATGGAGCCACATTATTACTACACAACTTTCTAACTCTGGCAGTTAGAGATGTCAACAGTGTCAGTAGGATCTTAGTTTATAGATGTATCCAATTTGAATTTTTTACCTGTTCACCCAAAATGCTCAATTTAAATCATACCTTTCTCTTCCTAGGAACTTGTCGAGATGGTAAAGGCAAAGAAAGCTGCTCAGGAGCAAGTGCTAAATGCAAGTAGAGCCAAGAAATGACTTCATGACAATCTTTGTTGTGTGTGCATTTTTATAATAAAACTAAAAATACTGTACAAATTTTTATGCTTAAAATTATACTTATGGTAATAATTTGAAAGTGTGCTTCCTCCAATGTAATTTGTCAGAGCACAAAGATCGACCGTTATATAAAACTACCTTCAAAGTGGTGGTCTTACCCTTATGACAGTATTTTGCGCAGATTTCCAGATATGTATGTTCTTTTTTTTCTTTAAGGATTGATAAA
The DNA here is from genome assembly GCF_000181295.1 of Otolemur garnettii. Lineage (NCBI taxonomy): Eukaryota > Metazoa > Chordata > Mammalia > Primates > Galagidae > Otolemur > Otolemur garnettii. Next base: position 5,297,896 of record NW_003852400.1, read on the forward strand.
GTGTACAAGTCTCTTAGTTTTATAAATATATATGTGTTCAACATATTTTGATACAGGAGCATTTTATTCACGAAGCCAACGCATGTTAGTGCAAATCTGGTTAAAATCTGGTAGTTGCTCAACAGGACCTAAGGATTAAAAAGACAGTTAAAAAACTGAATTAAATGAAAAGTACTTGGCCAACTTTCTACATAGAAGAAAAGGAGCTAGACTTACCAACAGCAGCAATAGCTGGACTCTTATCATAAATATATTTGGTACATACTTCCCGAACTATCTCAGCATTCACAGCCTGAAATAAGGGAGATACTATCATTCAGAACTTTATTTCTATACTTGGAACTTTTAAAAACTAAAGCAAAATGTTTTAAGCTTTGGGGGAGTTTCCTGTTTTGTTTTTTTGGGGGGGTTTTTTGAGACAGTCCTGTTCTATTGCTCCAGGTTAGAGTGCTGTGGCATCAGCCTAGCTCACAGCAAACTCAGATTCCTGGGCTCAAGCTCTCCTTCTGCCTTAGCCTCCTGAATAACAGGAACTATAGGCCCTTGCCACAATGTACAGCTAATTTTTCTATTTTTAGCAGAGATGGGGTCCTGCTCTTACTCAGGCAGATCTCATGCTCCTGAGCTCAAGTGATCCTCCCACCTCAGCACAAGACACCGCGCCTAGCCTACTTTTGTAACCAAGGATCTTTTTACACACAATCTGGTAGTATCTAAGGACTACTTACATCAATTCGTGCTTCCAACTCAGGGATAGGAATCCTTCTATTATAGCATAACATTTGCCTACCAATATCTTCACAAATTGGAGTTGAACCTGTTTAAAGAAAAGGAAAATCTAAATACTGGAATATAGATCAACCATATAAAAACAGAACCATGTCTTTACTCTTACCATCAAGCTGCAACAACATGTTTGTTTTCAAAAGATTTCTGGCTCGTGCAACTTCACTTTCAGTGACACTTGTACAGAGTCGCATCCTAAAAAGCATTTGGAAAAATACTATCATCCAGTAGTTAGAAAGGGTTGTTTTTTTATCAGTTTAATGACTTAAAGAAATAACGCTATATTCTATATATTCACAACATACAACTAATTGTTTTTAACTTAATAAAAAAAGTTGAAATTACAATCTCGATGCTTAACTAAAGCTAAAATACTGATTTACTTATCTTCATATTGTTTTCCAAAAATAATATACACAAATTTGTCTAATTATTCATTAGCAGACAAAAGTTCAATACAATTAGGCTGACCACATTTTGAGAAAAGCTATAAGCATCTTGAGACTTCATCAATCCTCACTTGTTAGGGTCTGAATGCATACCAGGGGTTAGGTCTGTGGGTCCTTCATTTTCTCAGAATAATCAATTGAGTCTAACTTAAACCTAATAAATTAATAATTACATCTCAGATTTAGAGATGTAAACAACTGAAGAGTAGAAGAATGGAACCAGAACTAAATAAATTTTCCAAGAAGCTGTGAATCATTCAGCCTCAGTACTGACTTTTAATATACTAGTTTTTCATTAAAAGATTTTTCTTTTAGCAATGGCAACTTCAGATTTACCTCCGTAACACTGCTTTTCCAAGACAGATTACTTTCAGAGATATTTTTTGAACAACTTCCAGTTGGCTTTTAAACTTTTAGGATCATCTTTCTGAAGTAACCTGTTTCTGAAACATTAAAACTTTCCATAGTGTAATTCAACTTCACATAAGTATCTTGTGATCTTAAAAACAGCGAGCATTGCTACTGCTTAGCCTAGTTCTCTTAATTAAAAGCTAAAATTACCATAAGGTATAAAGGGGAAATTAGCCTACAATTCGAATTCTAAACAAAATTGAAATTACTTAAAGCTATTTTCTCACCATTCTTTTTGAACAACATGTAGCATGTCTGCAATTGTGGCTGGTTCACAAACCATATAGAGTCCCCATAATCCTGTATCTGTGTAAGAAGTATTGAAAGACTGGAAGCTATGGCAGAGACTGCCATGACAAGTAAGCTGGGCCAACTTGCTAGATAAATTCTGTAAAGAAAAAAAACAGTTGAAGAGTATCGTCAGTACACATGTCCAAAATACCAAAAAGAACAATGAGATGCAAAAAACTGTGAATGCCCTGAAATTGCCCAGTTTTATATAGCAAATCACAATAAAGTTAAAATTCAGTGAGATCAAGAATTATGCTTATTACACTGGCCCTCTGCAACACCTGGGGAAGTTCACTGTGTACAGAAGCAGTGAATCCTGGTACTCAGTGTAGTTGCTGTACCTATTTCTTAAAAATACATTACTGTTATCACCCAATTTGTAGGGCTCTTGGCTATGTATGCATAAAGATTTGAAATTATATTGTGTGTGAAGCCCAATACAATGTATTTTGAAGAAATCTGAGTACAGAAATCTATACACCATATTTTGAAATAATTTCACTTATAGAAGAGTTGCAAAAATAGTACAAAGAATTCTCTTTATCTAAATTCCCTTAACAACTGTAATCATTTTACAATGTTTGCTCTATCATTGTCTTTACATGTTTTTTGAACTGTCAGTTATAGATATGATGCTTCTTTGCCCCTAACTATGTTGTTGTGTACATCTGAAAAACAAGAAAATTAACTTTCTTACATCACCTTTATGGGATTGGTTCCTAGATTCCCACTAGATACCAAAATCCACAAATGCTCAACTCCCTTACATAGTGTGGTATTTGCATATAAGCTATGCATATCCTCCCATATGCTTTAAATCATCTCTAGATTACGTATAATACTACACTATGGAAAGCTGTACAAATAGTCATTGTACTGTATTGTTTAGGGAATAATGACCAAAAAAAGTCTGCACATGTTCATTATAAATGCAGATATTTTCCATTTGTGGTTGGTTGAATCCATAGGTGTAAAACTCAACAGATAGAGGGGGTCCACTGTACTTTTAAAATTAGAATATTAAAAATTATATAGTACTATTAACTCTTCCATTCTTATTCAAATTTTTCGAATTATCACACTTAATAAACTTCGTGGCAAAGAAAAAAAATGATTTTTTCTGGCCCATATGCAATCCAGGATCAGTTCATATTTTAAGTCAAAACTCAGAGTACAAAGCTTCATTTTGCCACATTGGGGGGGGGGTTCTTATAAAGAACTTAGATTTAGAAAAACCTAAAAATCTTCTGTTTATTATAGAAAATTACTTTAAAGTCACTTACCATTCCTCCTCCAAAAGAGCGATCCCAGTTGCCAATCAGTGTATTTGCAACCATGAGGCAGATCGTATCGGGATGTGACCAACCAACAGCTTCAACAGCTATCGCAAGGTGCGCCAAAGGCATCTTGTCATCTCTCACTCGAATCTAGTTAAAGCAAAAAATTTAGTTAAAATTACCACTATATAACAGGTTTATTAACAAGGAAGAAATTCACCAGTCCTATTAATTGCAAAGTTTAAACTCACTAGGACTCTTATTTTGTTTTTAGACTATCAGGCTTCATTCCATTGGATAGTTTATT
>NW_003852400.1:5302016-5303492 GCF_000181295.1 Otolemur garnettii
GTAATGAATTAAGGAAAAATTACATTAACCAAAAGACCTCCAATTAAAATAGCCAACAGACAGTTTGTTTACCGGGATGAAAATTTCCAGTATCTTACTGGTAGAAATCAATCTTTTGGGGGGGGGGGCAGTCTCACTATGTTGCCCTCAGTAGAGAACTGTGGCGTCACAGCTCACAGCAACCCCCAACTCTTGGGCTCAAGCAATTCTCTTGCCTCAGCCTCCCAAGTAGCTGGGACTACAGGTGCCTGCCACAATGCTCAGCTATTTTTTTTGTTGCAGCTGTCGTTGTTTAGCTGGCCTGGGCTGAGTTCAAACCTGCCAACTTTGGTGTGTGTGGCTGGCAGTATAACCTGACCATCTACATCTTTATCTAAATTTAAACTAATATGGATGTTACATGTTTATTTTTGTATGGCTAGTGCTATATTTCTATGCAGCTGCCAACATCAAACCTCTTTCCTTAAGCATCATCCTTAATATGGGAAACTAAGACTGTAATAGGCTTAAAGATACAGTAACAAGTAGCAGACAACCTGGCAAGTTCTAGCTCTTACAGCCACCCCCAGATATGTACTCTGCACAAGAACTTAGCCAAGAGTAACCTAATGTGAAAGTCCAAAATTTGGGGAGTTTTTTAATTAAAAGATTACTTTCACATCTTACAATATTATATAAAAGGCCACTATGCCAAAGAAGCAGCAAATAACACCACTCATAGGAAGGACTGTAAACAAATGAACATCCTTTTCCCTTTTTCTATGTTTTAATTTAGTGTTTTGACTTCTTACATTTTACTCCTATTGGAAATAGCACATTTTGTAAATTTACATATAAACACAAAACAAAAAATCCATATGGCTAAATAAATATTAGCTAGGAAACTTGCCCTACCTCACTTCCTGTGAATTTGCAGGGAGGCAGAGCTGGTATTTCTCCTTTGTGTGTGCATAAAGAGTCACCAAAATGAAACTTTGCTAACTCAAGCAGCTCATCATGGGAAACACCTAAATTAACAGAAAATGTTGTCACATCTACTAGCAGTACAGTTTATAGTAAACTGTAGGTAATAGAATGTACATTACACATGAAATATTTGCATTCACTAAAAGCCATTTACTAATATTACAAGGAAGCTCACACAGCAAACTTACTTCCTCGGTGTTGTGAAGCTTAGGCTTCTACAGCTTTCAAATTTTGCAAAGCGACTAACAGTTTTCATCAACAGACCAAGTATTCACAGCTGAAAATAAGACAGCTTGAAAATATCACTCTTCATACAAAATGTTATATTAAATTGTAAAAATTTCTAGAATGCAAACTAGCAAAAAAAGCCAATTTTCAGTAAATTATTTTTGAAGTACAAAATACAAATATGAGGTTTTATCTCATCTAAAGAAAACTGGAGGCTCAGCGCCTGTGGCTCAAGCAGCTAAGGCGCCAGCCACATACACCTAAGGTGGCGGATTCGAATCC
>NW_003852400.1:5304108-5308873 GCF_000181295.1 Otolemur garnettii
GTCTCACTTTGTCACTCTCGGTAAAATGCTGTCACATCACAGCTCACAGCAACCTCAAACTCTTGGGCTTAAGTGATTCACTTGCCTCAGCCTCCCAAGTAGCTGGGACTACAGGCACCTGCCACAACACCGGGTTATTTTGGGTTGTAGTTGTCATTGTTGTCCGGCAGGCCGGGGCCAGATTCTAACCCACCAGCTCCGGTGCACATGGCTGGCACCCTAGCCACTGAGCTATAGGCGCTGAGCTCACCCAACTATTTTTAGAGATGGGGTTTTGCTCTTGCTGGTCTCAAACCTTCAAGCTCAGGCAGTCTACCCACCCCAGCCTCCCAGAGTGCTAGGATTCCAGGCATGAACCACCACGCCCAGTCCTCATCCACATTTTCCAAACAAATCTGTGGTGTAAAACAAGACTGTGTGATAGTACATTATTTGCAGAATCACTATGTAGGACAGCAACCTTGGATATCAATCCAGAGGGTTACAAAATACTTTATGAAGACCATGGCAGTAAAAGGATGCCAGAAGCACACCTGAAAAAGTAAAGATGCACAGTTCTTTTTCAGTATCCGAGACAATGGCTTCCACTCTTTTTTTTTTTTGCAACAGAGCCTCAAGCTTTCGCCCTGGGTCGATTGCTGTAGCATTACAGTAATACTGGAAAAGTGGTGCCCCAGCCAGCTCAGCCAAGCGGGGATGGGGGACCTGCCACCTCTCTCTTGGTGGCAGCACCCGGCAAAGGAACCGGCAGGCTGGAGCAAGCGGGGGAGCTTCCTTCCCCCACCAGAGGCTCCAGTAGAGCGGTGCTGGAGGACCTGCCACCTCTGCCTTGGCAGCAGCCTGCACACAAACCAGCAGGCTGGAGCAAGGAGGGGAGCCTTCCTCTCCCACCCGAGGTTCCAGTAACAAAAACACCAGGTGGAGCAGGGGAAAACACTGGGGATTCCTCCAGTGCATCCCTAATTGGTCCATTTTTAATCCTGCTCCTGAATGGTCTATTTGCTCCTGAAAATAGACCAATCAGCTCAGCTTTCAGCTCATTGGATGGCTGCCCCTATATAAACCCCTGAGCAAAGAGCCTAGGAGCAGATCATCACAGATGGTCAAGGAAGATAGAGCAGAAGAGCAAGACTTTGGCAGATCATCACAGATCATCAAGGAAGCTAGAGCAGAAGAGCAAGACTTTAGCAGATCATCACAGATCGTCAAGGGAGATAGAGCAGAAGAGCAAGACTTCAGCAGATCATCACAGCTCATTAAGGAAGATAGAGCAGAAGAGCAAGACTTCAGCACAGACCTTCGAGGAAGAGAGAATAGGAGAGCAAAGACCTCAACAGATTGCCGCAGACCACTGAGGGAGAGAGAGCAGAAGAGAAAGAGCTGTAACACTTGCATCCTGCTCTGCAAGGAGGTTTGGCTCTTTGTAAGAGCTGTAACACTTACACCCTGCCCTGCAAGGAGGTTTGGCTCTTTGTAAGAACTGTAACACTTATATAAAACCTATCTTATCTTGTTCTGCAAGGTTTGGCTCTTTGTAGGAGCTGTAATAATACCTCTGTAAATAAAACCTAACTTACTGTCCATCCTGTGGTCCATCGATTCATTCATCAAATCGTTGAGACCCAGAGCCTGGAAATCCAAAGTCAAAAATCCGGTATCAACAGCTCACAGCTAAATCAAGGGCTCAAGCAATTCTACTGACTCCGCCTCCCAAGTAGGTGGGACTACAGGCACCCTCCACAAAGCCCAGCTATTTTTTGGTTGCAGCCATCATTGTTGCTTGGCGGCCCAGGCTGGATTCAAACCCACCAGCTCAGATGTATGTGGCTGGCACCTTAGCCGCTTGAGCCACAGGTGCTGAGCTTTCCACTCTTTTATTATCTTCACCTACTAACCCCTCCTGGTTGGATGTGCCAGATAATCAGCTCCTCCTCCAACACCACCTCTACTTACCCTAATGTAAAAGACAGAGCAGCAACTTGTCATTTTTTAAGAAATGAAGCAAGGATCCAAGACAAAAACTGAGGTCAACAGTCTTAAACTGGCCTATTTTGCTCAATTTAAGAGGCCATCATTTATAAGGCACATCATCATATATGTACCAATAAGATAAAAAACTAATCTATGACAGGCCATTAATTGTAAAATACCCTAACTTCAACAATGTCAAACCCATGAACCAAAATGGAACTCATTGTGTACATATGCTACCAAGCCAGCGAGAATGGCTTTGTTGTTGTGGCCTCATGTAACAAAGCCATCACTTCCCATTTCCACATCAGTTGCAAATGTTTAAGCTCCAATCAGGACCAGTCATTTTAGAAACAATGTCACTCAAGAGAATTTCAGAGCTCATTGCCTACCATACAAAGGTACCTATTTAGGCAGGAGCCACAATGAATAACGTTCAAGGTATTTCACCTTTACTTTCATCTTTTCCATTACCACCAACCAGTTCATTAGCTCAGAAATCTACCCCTAGCAACTAGAATTTTAATTTACTGTAATTTTGAAGACAGAAAACAAGAACACAAAAGAATATTCATTTATCTTCACTTTGCTCTAAATAAACAGAAGAGAAGGCTGGAAACCAATTACAGTGTATTCTTTGACTAAATACAGACTAACTAAATATGTGGCAGAATTATCTTTGATTCACTGCCTTTAAACATAACCCCCAGGGAAAACCGGTGCCACCTGAATGTCTGCATCCACTTTAAACATTCTCATGGCCTCCTATGTGCTTCCCTTTCTCAATGATTAGATCTATTAAATGAATGAACAAATCAAAAAAGGAATGCCATGCTTAACCAAGGATGAAGATGATCCTCAAGAAATAACTTAAAATCTCAAGAGATTCTCAAACCATAGATCACTATCTTCAGAGTATATCTGTCTCCCAGTTCACTTATTTGCCTTTTTTTAACAAGTAAATTCTACTATGTATATGCACCTATGTGTGGAATAGTTCATTAACCTTTTCTAGAAATGAAACCCACTAGAAAGAAAAGAGAGGGAAAGTCTGGTTCCATTACTTCACATTCCCTTCATACAACAATTCAGTTATTTGCTCTATAAATAAAAAACCTTAGGGGACGGCGCCTGTGGCTCAAAAGGGGTAGGGCACCAGCCCCATATGACGGAAGTGGCAGGTTCAAACACGCCCCGGTCAAAAACTGCCCAAAAAAAAAAAAAAAAACCTTAGGACAACTCCCAAAAGAACCAACGATAAGCACATCACTACAACAACTGTGTTTAAAACATTTACAGATATTTAAATTGACTAACCTCCAGCAGCAGCAAGCACTATTCTTGGCCCCTTATAATGCGTAGTTATATAATCAACTAAATCCTTACGATTTATAGATCTGTAAGTGGAATAAATAAAGCAATTATAAAAGGAAACAAAAAAGCACATACCTTTACATAACATACTCAAAATAAAATTGGACTTAAAAGGTATTCTAAAAGTTAAATGCAGTACAAAGTAAAATATAGGCAACAATTATCAAAGAACTTCAACTTCTTTAAAGAAAAAAGATTAGGTTTGTTAATTTGAGACACAGCTGTGAGCCTAAGAACCTGGGAGTTAAGTAAGACTAAAGTGTAGCTACTACAATTTCATTCAGGTTATCAGTGGGGGAAAAATGACTTTTTGAAACATACTTTTTTTTTTTTTTTTTTTGAGACAGAGTCTCATTACTTCAGCCCTCAGGGGAATACTGTGGCATCACTACAACCTCAAACTCTCAAGTAGCTGGGACTACAGGTGACTGCCACAACGCCTGGCTATTAAAACATACTTTTTTGAAAGTTTGTTAAGTGTTAATTTTCACAACTCATAAATTCCTCCAACAAAATTTCTAGGAATTATACTTACTTGATATTTTCAGTTGGTCCCAAAATGGTCCGTCCAAGTGCAGTATTTTGATAAGCCGTGGCATGAAGATAATCAAAAACAACTTCTTGTAAGTTGGTTTCAACTTCCTGCATCTCTCTAAGGATAACTCCACGCTCACGTTCGATCTCTGCTTCTCCCAATGTGCTATTTTGTATTATATCAGCAAGAATTTCTACAGCTAATTGAAAACAAAACATAAGAAACATGGCTGAGCATGGTGGCTCACACTTATAATCCCAGCACTTTAGGAGGCCACGGCAGGCAGATGACTTGAGTTCAGGTGTTCAAGAACAGCCCAAGCAAGAGTGCGACCCCATCTCTACTAAACGTTGAAAACTTTAAAAAATAAAATAAATAACAATAGAAAATTAGCTGGGTGTCCTGTGCCATACACCTATACTCCAGCTACTAGGGAGGCTGAGGCAGGAGGATTGCTTGAGCCCAGGAGTTGGAGAGTTTGAGGTTACAGTGAGCTATGACAAAGCCACTGATGCAGAGCAAGACTGATTAAAAAAAGAAGAAGAATCTTCCTTTCACTGTTAAAATTTATTAAACCAACATCAGAAACTATGACCCTAATCATACTCAATACTCACTATAGTATTAATCTCAGAAAATTTTTCCACATATTTGACAAATCTAAAAAGACAATATTTAAATAAAATAGGCAATAGTAAAATTTAAGATGTAGAGGCGGTGCCCATAGCTCAGTGGGTAGGGCGCCGGCCACATACACTGATGCTGGTGGGTTTGAACCGGCCTGGGCCAGCTAACACAACTGCAAGAACAAAAAAATAGCCAGTCATTGTGGTGGGCACCAGTAGTCCCAGCTATTTGGGAGGCTGAGATAAGAGAATCACTTAA
>NW_003852400.1:5309228-5312290 GCF_000181295.1 Otolemur garnettii
CAGCTACTTGGGAGGCTGAGGCAAGAGAATCCCCTAAGCCCAAGAGCTGGAGATTGCTATGAACTGTGACGCCACAGCACTCTACCGAGGGTGACAAAGTAAGACTCCTGTCACTAAAAAAAAAAATAATAAATAAATAAACACATGGGCGGCACCTGTGGCTCAAATGAGTAGAGCAGCAGCCCCATATACCAGAGGTGGTAGGTTCAAACCCAGCCCCGGCCAAAAACTGCAAAAAAATAATAATAATAAAAATAATAAATAATAAAACAGAAAAATTAGTAGAGCACTATGGCAAGCACTGGTAGTCCTAGCTATTCAGGATTTGGGGTTGCTATGAACTAGGTTGCCTGGGGCAACAGTTAAGACTCAAGCCTCCAAAAGAAATAAGAAAAAAAGTTAAAAGGAAATTTAGTAAGAAAAAATTTTAAATATTAGATATAAACCCCTATGGCACAAAAGGAATCTGAAGAAAAAAAATCACAAATTTGTCATCACTCTGTAATGATTCAAGCTACTTTTTAAAATGATGTAGAAATACATTAATATAGACTGTTCTATATAAAAATTACAAAGTAGAACGTTGTCCACGGAGTCTGAAAACATCTACATATGTGCAGAGGGTTCATATCATACAAGTATTCACTATCCATCTACCCACAGCAATAAGGCTGCCACACAGAGGTAAAGAATTATTACAATCTAAAATATACCCCCAAAGAAACACTTAGAAATTTGTCTTCTCAAACCTTAATTTGCAAAAAGCCAAAAGTGAAATGAAGGATGTCATATCAGACTATTGAGTAATTTTATCAGAATAATCCTATCTCCAAAAAGAAAAACCAAATCTATTCTTGAAGAGTTATTATAGACTTATAATCATAAATTAATTTTTATTAAATATAAAATAAACTTAAAATTTTTTTTTTGAGACAGAGTCTCACTTTGTCACTCCTGGTAGAGTACCATGGCATCACAGTTCACAGCAACCTCAGACTCTTAGGCTCAAGCAATTCTCTTGCCTCAGTCTCCCGAGTAGCTGGGACTATAAGCGCCCATCACAATGCCTGGCTATTTTTAGAGACAGGGTCTCCCTCTAATTCAAGCTGGTCTCAAACCCAAGAGCTCAGGTGATCCTCCCACTTGGCCTCCCATAGTGCTGGGATTATAGGTGTAAACCATGCCTATAATCGGGAGGTCAAGGCAAATGAACTGCCTGGGCTCAGAGGTTTGAGACCAGCCTGAGCCAGAGTGAGACCTGGTCTCTAAAAATAGCCAGGAGTTGTGGCAGGCTCCTGTAGTCCTAGCTACATCGGAAGCTGAAGCAAAAGAATCACTTGAGTCCAAGAGTTTGAGGTTGCTGTGAGGTATGACACCACAGCACTCTACCAAGGGTGACAAAGTGAAACTCCGAACCCAAGAGTTTGAGGTTGCTGTGAGCTATGATGCCACAGTACTCTACCAAGGGTGACAAAGCGCAACTCTGTCTCCAAAAAAAAAAAAAAAGAAATGAAGTCTCACTATGTTGCCCAGGCTGGCCTTGAGCTCCTGGGCTAAAGTTATCCTCTTGCCTCAGCCGCCTGAGTATACAGGACTGCAGTCTGCATCATCACGTGTGGCTTAAGTTTCTTTTTTTTTTTAGTCTACTGTATAATTTTGTTCCTTCTTTTTGTTTTGTTTTTTTGAGACAGAGTCTATGTCACCCTTGGTAAAGTGCTGTAGCAACACAGCTCACAGCTCACAGCAACCTCAAACTCTTGAGGTTAAGCAATTCTCTTGCCTCAGCTTCCCAAGTAACTGGGACTATAGGCACACACCACAACACCTGGCTATTTTTTTGTTGTAGTACAAACTTAGCTGGCCTGGACCGGGTTTGAACCCACCACCCGGTTTATGCGGCTGGCACTGTAACCACTGTGCTACTGGCACCAAGCCATTGTTCCTTGTTTTAAATTCACCTTAAGGGACTTTATCTCAGAACCAATTATGTTCAAGTATCAGGAACATGACAGAACAGGCCAGGCATGGTGGCTCACACCTATAATCTGAGCACTCTGGGAGGCCAAGGCAGGTGGATCGTTTGAGCTCAGGAATTAAGAGACCAGCCTGAGCAAGAGGGACACTTGTCTCTAAAAATCACTGGGCATTATGGCAGGCACCTGTAATCTCAGCTACTCAGGAAGCTGAGGCAAGAGGATCAGTTGAGCCTACAAGTCTGAGGTTGCTGTGAGCCATGATGCCACAACACTCTACCCAGGGCAACAAAGTGAGACTCTGTCTCAAAAAGAAAAAAAGAACATGGCAAAACAAACTATTATAGTAATCTGGGGCTAAGATCATGACTAAAGGGAAAAGGAAGCTATAAAACTGGGTGGCGCCTGTGGCACAGTGAGTAGGGCACTGGCCCCAAATACCGAGGGTGGCGGGTTTAAACATGGCCCCAACCAAACTGCAAAAAAATAAATAGCTGGGTGTTGTGGCAGGTGCCTGTAGTCCCAGCTACTCAAGAGGCTGAGGCAAAAGAATCACCTAAGCCCAAGAGTTGGAGGTTGCTGAGCTGTGACGCCACAGCACTCTACTGAGGGTGACAAAGTAAGACTCTGTCTCTAAAAAAAAGAAATCTATAAAACCAAATAAAAATAATTTGTCCAAATTAGAGAACCAGAGTCCAAAAAGATGGGTGAGGAAGAACCCACAGATACAAGGACAAGAATTCCTGTGTGAAGGGGCAGTGCCTGTGGCTCAAAGGAGTAGGGCGCCGGCCCCCGTATGCCGGAGGTGGCAGGTTCAAACCCAACCCCAGCGAAAAAAAAAAAAAAAAAGAATTCCTATGTGAAGATCTTTCTTTAAGTGGGACTATTTCCAAAATAAAGGTTTCCTAGTATTTATGTTTTAATCTGAATCTCCTTTATTTCTTTATATTTCAAATAGTATATGATAGTATAGTAATAATACATGTATTTAACTTAAAAATATATATGTATTGAGGGTGATCGAGTTTCTTACCAGTAAGAATGGGTGATCATAAAAAGTTTCAGATCACTAGCCTAATTTACCTTATA
>NW_003852400.1:5313117-5316574 GCF_000181295.1 Otolemur garnettii
GGGCTGGATTCAAAGCTGCCACCTTAGGTGTATGTGGCTGGCGCCTTAGCCACTTGAGCCACAGGCGCTGAGCCTATTTTTATTTTTGAGACAGAGTCTCGCTTCGTTACCCTCAGTAGAATGCTGTAGTGTCATAGCTCACAGCAACCTCCAACTCTGGGGCTTAAGCGATTCTCTTGCCTCAACCTCCCAAGTAGCTGGGATTACAGGTGCCCAACACAACCCAGCTATTTTTTTGTTGTAGTTGTCATTACTGTTTGACAGGTCCAGGCTGGATTAGAACCCACCACCCTCGGTATATGGCACTGGCGCCCTACCCACTGAACTATAAGCGCTGCCCTATTTTTTTGAGACAGAATCTCACTATATCACCCTTGGTAGCTGTGGTATCACAGCTCACAGCAACATCAAACTCTTAGGCTTAAGCAATTCTCTCACCTCAGCCTCCAGGGTAGCTGGACTACAGGTGCCAGCCACAATGACCGGCTAGATTTTTGTTGTAGTGATTGTTGTTGTTTGGCAAGCCCAGGCTGGGTTCCAAGCCACCAGCTCCAGTGTATGTGGCTGGCACCCTAGCTGCTGAGCTATAGGTGCCAAGCTCCACACCCCCCACTGCTGTTTCTAGAGGCGGGGTCTGGCTCTTGCTCAGGCTGGTCTCAATCTCCTGAGCTCAAGCAAACCACTGGGCTCAGCGTCCCAGAACGTTAGGATTACAGGTGTGAGCCACCAAGCCCAGCCTTTCCCTTCCTTTTTCTATTCCTCTTTTTTGCTTTCCTTACTGTTCTGTGTCCAAATAAATGTAGGGAGTATGCTAGAATGAACAACTTTTTTTTTTTTTTTTTTTTTAAAGAGACGGGAGTCTCACTTTGTCATCCTTGGTAGAGTGCCATGCTGTCACAGCAACCTTCGACTCCTAGGCTTAGGCAATTCTCTTGCCTCAGCCTCCTGAGTAGCTGGGACTATAGGTGCCCACCACAACTCCTGGATATTTTTTTTGTTGCAGCTTGGCCGGGGCCAGGTTTGAACCCACCACCCTAGGTATGTGGGGCCGGCACCCTACTCACTGAGCCATAGGCACCGCCCAGAACGAACAACTCTTTAAGAAGCCTGGCCTAACCCCTTTTGTTCTTGGTCCCTAACCAGACTGAAGCAAAAAATCTTTCTAAAGAAATGATTAAAAACCTTACTCTTGGTTTTTACAACTGAAACAGCACACCACTCACTGTTGTCATTTCTGTTGGTTTTAATTAAAAATTAAATTTTTAATTTTATTAATTTACAGGTGATGAATTTATTATGTTTTGTTATTTTGATAAAGCAAATGAATCTGGTCAGAAGACATACATATGCACCCATAATAAGCTATTTACCATTACTTACCTGGGCAAGTCAGAGTCAATGCCTCAATTTCTAAAACTGCAAAGTAGCAGCAATCCCCACCTGATTACTATGCAGATCAAATGCATCATACATACACAAAAGTACTGTGTAAAGCGCCATTCAATTGTTACCAATGAAAGCCTGTAAGGAGTTTAAAATGTCTTAAGTAATAGAGCTAACTTTGACTATGGAAAGATCTTAAAGATTAGTAACTTCACCAATCAGCTCTAAAACTGCTAGATTTATCATTTGGTATTACTTCTTCCACTGGGAAAATGTTTTGTGTAATAACTTTGACTTCAACATTCAGTACACTCTACAAACGTGGGAACCATAACATACTATGCTATGCCATCAAAATAATTAATTTCAAAAACAAAAATAACCTCTATCTTATTGCTATAAAAAGTTATCAGGTTCAGCACCCACAGCTCAGCAGTCAGGACAATAACCACATACACCAGGGCTGGCGGGTTCAAACCTGGCCCAGGCCTGCTAAACAATAATGACATAACTACAAAAAAAAAAAAAAAGCCAGGCGTTGGGGTGGGCACCTATAGTCCCAGCTGCTTGAGAGGCTGAGGTTAAGAGAATCGCTTAAGCCCAGGAGTTTGATGCTGCTGTGAGCTGTGATGCCACAGCACCTTACCAAGGGTGACAAAGTGAGACTCTGTCTCAAAGACAAAAAAGTCAAATAGGGACCAGGTGGGGTGGGCTCACACCTGTAATCCTAGCACTTGGGAGGCAGAGATGGGTGGGTTGCCTGAGCTCACAGTTCAAGACCAACCTGAGCCAGAGCAAGACCTCGTCTTTAAAAAAATAGCTGGGCACTGTGGTGGACGCCTGTAGTCCCAGCTACTTGGAACCCTGAGGCAAGAGAATCGCTTGAGCCCAAGAGTCTGAGGTTGCTGTGAGCTATGACTTCACAGCACTCTGAGGGTGACAAAGTGAGACTCTGTCTCAGAAAAGAATGTTGCCAACAGGTAAAAGGAGATTAGTATGAGTAAGTGTTTAGTGGATTTGGCGCATTAAGATCACCGGTATCTTTGGCAACAGTTTAGGAGGAAGGAATAATGGGCATGTTGGGATGGGACTAAGAGGAAATAGAGGTGAGGAAATGAAGATTGAGTGTAGACAACTAGTTTTAGAAATTTTGTTGGAAAGAACAAAGAAATGAAGATAGGACAAATGGAAAAGTTTGTTTTTAAGATGATGATGATCCAACAGAAGTATGATGATACAGCAAGGAAAAATCCTTGAGACGGCTTGGGGGATGAGGTCCACAGTACAGGTTTGCTCTTTAATAGGGGTAAAGACACACCTTTCCTGGCAACAGGAAGGAAGGTGGAAAAGATGAGGCAAATGTAAAAAGGCTGTGGCTTTCCAGTTGGATGAGAATGTTTGTCTCTGATGATTTTTATTTTCTCAAAGAAATATGAGGTCACTATGGAGGGGGCATCAGAGGAGAAAGTGTAAGGGTTTGAAGAGAGAAAGCATGAAATAAACTATCTCTAGAAGTGAGAAAGTGAATGTTACTAGGGAAGTGCAGTAAGCCTACCAGGCAAAGTCTGATGTCTTTTTGAGGTCTGTGGTCAAGAATTTCAAGTGAGTGGGGTGGGGTGGCTCATGCCTGTTATCCTAGCACTCTGGCAGGCTGAGGCAGGTGGATTGCTTGAGTTCAGGAGATTGAGACCAGCCTGAGCAAGAGAAAAACTAGTTGGGACAGGTGGTACATGCTTGTAGTCCCAGCTATTCAGGGAGACTGAGGCAAGAGGATCACTTGGGCCCAGGAGTTTGATTTGAGGTTGCTGTGAGCTCTGACTGCAATAGCACTCTAGCCTAAAAAAGAAAAAAAAAAAAAAGCCATTAACTGATGTTGTAGGAGGAATGGGAATGATGAATCAAAATTTCTGTGGACTTTAAGGAAGCTAGACATTTTGAACTACGGATGCTGCCAATTGGTGCCATTTAGATATTTCAACATTATAATTCTTTTTAAGTACCTTAATCTGTTCATATATATTTTTATTATTTTTTTGAGACAGAGTCTCACTTTGTCACCCTCGGTAGGGTGCGG
>NW_003852400.1:5316880-5320056 GCF_000181295.1 Otolemur garnettii
AAAAAAAAAAAAGCCACAGAAATAATACTGACTTCTCTCTGAATCCTGATGAAAACTACATTATCTATATTACAAATAAAAATACCTCTTGGCAAGTCTTTAGAGAATGCTTTGGCATAATACACAGTCTGCTCTCTGGAGGTATAGGCGTTAAGATGAGCACCCATATTTTCAATCTCAAGCTCCAGATCCAGCTGGGATCTCTTTTTGGTGCCCTTGAAATGAAAAAAGAAAAACAAATTGTGATTCCTTCCTTTTCCCTTCATCTATTCTAACTACTTCAGATAATGAATATGGAGGGCATAAGCAAATATATGAGTTTCACATAGGTTTCTAAAGTACATCAGGCCTCAGAAATAGTATACATTCAGATGACCCTTACATTCCAAGAAAAAAATCCTTGTTTCAACTTTAAAAAGCAATTATCAGTAATTATTTCAGGTATAGTCCTGGAAAAATAAAAACAAAACATCCTATATTATAGAATTAGCTGTCTTTACCTTTTTCTTTTGTATTTTCATAGTATACACACTGTATTTCCTTGTGTTTAAAGAATGAGATTTTGTACTAACTCCTTTTTAAGGAGAAGGCATTTTTATAAAAAAGTCTCACAACTTGCCTTGAAAGCCATATGCTCTAGAAAGTGAGCTGTTCCATTATTCTTCTCATTTTCATATCGACTTCCAGCATCAATCCAGAGTCCAACCTTAATGCAATCAAAGAAAAATTAAGTAAACTATTTTTGTGGGGTAGGAGGTCAGTCTTTTTCCTTTTTATTACAAATGCTTTCTGGTCTTAATACTAAGGGCTTTTTTGCCTGAGTGAATTGACAGTTAATACCTGTGAACTATCAGATTTTAAAATTTTGATCATTAGGCTACTGCTGGGAGCTACAATGGGCTACATTAGGCTACCTGCCAGTTTCACTGAGGATCCAAATTCTTAGCCCAACTCATTACTACATCAGTTAGTAACTGTGGTATAAAGAACATCAGAGATTTTCAGAAAACTTAGGTTCAAATCTTGGCACTGTCATGTATCAGCAGAGTGACTTGAACAAAACCGTTAACTCTGAACCTACTTCCTAAACTATAAAACAGATGTGATGATGTCTACTACAAAGAATTGTTTTGTTTTGTTGAGACAGATTCTCACTCTATCGCCCTGGTAGAGTGCCCTGGCATCATAGCTCACAGCAACCTCAGACTCTTGGGCTCAAACAATCCTCTTGCCTCAGCCTCCTGAGTAGATGGGACTATAGACATCTGCCACAATGCCCAGCTAGTTTTTTTTTTTTTCTTTTTCTACTTTTTTAGTAGAGATGGGGTTCTCACTCTTGTTCAGGCTGGTCTCAAACTTCTGAGCTCAAGCAATCCACCCAACCTCAACCCCAGAGTGCTAGGATTATAGGCATGAGCCACCACACCATGCCTACAAAGAATTTCTTTTTTTTTGAGATAGAGTCTCACTTTGTCACCCTGGGTAGAGTGCCATGGCTTCATAGCTCACAGTAACCTCAAACTCTTGGGCTCAAGTGATCCTTTTGTGACCAGTTTCATAACAAAATGTTACAATTCTCTAAAGGAGGTTCTAGCATTCACATCAGAACTGAAGCAGGCAGCTAAGTGCCCTTGACTAGACAAGGATGAAACAGTGAGTGTCATCTCAGCTCCAGTGGCCTAGCAACAGCAGTCTTAGAAAAAGCAGAGGAGGCTCGGTGCCTGTGGCTCAAGTGGCTAAGGCGCCAGCCACATACCCCTAAGGTGGTGGGTTCAAATCCAGCCCGGGCCCGCCAAGCAACAATGATGGCTGCAACCAAAAATAGCCAGGCGTTGTGGCGGGCGCCTGTGGTCCCAGCTACTTGGGAGGCTGAGGCAGGAGACTCGCTTAAGCCCAGGCATTGGAGGTTGCTGTGAGCTGCGATGCCACAGCACTCTACCCAGGGGGACAGGTTGAGGCTCTGTCTCAAAAAAAAGGAAAAAAGAAAAAGCAGAGGAGACAGAGGTCTCAGTACAAACTGCTGAACAGAACTTTGTAACTTTCTGTAAACTGATATAATTTCTTTGAGTTTTTCACAGGAAATAGCAGAACCTCCTTGTGGCACTGAGATAACTACAATGCCTTACTCTACCAGAATGTTCAGTGAAAGTCAAGATAAGCAAAACACCACTGCAGATTGTAACCAAGAGCCACCAAGCCTGAGCACAAGGCTGAAAGAATGAACAAATAAGCTCATTATAATACTAATATTCCCACCCTAGGGAGGGATTTGCCCACCATTTTCTGTTCGTGGGATGTATGAACTATCATGATTCCTAACCACGCTTGCATGCCCTGCACTCTACCCCAAATATAGAAGGGATACACTCCTTCTATGCATTATTCATGTTCACTTCCATAAAACCCCTTAATCTTGCTAATCTGGGAGGTGGATTTCAGGTAGCCTGCCCCTCCTCCCCTCCCCACTCCCCTCAGTTGAAGCATCTTCTGAAATAAATCCTTTCCTCCTTGACAATCCTCCTTGTCTCAGAATTGGCTTCATGTGCGGCCAACAACAGTGAACTCCCCCCTTGTGGGTTCACTAACACTCTTGCCACAGCCACCAAAGTAGCTGGGGCTACAGACCTGTGCCGTGATGCCCAGCTTTTTTTTTTTTTTTTTCAGACAAAGTTTCACTATGCCACCCTTGGTAGAGGTACTGCACCCTCATAGCTCATAGCAACCTCAAACTCTTAGGCTTATGCGATTCTCTTGCCTCAGCCTCCCAAGCAGCTGGGACTATAGGCACAAGCCACAACACCTGGCTATTTTTTTGTTGTTGTTGTCATTGTTGTTTGGCAGGCCTGGACCAAGTTCCAACCTGCTAGCTTTAGTGCATGTGGCTGTCGCCCTAACCTCTGAACTATGGTTGTTGAGCCATGCCCAGCTATTTTTAGAGACAGGGTCTTCCTCTTGCTCAGGCTGATCTCCAACTTTTGAGCTCAAGCAATCCTCCCACCTTGGCTTCCCAGAGTGCTAAGATTACAGACATGAGCCACCACACCTGGCCCAAAGAATTGTTTTAAAGATCAAATAAGATGGCTCTGCGCCTATAGCTCAACCGGCTAAGGCGCCAGCCACGTACACCTAAGGTGGCAGGTTCAAATCCCCAGCCCGGACCCGCCAAACAACAATGA
>NW_003852400.1:5320144-5321838 GCF_000181295.1 Otolemur garnettii
GGCAGGAGACTCGCTTGAGCCCAGGAGTTGGAGGTTGCTGTGAGCTGTAATGCCACGGCACTCTACCCAGGGGAACAGCTTGAGGCTCTGTCTCAAAAAGAAAAAAAAAAAAAAAAGATCAAATAAGACAGTGTGTATAAAAACACCTGGCACGGGGTAGCCCAGCAAATATACCTCTTTTGTTATTACAAATAATAAATAATAACAGGATACAACAACCAGATGCAGACAGTATAACAAGCTATTTATGCACCCTGTAACTAAGCCTCACCGGACAAAGATTCACAACTCACAGAAACCTGTCAAGGCAAAATTACTGCCTATTAAAGAAGATCAACAATTTGTTCTCTCTTAAATGAGAGATCACTCAGAGAAGGTTGCCTGAATCACTTACTGTGCATGTTGAGAGCCCAGAGTCTTCAGAAGCCACTCTGAGTCCATTTTCCAAACGTGTCACTCGTGTTTCAGGAACATTCAGAACAACTTGTGTAGCAGCCTGTGTACTTCTCAATCTGTTCCCTCCAAAATACAATGGCTGGTTGATGGCAAGGAGTAGAAGAGAAGCAGCAAAGTGTATTATTAATGTTCTATTAAATGTCAATTATAAAACCAATCTATCTCAAATCGACTGTCTGTACAAAATAATCTCTCCGCTTGTTTCCCTGGCTTAGAAACTTCCTTCACCAACCACTGTCCTAAAGCCAGCAACATTATAATAAACATGCCCTTCACTTAGAGATGATGGAATTATACTACCTGTACATAAACTGACTTTATTTTAATACCGCTCCAGGAAATGTTAAACATTCATTACGAAGAAAACACGCAGGGGGTTAAAAGAAAAAGGAAAGAGAAAAGGGAAAAATGGGCCCGCTTTTCATTGTTCAAGAAAAGCAACAAGTTTTGAAACGGATAGAAAAAGAGAATAGAAAGATGGTCCAATACTCAAAATACACTTTGGCTGACTGGCTTGTTAACTATGACTAACGCCTTTCAGTTTTTCTTTCCCTTTATACGTAAAGTCCCATAGACATATCCCTTAGAGAAAGGTAGAGGCTCTCTCATGAGAAAAATCAAATGCTGACAAAATTTTCCTTTAACTATCACCCCATCAGTGGGAAGCCCAGGTGAGGATGAAGCTCAGTCTTTGACAAAAAGCAGGACTCTGGGGCAATAACTATTTCACTTTTCAGTTTCCCGCAATTTCCAACCACTACGGTTTTAGTGCTCAACATGCACGGTTTATAGTGACTCCCGAGAAGCTGGCGGGGGGCGGAAGGCCGCATCCTCCCCCGGCTCCAGCGGTCACGTGGCGACGGCCGCAGCCCGCCCGGCCCCCGCGGGTCTCGGACAGGCCAGCCGTTGGGGTCCGCTGGGTCGCTGAACCGGATACGGCGGAAGAGGCGCAGGACGGCGCCCAGGGCAGTGGAGGGATGCTCACCCGCCCAGCGCTGCCTCTGACCCCCCGGAGCCTCTCGGCGAAACCCCAGAGCTGCCGCCGCACAGCCGGGAACAGCACGGCTCGAGCTGTAGCTGCCGCCATGTCCGCTAAAAACAAGGTGGAGGATGTGCTTCCGGGGTCGTGACCTGACGTCCCAGAGCAAGAGGCGGTCCCCACCTTGTGGCCGCGAGGGGAATGACACTCCTTGAGGCAGTCATGGGAGGAGTAGAGATCTGAGCGTGACTCTGGGCGG
>NW_003852400.1:5325764-5326586 GCF_000181295.1 Otolemur garnettii
AACTTTGATAAGCAGTTCTTGATAATCAGTTCTCAACAATTATTTGTTATTATTAAAGTTTAACATTATAAAATTAACAAAAATAATGCAAAACTCATATCCTGGCGAAATAGCCACATGGCAGCTGAAAATCGTATATTCCCTTCCTACTCTTCTGCCGTTCCCTAGTGCATTCTTTCCAAAAATCAGGACTTCTTTAAAACACTCCAGGACACAGGACAAATTGTTGAAAATCAGGACTGGCCCACCAAAAGCAGGACATCTGGTCACCTTACTATAAAGTCAAATCTTAGCATGGCAGACAGGGCCCTTCATAACCTGACCCCTATGTGTCTTTCAGGACTAATCTCTCTCCACCTATCCCCTCTGCTATGATCCACAGGTTTAGCCTACACACCCCCATTTTATAAAAAAGGATGGCCAAGTTTAGTTTCTCATGTTTCTAAAACAAATATGTCTTAACAATAAACATACATGCATATATACAGACATATTTAGGAATGGGAAATTTTACCAAGAATTTGTATTCAACTTTTGATATAATCAATTTTATTAATTTGTTAATTATTTACAGTCAATATCTTGGAACATTAAGCCTACAGAAATTAAGTGTGCAAGAGTAGGACTAAGAAATCAAAATGTTTGACTACTACCAAAATGTCCCCATACAAGAATGCAATAGTGGCTCAGCGCCTGTGGCTCAAGCGGCTAAGGTGCCAGCCACATACACCTAAGGTGGCGGGTTCAAATCCAGCCCAGACCTGCCAAACAACAATAATGGCTGCAACCAAAAAATAGCCAGGCGTTGTGGCGGGCGCCTGT
>NW_003852400.1:5327100-5328384 GCF_000181295.1 Otolemur garnettii
AAGTGTTAAAGTGTCTCGATCTCTTCCTTTGTCCCTCCAGATTCACTCCTCTCCCTTTTTCATTCTACTGTGAAATTGACCTGCCTAAACTGTGTGGATTCATCATGTTTCTAGCTGGGTTTAGCCAATGAGAGGTACCATCAGGACACAGGGATCCTGGTGAAGTGAGGCAGGTGTACCACCCACCCCCACCCCCGTCCCTGTGTTCTGGGGCAGGGCACAAGATCCAGCCTTCTTCATCCAACTGTCTTCTCTGAATTCAGGGGGCCAATTTGCTCCTTTCTACCTTGATACAGGTTTCTGCTGTGGCTAGTTTTGGAATTCTCCCACTTGTTGGTTTCTCTAACCCCTGCTCCAACATTTGTGAATAGTTTCTTTATTAAACCCTTCTCAAATTAATTATTTGAATATGCCAGGAACTAGACTGATACAAAGATTTTTAAGGGAATTTATGTTAATCAGTATTAATTTACATCAGCATTACATTTAATATTTATTGAGTTGTATTACGATTAAAACTGATTCCATCGTATTACTATTAGTCAGTATTTAATTTTGCTTTAATAGAAGAAAAAAGAAACTAAAATAAAACTGAAGGAATTTCAAACAGTTCTTTACAAGGTATTTCCTGAAAACTACCTCTTTAGAGGTCAAGACCTATTGTTTTTAGTTGATTATGTATTTTTTTTTTGAGACAGAGCCTCACTATGTTACCCTCAGTAGAGTGCCTCCAATCTCCAACTCTTGGGCTTAAGTGGTTCTCTTGCCTCAGTCTCCCAAGTAGCTAGGACTACGGGCACCAGCCACAACGCCCAGCTTTTTTTTTTGGTAGAGACTGGGGTCTCACTCTGGCTCAGGCTGGTCTCAAACCTCTGAGCTCAGGGCAACCTTGGCCTCCCAGAGTGCTAGGATTGCAGTTGTAAGCCACCACACCTGGCTTTTTTTTTTTTTTTTGAGACAGAGCTTCAACCGGTTACTCTGGGCAGAGTGCTGTGGCATCACAGCTCACAGAAACCTCCAACTCCTTGGCTCAATCAATTCTCCTGCCTCCACCTCCCAAGTGGTTGGGACTACAGACGCCCACCACAGCTGGACTCGGATGTGCCAGCTCAGGTGTATGTGGCTGGCGCCTTAGCCGCTTGAGCCACAGGCACTGAGCCTAGTCTTTCTATTTTAAGTACAGATGGGGGGGTCTCACTCTTACTCAGGTTAGTCTTGAACTCCTGAGCTCCTGGGATCCTCCCACTTTCCAAAGTACTAGGATTATAGATGGGAGCCACTGTG
>NW_003852400.1:5328848-5330113 GCF_000181295.1 Otolemur garnettii
AAAAAAAAAAAAAAGGAATAGCCTTTTCAAAACCCCCTCTTTGAACCTCAGCCTAAACTTCATGCCTTATACAAAAGTTAACTCAAAATGGATCATGGAATTACATGCAAAACATAAAACTATGAAACTTTTAGAAAACATAGGATAAAATATTTAGAATACAGAGTTTTTAGACATGACACCAAAAGCATAATCCATAAAACAAAATTTAAAACCTTTGTTTTGCAAAAGATGCTGTAAAGAGGATAAAAAGATAAGCTAGCTACAAACTGGGAGAAAATATTTGCAAACCACATATTCAAAACGACTTGGGTCTAAATATATAATGAACTCTCAAAACAGTGAAAAAACATCCATTTAGGAAAGGGACAAAAGACATGACCAGACATTTCACTGAAGAAGAAACACAGATGGTAAACCACAGGAAAAGATGTCCAACCTCCTTAACCATTACAGACATGCACTTAAAACCAAGAGATATCACTGCACATGCAGCAGAATGGCTCAAGTACAGAACTCCAGCAATAACACCATATGCTGTCCAGGATGCAGAAAAACAAGATGACTCATACATTGCTAGTGGGAATGTGAAATTCCAGAGTGGTATAGCCACTTACTATAAAATCCAGTAATTGTTGCACGTTTATCCCAGAAAGATGAAAACTTAGGCTCACACAAAATCATCCTCATAAACATTCATAGCAGCTTTATCATGATACCCCCAAACTGAAAACAATCAAATGTCATTCAACAGGTAAATAGTTAACAACTGTGGTACATCCATGGCAACTACTCAGCAGTGAAAAGGAGTGAACTATTGATAAATGCAATGAGAGAAGGGACCTCAGAGACTCACAGTCTCAAAAGATTATAGACTACATGATATGTAACATTCTTGAAATGACAAAATTATAGAGATGGAGAATGGATTTGTGTTCTCCAGGGGCTGGGGAGGAGAGGGAGGTGAGCATGGCTGTAAAAGGGAAGGGAGGTCCTCGATGGAATCATTCTCATCTCAACTCCAGTGGTGGTTACATGAATCTACACATGTTGATAAAATTGTACAACACTAAATACACACAAACGCATGCACGTAAAACTGGCAAAATAGCAATAATCTCAGTGGGTTGTAGTATCAATTTCCCGGTTATGACAGGGATTATAGTTATGGAAGATATTACCACTGGGTAAACTGGATAGAAGGTATGGCAGATCTCTCTGTATTATTTCTTACAACAGCGGATGAACCTATAATTATCTCAAAA
>NW_003852400.1:5330880-5331780 GCF_000181295.1 Otolemur garnettii
CCAATGAAGTGCCCTGGCTTTATTTCTTTTTGTCTCTTGCCTCCTAATGGAGGTTACATTGAGGAGGAAGCAGGCCCTGACCTGAATGTATAATTGCCATGGGAACCGATGCTGCAATCAATCCCTGGGAAAGTAGCCCATGGCCCCACATGTCTGTTGTCAAAGCCTTTCTTGTGCACTTTTCTGTGTTCTGAATGTTTCTGAGTTTGAGTGTGTATGTGTCCCTGAGTGACTGTATGCTCCTTGGTTACCTAATTTGTCCTTGAGGACAGAAGCAGATGAAAATGTGGGGTATTACACTGTACCCCCTGATAGTATTAATGTGCACAAACATGATTTAACAATAAAAATAATTTAGAAAACATTTTTTAAAAAAAGAAAATGTGGGGTATTTTATACAAACAACTTCACATCCTTCAAGCTTCTGGGGTTTGCTTATTAATTAAGAATCAACTACAATGAAGTATGATAAAAGAAAAGTAATTTCTGAAAACCTCCCCTTGATCCCCATGGAGGCCACCATATCTCTTCCACGGGAAGTTAAGCCCAGTAATTATGATAATAGTTAAATGTGATTTTCTGTCTTCATCACTTTCATTTCCCCCGGTCTCGATGCCCGAAAACTGAAGATCTTTCAGTTCTCAGTGGCCTTTCTGGGGTGTTTGAGCAGTGACTGGCCTCCTTATTTTGTTCTCCATTGTTCTCTCATTTAATGTTTCTTGATTGACACTGGATTGAGGTGTGCTGAGAATTTCTGCCCCCGGCTTCTATTCACTCCTCACACCCCCCCCTGGAGATTCTGCCTGCCTGTGGTGAGACTGACAGGGCCTTCAAGACAAGTGTTCTGCATAAGATGTCTCCAGGGTAATTTCAGGGAAGGGGCTGGTTAAGGGGAAGCAG
>NW_003852400.1:5332596-5335082 GCF_000181295.1 Otolemur garnettii
AGGAAATGCTAGTCAAGTTTGATTATCTATTTGCCCGGGTCTCTCTTATATGCATCTTTCCCTTTTTAACTCTGGGTGATTTCACCAAATTTGAGCACTGAGCTTTAATCCTTAGCTAGAAATTTGATGGTAAAGGTATTTTTTAATCCTACTAAATCTATAAGCTGGCATGACTCTACTATTATTGATCACTTTTTAGTTTCTTTTTTTTTTTATTTTGATACAGGGCCTCATTCTGGCACCCTGAGTAGAGTGCCGTGGCATCATAGTTAACAGCAACCTTCAAGCAATCATCTTGCCTCAGTTTTTCTTTCTTCTTTTTTCTTTTTTTTTTAGAGACAGAGTCTCATTTGTTGCCCTTAGTAGAGTGCTGTGGAGTCGCAGCTAACAGCAACCTCCGGCTCCTGGGCTTAGGTGATTCTCTTGCCTTAGCCTCCTGAGTAGCTGACACTACAGGCACCCGCCACAACGCCTAGCTATGCCTCAGTTTTTCTACTTTTTTTTTTTTGAGACAGAGTCTCACTATGTCATCCTCAGTAGAGTGCAGTCGTGTCACAGCTCACAGCAATCTCAAACTTTTGGGCTTAAGCGATTCTCTTGCCTCAGCCTCCCAAGTAGCTGGAACCACAGGAGCCCACCACAAGGCCCAGCTATTGTTTTGTTGCAGTTGCCATTGTTGTTTTTTTAGCTGGTCTGGGCTGGGTTTGAATCTGACATCCTGGGTATATGTGACCAGCGCCCTACCCACTAAGCTACAGGAGCAGCTTTTTTTTTTTTTTCTGAGACAGAGTTTCATTGTGTTGCCCTCAGTAGGTGCTATGGGGTCACAGCTCACAGCAACCTCAAACTCTTGAGCTTAAGTAATTCTCTTGCCTCAGCCTCCAAGACCGAGGGGCCCACCACAATACCCGGCTATTTTTTTTGTTGCAGTTGTCATTGTTGTTCATCTGGCCTGGGCTGGACTTGAACCCGCCAGTGTCGGTGCATGTGGCTAGCGTGTGCTATGGGCGCAGAGCCCAGTTTTTCTACTTTTTAATAGAGATGGGGTCTAACTATTGCTCAGGCTGGTCTTGAACTTCTGAGCTCAAGCAATCTAGCCATTTTAGCCTCCAAGAGTACTGGGAATACAGGTGGGAGCCACTGTGCCCAGCCCCCACTTTGTAGTTTCAATGTGACAGACAGAATTCTAAAGTGACCCTCAGTGACCCAAGACGTTGTAAAGTCCTTTCCCATGGAGTCTCATTCCTGTGATGAGATTTCATTATATGGCAAAGATAAAGGGATTTTTTCATATGTAATTAAAGTTCCTAATGAATTGACTCTAAGCTCATCAAATTTCCTGGATAGACTTTAACTAACCAGGTGAGCCCTCTGATAGATGTTCTAGAGATTAAGGTTTCTAGCCAGGCGTCGTGGAGGTGCCTGTAGTCCCAGCTACTTGGGAGGCTGAGATAAAAGAATCACCTAAGCCCAGGAGTTGGAGGTTGCTGTGAGCTGTGTGATGCCACGACACTCTACCAAGGGCGATAAAGTGAGACTATGTCACTACAAAAAAAGAAAAAAAAGAGTTTCTCTTACAGGGCTTGAAGAACCAAGCCACTGAGAGTCCTATAGATGGAAGGAAATGAATTCTTCCAACAACCACATGATCTTTAAAGAGGACCCCAAGATGTGGACAGAACCCAAGCCCTGGTTGACACATTAATTGTAGCTTTGTGAGACCATTAGCAGAGTACCATGCAAACTGTGAGATAATAAATGTATTGCTATAAGCCACAAGGTTTGTGTTAATTTGTAATGCAGCAATAGAAAACAAATACACCGTTTACTCTCTAGAAGTTTGGCTGGCATGGAGTGACTATTTTGTTACTTTGCTTTATTGCCAGTCCCTTTTGATATGCCCTACCAACCAACAGGGACACACAGAGAAAAACACCCCTTAACGCTAATTCTAAGCCTATATTTGTTTGTCAAAGGCGTGATAGTATAAATATAAATTCACACCTTGATCTCCCATTCCCTGCCCCAAATAATAATTTTTCCCCACCATAGACAATTCAATACCAAATTCTATTACTTCTATCCCCAAAATATATCCCAAGCCCATTGCTTTCTTTCCATCCCCATTCTACCCTAGTCTTAAACCACCATCACTTGCAGCTATAGACAACTGTTACATAAACCAGCCTCCCACCTGGTTCCTCAGCATCTTCTCTATTCCTCTTCTAACTCATTCCTGACCAGTCCACAGTGATATTAAAATATTCAGGGGAGGTGGAGCACAATGTCTTATGCCTGTAATCCTAACATGTTGGGCGGCCAATTGAGGCCAAAAGTTGAAGACCAGCCTCAGCAATAACAAGACATTTTTTAAAAATTAGCAGTATAGCAGAAGTGACAGAGCAAGACTCTGTCTCAAAGTGTATATTTAGGTGGGGATTTTGTCACTTCTCTGCTTAAAACACTTCAGTCGCCCCCCCACCCCC
>NW_003852400.1:5335384-5339055 GCF_000181295.1 Otolemur garnettii
GACTATAGGCGCCCACCACAGCGCCGGCCATTTTTTGGTTGCAGCCATCACTGTTGTTTGGCGGGCCCGGGCTGGGGATTTGAACCCACCACCTTAGGTGTATGTGGCTGGCGCCTTAGCCGCTTGAGCCACAGGCGCCGAGCCTTTTTTGTTCGTTTTTTGAGATAGTCTCAGTCACTCTGGGTAGAGTGCCATGGCATCATCGTAGCCTACAGCAACCTCAAACTCTTAAGTTGATAATCTCTTGCTCAGCTAGAAGAACCAAGCCACTCAGAGTTCTACATATGCAAGGAAAAGATAATTCTTCCAACAACCACATGAACTTTGAAGAGGAATCCAAGCTGTAGATAAAACCCCAGCCCTGGTTGATACATTGATTGTAGCTTTGTGATCAAGGTGAGATTTATATTTATAGTATCCCCCTTTGATGTGCAAAATACAGGCTTTGAACTTAGTGTTAAGGGATGTTTTTTCTCTGTGTCCTGTATGCCTCAGCTTCCAGAGTAGCTGGTGCCTACCACAAAACTGGGCTAGTTTTTCTATTTTTAGTAGATACAAGGTCTTGCTCTTGCTCAGGCTGGTCTGAAACTCCTGAGCTCAAGCAATCCACCACCCTAGGCCTCCCAGAGTGCTACGATTACAGGTGTGAGCCACCACCCCCGGCCACCTCAAGAGAATCTTGATTCACTTTTTCTGTACTTCACAATTTTCCAGCCCTGCTTATCTTTTTGTTTTTCTTCACCTTTAGGGCCTTTTGCACATGCTGTTTGCTGAGCCCGGAACACTCTTTTTTGCCTAGTTCTTACTCACCCTTCAAACATGAACTCAAAATCTCTGTCCGAGAAACTTCCACACGTGCTCCATGGCAGGTCCTCCTGATGTTTACAGCACCTGCCCCGAGCTAGTGGGGCCATCCCTTAGCCACTGCAGGTGTGGCTGCTGCTAACCAGCACACATGTGCACCTTTCTCCGGAGAATTGCCTTTGGCTGATGGGACGTGCCTTGCTGAAAGATGCCTGGAAGGTTGTTCATTTCTAAGTCAATTATGAAATAGTGTGGGGCAAAAAGGTTCAGCCTCTTCACATCTGAGTAGGGTAAACTCAGACCTATATTCATGCTCCAGATATTAGCAGGGTATGGCACTCTAGCCAGAGCAACAGGGCAAGACCCTGCCTCTAATATGTGTGTGTGTGTGTACACATATATATTGACTATAGTGTCAGGCTGCCTCAGGGTTCTGCCCAGGTTCCTCCCTGGGCCCGTCCTGCTGCCCTTACTCCCTTACAGTCTCTCCAGAGAGCATCCCCTTGCTGAATCCCCACTTCAGGCTCTGCTTCTAGAGAACCTGCCTAAGACATCCCCAGTACAAATGGCATTCCCCATTATTGTCTTGTGTATACCCTCTTTTCCTTCATCACACTTTTCAAAAATAAACAATTTTATATGTCTGTGGATTTATTCACTTTCTGAGATCAGACGAGATCAGGCACGTTCAGGATGGTACGGCCCTAGAAGGATTTATTCACTTTCTAAATGTTTCCCTGTCAGTTGTGAGATGGATGAGCTGTGCGCTCTGTGAAAGTGGAGACCACACCTTCTTCATCTTCCTCTGCGTCTCCAACACCAGCACCAGACCCAGCACCATGGGGAAGCTCCTCAGTTGGTGAATGGACGAGTGAGTAGGTAAATTCGGTGTCTTTCTTCAACCTGAGTACAGCTGACAGTGGCTATCATTCTCCCATTTTCTCTTAGACCATGACTTGCATGGCACTCAGATAGGCGTCCAAGTCCTCACCGAAGTTTAGCCTTTTGTTAGTACCCCCAGACTACCTCCAGCTCCTGTGCGTCTGCACCAAGCCGGGCATCTCTTCCCCCAGACACTGAGAAATAGCCTCTGCACTAACAATAATTCTTTTTATGATTCCAGTAAATTAATATGTCTGTATTTAATAGAGATTTTTATAGAAGCATGAGCCTTTTTAGCTTTGTTCCTTCATATCTAGATATATTTAGTCCCTAGTAGTTACAGGTACTGTTTTAGTTTCAGTGGCTATAGCGACTATGGGAAGCAGACACGATCCCTACTCTAATGAAATTCTGTGTCTACCAGGGAGACATAGACACTGACAATGAAACCAACCTAACACTGATGAGTGCCATGAGGCAAGTGAGGAATGGCAAGGAGTGCAGAGGTGCAGACACCCTCAGATAGAGTAGGCAGCGAAAGCCTCTTTCACCAGTGTCATCTGAGTTCACTGGATGCAAATTGTTATGTTATGATAATAGTCATGTTATAATAATTTACATAGTCATGTTGTAACAACAACATGGTAATAGTAAGGTCACTGTGTTTCTAAGTGGAAGCACTTAGAAAACTATGCTTCATTAACTTACATTCTTACTTCTTCTTCTTCTTTTTTTTTTTTAGACAGAGTCTCACTTTGTGCCCTGGGTAGAGGGCCATGGCATCATAGCTCACAACAACCTCAAACTCTTGGGCTCAAGCAATCCTCCCAAGTAGCTGGGACTGTAGATGTGACCTACAACGCCTGGCTAGTTTTTCTATTTTTAGTAGAGATGGGTCTTGTTCTTGCTCAGGCTGGCTGCAAACGCCTGAGTTCAAGCAATCCATCTGCCTTGGCCTCCCAGAGTGCTGGGATTATAGGCATGAGCCGCTATGCATGGCCACATTCTTGTTTCTTGAGAAGAACCAGAAGGAGAAAGAAAAGGAAAAGAAAATAGTTATGGCCAGTGGGTTGTATTTCTTCATTCTCCTTATGGTAATGAGAAAACTGAGGTTCAGGGGTCACTACCCAGGGTACAAATAAGTGAACCTAATCAAAGGCTTTCTAACACTAAAACTCCCTTTTCTCCCATTATACATATTTCTCTCTCTATTCTCTCTCATTGCTACTCTTATTTAAGAGTAAATGTTTGGGCTAAATATAGACTAAATATTTGGGCTAAATATAGATTAAACTTCTGTGTTTGAATAAATGTCTTAGCTAGATATAAACCTGAAAGTTCTATTAGCCTTATGAACAACTGTTAGACTACAGTATTTTACTGAAAATCTATAATATGTTGAAAAGTGATCCCACCATAAATAAAAGAAATTCATAGAAGATGATATCATTTTGTTGTTTTTTGGGTTTTTTTTTTTTTGAGACAGAGTCTCAAGCTGTCACCCTGGGTAGAGTGCTGTGGCGTCACAACTCACAGCAACCTCAAACTCTTGGGCTTGAGCAATTCTCTTGCCTCAGCCTCACAAGTAGCTAGGACTACCGGCACCTGCCATAGCACCCAGTTATTTTTGTTGTTGTTGTTGCAGTTGTCATTATTGTTGTTTTAGCTAGCCAGGGCCAGGTTCAAACCTGCCAGCCCTGGTGTATGGGGCTAGCACCCTACCCACTGAGCTACAGGCAGTGCCTATCATTTTGTTTTGTTCTGTTTTTGTGGTTTTTTTAAATTTTTGTTTTAGTTGTTAATTGATAACAACTAAGAAGTCCAGGCTCATGGACTTGACAGTGTGCTTTGTGTCTGGGACAAAGTCATCAGCGCTATTTATTTACTTTTTGATAAAAATGACAAGTTCGGCTCGGCGCCTGTGGCTCGAGTGGCTAAGGTGCCAGCCACATATACCTAAGGTGGTGGGTTCGAATCCAGCCTGG
>NW_003852400.1:5339376-5340566 GCF_000181295.1 Otolemur garnettii
AAAACACATGCACTTACATCATCTCAGCTTCTAATGAAGTAGAAAAAACAAATATAAATATCTCCATTTTATAGACAGAGAAATAGGGACTGAGTGCTTGCCCAAGTTCATATAATTAGTAAGGGAGAAAACTCAAGACAAGAAAACTAAAGTTATAACTCCAAATCCAATGATGTGTCACTGTTTACTCTCTTTTAAAGAAGGAAAAGCTCCTAGCCTAGAGCATGGAAATTTGTTCTAAGATCAGACAGTCCCCTCTCCAGCAGCTCCTGAGTCAAAAGTCAAGTTTGGAAGCACAGGTGGAGTGGGTTGTATGAACTCTGTGAATCTAACCCTGCACCCCTCAGAAAAGTAATGCTATGTTATCAGGGCACCTGCCTTTGAAATCAGCACAAGTGTTTTTCCCAGTGCCACATTGAGTCAATGGATAAAATGTTTTCCCCAGGAACTCTCTTCTGAAACATGTCAAAGTGAATAAACCTATAGCAAGCAACTCTTAGTAGCTTACAATTTTAAAATATTAACAAGTGTTATTAATGAAACTGTCTTTTGTTTGTTGTCAATTTTATCAAACAATGGGTTTCCTGGCCCAGTTGTTCCAGGTTCATCTAATGAAATTGAATGTATCAGGGTTTCAAGGACGATTACAGTAGCTGCTCTGTCTGCAGTCTCACATCCCTCAGAATTCAGTGGTTCTCAACCTGTGGGTCACAACCCCTTTGTAACAGTGAAAATACATCCTGCACATCAGATATTTACATTGCAATTCATAACAGTAGCAAAATTACAGTTATGAAGTAGCAAGAAAAATAATGTTATGGCTGGGGATCACCACAACATGAGGAACTGTATTAAAGGGTCACGGCATTAGGAAGGTTGAGAACCACTGCCTTAGATCCATCCCATTCCAAGAGTTTATAGTGACCCTCCATCATCTTCAGGATGAAACTCAAGCTCTCTAGCAGGGTTCACAAGACTCCCACTACTGGCCTTGTCAGGGCATCCCCCATCTCCCGTCACTCTCTACCAGTCCTGCACAGTCTGTGATTCCTCCTGCAGGCTTCCCTATACCCTGCACAGTTACCGTAGCTTGTTGATTCTTCAATTGGCAACAGATTCATGCAGTTCAAAATTCAACACATTAAAGAAAGAAAAAAAGTAAATGATGGCTCGGTGCCTGTGGCTCAGGT
>NW_003852400.1:5340930-5344182 GCF_000181295.1 Otolemur garnettii
CTTGGCCAGCTATTTCCTTTCCACAGAGGTAGTAACCAAACTATCACTTATTTATGAATCCTTCCAGAGATCGGCTGGTATATACAAGCAATGTATGTGTGTATTCTATTTATTGCTTTTCCCACTTGTTTTTCCTAACTACTTTCTTTTCTTCCTTCCTTTTACACAAACAGTAGCGTAACACCTACATCACTTTGTACGTGCCACATTATATTGAAATCACCTCCTTACTATAGTAGGCTTACAGGCCAGGCGTGGTGGCTCACGCCTGTAATCCTAGCACTCTAGGAGGCTGAGGTGGGTGGACTGTCTGAGCTCACAGGTTTTAGAACAGCCTGAGCAAGAGCGAGACCTCTTCTCTAAAAATAGCTGGGTGTTGTGGAGAGGACCTGTCGTCCCAGCTACTTGGGAGGCTGAGGCAAGAGAATCGCTTGACCCCAAGAGTTTGAGGTTGTTGTGAGCTGTGACCCTACGGCACTCTACCAAGGGTGACAAAGTGAAACTCATAAATAAATGGATAAAATGGGCGTATGCTGTAAGTTCCCCCCAAGACAGGTAATGATGCTTTACCTCCAAATTTGCCTGTTTCTAGTCAGGGCTGGCATGTTGTAGGTGTGCAGTTAAAGAAGGGAAGAAAGGGAGAAAAAGGAAGAAAAACAATATGTAGACTAGACTAGAGGTGTTGTTCAAGCAATTAGCTAATTGCCATGTGCTTTGTCATTTGAATAAGTCTGAGAACCACTGGACTTGTGGCCCCTCAAGGGTCTGTTCTGATCATTCTGTTTGGCCCCCTCCATCCCCAATCCATTCTCTGACCCTCTCTACCTTGATCCATGCACCCAGGTGGGAGCTGAGCCTTATCAATAGCCTCATCTGGACACCTGATCAATATTGCGTGGCAAATGGAAAAGCAGACATATTAGACAGTAAATATTTTGACATGCTGTAATCCTAGCACTCTGGAAGGCCGAGGTGGATGGATTGCCTGAGTTCAGGAGTTTGAGACCAGTCTGAGCTAGAGTGAGACCCTGTCTCTAAAACTAGCCAGGCATTGTGGTGGGCACCTGTAGTCCCAGCTACTCAGAAGGCCGAGCTACGACACCTGGGCACTCCTGCAAGGGCTACAAAATAAGACTTTGTCTCAAAAAAAACCTTTTTTAACATGAGTGGAGGAGATGTGGCACCATTTATTGAGCTTCTGAAGGCCATCCAAGATGGAACAATAGTCTTACTGGCAATATACAATGATGGAGCATTGTTTTCATGTCTATAAGGCATGGCAGCCCATTGCTGAATTGGGGAGTATGTCTATTACCAATCTTGGTTTTAGAGGCAACTGGTCTTCTGTAGTGGGAAGGATATTAAGAGAAAAAAGCCCTTTTGAGCAGCACATAAAGAACAATGAGGTTACCAACAAGTAAGAAGAATGGCCCGAAGTGGTGGAAGTGGAAGTATCCCTCCCAGGGGCAAGACTAATGGAAATGTGGAGAAAATTGAAGAAAATGCACTCTCACCATTAGTGGGAGAGCTAGAAAGAAGAAACTACATGTAAGCATTGTAAGAGCATGCAGCCATCTCGGTGTGTGCATGAGCATTGCGTCTTTTGATACCAGGATCATTTATTGCTGATATAAGTATATAGCATTATAAATAGTCATCAAAACAAGCAAATCACTGAATCGTTTCTAAGCAAATGTCCCTAAAAGTACAATGTTTAGACTATGGAGGTAATAACACACAGGGGAACCTCTGTATGTTGACCACCCGAGAGACTGTAACAACCTGGTCAACATGTGGAGGTGGTCAACATAAGGAACTAGGCCTACTGTACTGATACATACATGAGGTGAGTGTCTGCTTCATGAAAATTAGGGCCACTTAAGGAGGTGGTCAATGTGGGGAGGTGACCAACTATGGAAGTCATACTGTATTTTTATTCTTTTTTTTTTGAGACAGTCTCACTTGGACACCCTTGGTAGAGTGCCATGGCATCATGCTCACAGCAACCTCAAACTTTTGGGTTCAAGCAATTCTTTTGCCTCAGCCTCCCTGGTAGCTGGGACTACAGGTGCCAGCTGCAACACTGGGCTGTTTTTAGAGACAGGTCTCACTCTTGCTCTGGCTGGTCATGAACGCCTGAGCTCAGGCAATCCGCCTTCCTCCGCCTCCCAAAGTGCTAAGATTACAGGTGTCAGCCCCTGTGTATTTTTATTCTAGAAGCATACCGGACAGGGATAACTGAACAGCTGGTGAGAGATATATATAGCTGGTTGCTAGGAAAGTCTATCATGGAGGGCTGGGCACAGTGGCTCACGCCAGTAATCCTAGCACTCTGGGAGGCTGAGGCAGGTGGATTACCTGAGCTCACAAGTTCAAGACCAGCCGGAGCCAAAGCGAGACTGTGTTTCTAAAAATAGCCGGGTGCTGTGGCAGTTGCCTGTAGTCCCAGCTACTCAGGAGGCTTAGGCAAGAGAATCACTTGAAGTTGCTGTGAGCTTTGACTTTACTGCACTCTACCGAGGGTGACAAAGTGAGACTCTGTCTCCAAAAAGAAGAAAAAAAAAGAAAATCTATCAAGGAATAACACAGATTTTAGGGAGGAGACTTCATTTTCTTTTACACGTATACATGTTGCCTTATGATGACAGTATCTTTCAAATTAAAAAGACATTTGACTAGTTGCATGTGTAATGTTACTTTACAGTTTAACTCTCCTGATGTACCTCTTTTCAGACTCTTTTTTCTTCCCTTCCCAAGAAACCAAGAAATAAAATGTTTGACATAAAAACTTATTCAGATGCAAAAAGCACAACAAAATTCTTTTTTTAGTGTACACAGTAAAGAGTCAATGTATAAATGTTGATGACATTAAGACCATGAACATCTGGCTGCATTTTGTGTTAGCAATGTGAGTTAACCTGATTTTGTATAAGCTAGAGTGAGGCTGGAGGTGGAAACCCCACAGATCTGTGGAATCAGGCTAAGGCCCCTCCTCAGCCTAATTAGGCATTCAGGACAGCTAAGTCAGAATATTTAGAGCAATATGTTTTCCTTATTTGTTATCAGAATTGACCAAGTGGTTTGAAAAAAGGCATGCTTTGGCTCGGCACCTGTGGCTCAAGTGGCTAAGGCGCCAGCCACATACACCTAAGGTGGCAGGTTTGAATCCAGCCTGGACCTGCCAAACAACAATGATGGCTGCAACCAAAAAATAGCCAGGCATTGTGGCGGGCGCCTGTGGTCCCAGCTACT
>NW_003852400.1:5344306-5345380 GCF_000181295.1 Otolemur garnettii
AAAGAAAAAGAAAAAGAAAAAAGGCATGCTTTAACATCACAATAATTTTGATTTGTAAACCAATGAATTAATTCTGTATTTACTTCATCTAACTGCCTTATTGCCTGAAGCTATACTATCATATTTAGAAAAGTTCTAATTACTGGGTAGACTTAAAACATTTAAAAAATAATTTTATTTGACACAAAATTACTTTATACCCAATTCCACATAAAAAGTTAGGAGATCTGGCAGCACCTGCAGCTGAGTGGGTACACCAAGGGTGGTGGATTCGAACCCGGCCTGGGCCAACTAAACAATAATGACAATTGCAACAAAAAAACAGCCTTGTTGTGAGCTGTGTCACCATGGCACTCTACCCAAAGTGACAGCTTGACACTCTGTCTCAAAAAAAAAAAAAATTAGGAGCTCTAACTTTTTGTGAACTTTATATGTTCACTAAATAACTATTTTCTTTCAATTTTTTTAGGGCCTTAAATATCTGTTGTGCATGAAGTATCTTAAACTGGAACATAAACAAATTTAATGATCAAGCTGCCATAGGGCAGCACTTAAATTTTGAAACTAAACTTTAGAAAAGTTGTATAAAAAAACTAAAAGCAGTATTTGTTATTTTGCTATAGGCCAAGTAGGAAACTATTTGGGTATTTCTTAAATATTAATGAACTTTGGGGTACCATTTCTTCCCTCAACTTAAATATAATTCATGAGTAAATGCACCTTACATGTTAAAACACTTTTTGTAAACTTTTTGAATTTTTGGTGCTTATATGCTGAGTCACATTCTGTATATGTATTTTGACATTTAAAATACTTTCCTTGGCTCAGGGCCTCTGGCTCAAGCAGCTAAGGTGCCAGCTACATACACCAGAGCTGGCAGGTTTGAATCCAGCCTGAACCTGCCAAACAACAATGACAAGTATAACCAAAAACTAGCCAGGTGTTGTGGCGGGCACCTGTAGTCCTGGCTACTTGGGAGTCTGAGGCAAGAGAACTGCTTAAGCCCAGGAGTTGAAGGTTGCTGTAAGCTGTGACGCCATGGCACTCTACCCAGGGTGATACCTTGAGGCTCTG
>NW_003852400.1:5345557-5347579 GCF_000181295.1 Otolemur garnettii
AAAAAAAAAAAATTGTCTCGGTGTGGTGGTGCACACCTGTAGTCCCAGCTACTTGGGTACCTGAGGCAAGAGGATTGCTCGAGCCCAAGAGTTTGAAGTTGCTGTGAGCTACGATGCCATGGCACTCTGCCCAAGGCAACAGAATGAGACTCTGTCTCAAAAAAAGAATAAATAAAAAATAAATAAAATACTTTGCTTGATTCTGTAAATTAAAAGAATAGCTATTTTACAATTTCAAGAATTGTGAAATAAATATTCCTTTTCATTTTAAATAATGAAAAAAAATTTTAATGTGGCACAAGGTTTAAAGAGTATTTTAATGGCTTCTGCCTGAAGGTTTTTCTACACATTGAAACATCAGACAGAAACTGAAAAGATAAAGCAAACAAATAAGACCAGAAAAGTTTGATGGGAATTAAGTAGTATCCCACATTATACATTCCTTATAGTGTATATAGTGTTTTCAACATGTGCATATCTTGCATAGCTGTTCATTAGTAGGCTGCGAATTGCATTTTTTCTGTCTGTAGGTTGCCCTCTAACCAATTAATTTGGAAATCGAGTTTTTTTTCCCTCTCCCATGATTAATCACTGAGCAATAGCCCGAAGAGTCTTCAGGGCACTGAGATTGGTTCTTTGTACTTTTGAGTTGTAAGGAAATCTGATTTAAAGTAAAACATAATGGCTGTGGCTTGAAACGTTGGTCAGCTCATTAGTAAAAGCTCAGGCTTTTGAAATCGGTGATTAGGATTTTCCTTCAGGGAGGATCAGGCTGCAAAGTCCACACATACACTTGTTGCTTCTAGACATTAGCTACGGAGAATGATAAAAGACATACAAAAAGTAGGCCTGTCACTTTGTCTCAAATCATTGAGTTTCTAAGATAAGCAGAACCTTTCTCAGACACAGAAAGAATTTGAATGATTCATGAAATCCTTGTTTTGACATTAAAAATAAATGGTAGAGGGGAATGACAAAGCAAAATGTTTCCTTTAATGTCAGCAAATAGACAGAACTTCCTTTGGGAAAATATATACCAACCATATACACACACGTAAATGATTTCTCATCTACAACCCTACCTAGAGACTTTCCTTTAAAACCAGTATTCACGTTAAACTAACTGTAGATTACATTTAGTAATGTATTTGGTTTTAGACAATTTAATTGCATTTATCTCACATAAAAATTTGTATATACATACACGTTTTTCTCTTAAAATATTTCATTTAGAATGGCATTGACATAACAGTAGTAATAGTATAAGATAATATTAATTTTAGTGAGATAAGAACACTGCATCCTTGTATTAGACTAATGTACTCCTTGCTGGTTGATTAGAGAGATGTTAATATGCTAATGTTATGGTTTTAAGCCTCTTCACAGTCATTTATCATCTTTTACATTTATGTTTTGGTTCCCATAGCGGGCTAGTATGTTGAGCTTTATCAAGTGCATATGACTAACCTATTGCTAATGGGTAGGTTAAGATGACTGTTGTTTCTGTGGAAAGCTAGGCCTAATATTTTATTTCATTATTGCATGGAAAATTAATATTATCATTATATATATGTAATCCTTATATATAAGTATATATATGTATGTATATACGTATCCTTATATATAAGTAATAATTTATCTTAGTTCAAGCTGCTATACAAAAATTACCATAGTCTGTGAGGCTTAAAAAACAGACATTTATATCTCACAGTTCTGGAGGCTGGAAAAGCCAAGATCAGAAGGCCACTGGAGGTCCAGTGTCTCATGAGAGTCCAGTTTCTGATTTGTAAAGGAAGAGAGCAGCAAAAAGAAGCTAACTTTTTTCTGTCTCTTCTTAAGAACTCCATCCTTGAGTCTGGGGGCAGTGGCTCACATCTGTAATCCTAGCACTGTGGGAGGCCAAAGCAGAGGTTGGAGACCAGCCTGAGCAAGATTCCTTTTTTTCTTTTTAATTGAATGGTAACTATGTACATTAATGCACTTCTGGGGTACAGTGTGGGGTTTTCACACACAATCCGAAAC
>NW_003852400.1:5351151-5356475 GCF_000181295.1 Otolemur garnettii
ACTTCCTCTCTTTCTGTTCTCTTGAGGAAGGCTTGTAATGCTATAAATTTCCCTCTTAGGACTGCCTTTGCGGTATCCCAGAGGTTCTGATAACTAAGATTCCTTTTTAATGGGCGTGGTGGCAGGTACCTACAGTCCCAGCTACTCTCTTGAGCCCAAGAGTTTGAGCCCAAGAGTTTGAGGCTGTTTTCAGCTATGATGCGATGGCACTCTACCCAGAGCAACCAAGTGAGACTCTGTCTCAAAAAATAAGCTAGTTAATTAAAACAACAGCAAGCCTGTGCCACCTGCATTCACCAAGACTCCACCCCAGAGTTAAACCGCTCCATGTTGAATCACTTCCCTGTTGGACAGTAAAATCGGCTTAGGGCTCACTCTGTCTCAGAGACTGTATTTTTCCTTAATATTATTCTTATTATTGTTATCATCACATCAATCAGACACTGATTTGAATGGGCAACTTAGATCTGAAGTCAATTTGCACCAAAGCAGCACCTGGAATTGCTGCAGTTCCGTTTTCAATTTCATGATGTTTTTCTTGGCCAAGAACGCACTAAGTCATCTCCAAGTTTGAAACATTCAGCAAACATGGCAAGGGTGAGCCACCAGAAACAAACACCTGATTTTCATGATAAATATGGTAATGCTGTATTAGCTAATGGAGCCACTTTCTGGATTGCTGTGTGGACATATGCAGTGACACAAATTGGAATAGAATGGAACCTGTCCCCTGTTGCCAGAGTCACCCCAAAGGAATGGAGAGATCAGTAATCCTCCCAGCTGGTGTAATACTGAATTGTTTCAGAACCAACTCATAATTGATGCCATGTAAAAGCACTGTGTACCCATGAAAATATGGCATTGAACTAAAGTACATTTGAAACCTTCAAAAAAAATGGGCAACTTATTTTATAACTGGAAGCTAGTAAACTTTCTAGTAAGTATGTATTTAGTTATTCACCTAGTCCAGCGGTTCTCAACATGTGGGTCATGACCTCTTTTTAACAATGAAAATACAATGAGGAATTAGGAAGGTTGAGAACCACTGACCTAGTCACTCATGTTTTGGCTGCCTGCTCTACACCAGGCACCATGCCAGACCTGGGTATCCGACGTGGTGACATGGAACCTGTTGTTGCGGGACTAACGCTGTAGTCAGGAAACAGATATCAAAGAAGGAGTAACAGACACCAAACGTGCAGGTGTAAACCTGAGATTGTGACAGGTGCTAAGAGGGAGAGCTGTGCCTTCACTGTGTACCATCAACACCTTAAATACTCACTGCGAGGGAATTTGTCTTTCCCTCCCTATTTAGGGAGGTCAGGAAAGGGTTCTTGGAAGAAATGTCCTCCCAGCCAGAAAAGGATCACTAGGGGCAGCAGTGCAGGCAGATGGGGCAGCAGAAGAGGAGGATGAACTCATGGAAGCCAGTGAGTACAAGTGGGAGTAACACAGGCAGGGTCTTGTTGGCCAGCTAAGGAGCTTGTTCTTCATCCTAAAAGGTGGCAGGCCCAGACTTGTGCAAGGAAACTCCAGCTGCTGTGTGTAGAAAATGCATCAAAGAATAATAGAGTGGGTGCTGGTACACCAGTGAGATGGCGATTACAATAGTCCTTAAAAGACTAATCTACTCCAGCAGATGCTGATTTTACATTGGGGAGTTAGGAAGTTTGTCTCAGAGGTATCTTCAACTCCACCTTATTTAGTGGGCACCAGTGTTTCTTTCTTTATTTTCCTTTTCATTCAGACTTTCTTCCTTAGTTACTGTTGCTCAGGTTCACACACAACAGAGCCTGCAGTAACAATAGGTGGAATACATTAGGGAACAAAGGGATGGACAAAATGTTAGTTATTATGCCATCATTCTGTTTGTGAGAGATAAGTGTTAAACTTCGGAGCAGCACCATAAGCAAAGAACTAATAAATGTTTTAATAAATGCTTAATGTAAGTACATGACTAATAAATGTTTTTGATAACAATACATTGCGTTTAATAACTCTCTTTTCCTTGATCTACAAAATAATAAATTCTCTGATGTCTTAGAACTTAGTTTCTTGAAATGTAGCATGTTAAAAGTGGTTCTTGCTAAGTCATGGAATTGCAAGTGGCCTCTATTTCCTTCTTTGTATAAAAAAAGGACTGTTCTGGGTAAGAGCACACACTTTAAACAGGCTGCCTAGTTTGCATATGCTTTTTTTATTTTTTTTTTTGAGACAAAGTTTCACTTTGTTGGGCTAGGTAGAGTGCTGTGGCATCACAGCTCAGAGAAACCCCAGACTCTTGGCTCAAGCAATTTTCTTGCCTCATCCTCCCAAGTCGTTGGGACTACAGGTGCCTGCCACAACCCCCAGCTATTTTTAGAGACCAGGTCCTGTGCTGGCTCAGGCTGGTCTCAAACTCGTGAGCTCAATTGATCTGCCTGCCTCAGCTTCCCAGAGTGCTAGGATTACAGGCATGAGGCATCGCCCCTGGCCTTGCATATGCTTTTACTTCCCTCACCAGCTTACCTGACAGGGCTGTTAGAAAAATTAAATAGATTAATAGATATTATAGCACTTAGTACAGTAGCTAGCAAATAGTAAGTGCTCTGTCAATGACAGTCATTACTTTTATTATTTCCCCCAAATATTATTTTCTAATAAACACATTGTTATTATATGCAGTCATTTTTATTTATTTGTTTACTTTGTTTTTATTTATTTACTTTTTTTTTGAGACAAAATATCATTTTGGCATCACAGCTCACAGTAACCTCAAACTCTTGGGCTCAAGCGATCCTTTTGCCTCAGGCTCCCAAGTACATTAGCTGAGATTACAGGCATGAGCCATTGCGCTTGGCCTCCATTTTTGGAGACAGAGTCTCACTCTGTTGCCCTGGGTAGAGTGCTGTGGTGTTATAGCTCACAGCAACCTCAAACTCTTGGGCTCAAGTGATTTTGTTGAGAAGCTCAGACCATAGGCACCCACCACAACACCCAACTAGTTTTTCTATTTTTAGTAGAGACAGGGTCTCACTCTCATTCAGGCTGGTCTCGAACCATGAGCTCAAACAATCCACTGGCCTCGGCTTCCCAAAATGCTGAGATTATAGGCGTGAGCCACCATGCCCAGCCTGCAAAGTTATTTCTAAACTACGAATATGATCAGCATAAAAATGTTAGCGGTGCTTATCTCAGATGATGGGATGGACAGTGCTTTTATCTACTTCCTTATACTTCAATGTGTTTTTCTAAGTTTCCAGAGCAAACATGAATTATTTTATCATATAAAATTTTCTTCTTAATTGTCTTCTTCCTAACATACATTACTGCTACCAGGTAGGTAGAAGAGTTAGAAAAACAACAACACAGAGTGCTTAAAATTTCTCGAGGTGCTTCATCAGGAAGAAAGGGGGACTGAGGCCAGTGGCTCACTAAATGAGGCCTTACCTCCAGGATGATGTTGGCCAAACAGTGTCAGCTATACCTGCTTCTTATTACTTTTTAGCTCCCTAACATAGTCAACAACAAGCTGTCAGCTGTGTTTTTTAGAATTGGCACTATTACACTAATCTACAATCTAAACTGAAACTGTCTTCAGCGAGCTGTTTAATGCTTAGAGCAGCTGAACTCTCCAACTCTTAGTACATGAACATTCCGGATTAATTTAAAGCAATGATTCCCTTGCAACCCCAGAGTACGTTAATCCTGACATTTGCAGCCTCCATTACCATTTACAAGGTCAACAGATCAAAGTTTAACTAGATTTTACACACGTCAATGTGGTCTTCAATTAAAAGCTTCTGTATGATAGCTTTACTATCCTGATACTTCTAACGATATGGCTCAGCAAGAGGAATAAACAGCATTCAGGAATTAGACCTGGTAACTGGTTGGGACAGATATTCAGAAAACAGGTATTGGGAGAAAAGTGCAGTCAGGCAGACAAGACATACCATCCAAGCCAGGTGAGGGAAGATCTAACGCAAAGCAGCTAGGATACCTGAACTGGTGAGGGACAAGGCCTGGAAGTCCAGAACAGGAGATCTTTGGAAGTCCAGACAGTGGACTCAGGGAGGCTTCTTAGCTGGTGGTAGGACTGCACTGCTGGACCTGGTGAGCAGGACTGTTGTTAATCTCTTTTGTGGATCCCTTCCTGGTAAGGGCTGCGAAGTTTAACAAGAGGGTTCCAAAGAGAGAGACTTGGTACTGCATGGAGCACCAAGATTCAGGATCATGGGAACAGGGCTGAGGTCCAGTTCTTGAACAAAAGCAGGTGGGCAGGAAAACCACCAGCCAGGGAGGGTGGACCTGAAGAACAGGATTGGCCTAAACACTAGCCCAGAGCTGAGCCATCTGCTGGGGAACAAGGTGTGATGTGGCATCACACTTGCTGGGGGAGAAATAATTAAATAGTTGGAGGCTAAATAAAACCTGCCATTAGTAAATCCCGGCAGGAGGGTCTGAGGTTATGGA
This sequence comes from Otolemur garnettii, assembly GCF_000181295.1. Taxonomy (NCBI): domain Eukaryota; kingdom Metazoa; phylum Chordata; class Mammalia; order Primates; family Galagidae; genus Otolemur; species Otolemur garnettii. Next base: position 5,355,607 of record NW_003852400.1, read on the forward strand.
TTTCTGAATATCACACTGAGATCCAGCCCCATTCTTCCCCAGCAAAACTAGCAGCTTCACTGCCTGCTTTTCTAGCCAAGTAGCACAAGTGCAGAGGTGACAGGTGACATATCTTTACCATTTACAACCCCCAATCCCAGCAAATCCCCTACCTGAGGGGAATGAAGCCAAGAGGGTCCTGAGGATCCTGAGGTAGATGAAGCTGGAAGAGCACAGACTGAGACTGGAGGACTGAGACCACCAGGGTGAACCTGTGGCCTAACAAAATCAGATTCACTGACTCCACACACCCAGGGAGAGCCCTCCAACAAAAGGGAAGAAGCCAGTCTTTGGAGTGGTTTCGGTTCCCATTGAAGCCTCATGGAGGATGGGGAAGGTGTATGGGAAGCAGGCATTAGCTGAGTGTTGGCTGTAGTTTTCACAGTGGCTTTGTGAGAAACAGAGGTCATCTAGGGCTTGGGTGCTGCCTTGGGTGAGGGTGGTTTAGCAATGAGTAATCCCCAGTGAGAGGTGAGTATAACAAAATGGGTCAGGGTATCGCTGGAGAGAAAGCAACACTCACTCAAACAGAGGGGAGCTTGAGTGGTTCACAGCTGCTACAAGACCTTCTTACCCTGTCAACTTTGCAGCTGGCTTCACCTCTCTTTGTCCTTGTCCTCCTAGCCTGATTAATAACAGGGATGATCTATCTTCTTTCACAAGGTGACCAGACGTCCCGCTTTTTAACAATTTGTCCTGTGTCCTGTGGCGTTTTTATTTATTTATTATTTATTTATTTATTTATTTTTGAGACGGAGCCTCAAGCTATCCCCCTGGGTAGAGTGCCATGGCATCACGCTCACAGCAACCTCCAACTCCTGGGCTCAAGC
>NW_003852400.1:5358420-5361607 GCF_000181295.1 Otolemur garnettii
AAAAAAAAAAAGTCATAAATGACAGAAAGGTAGAGGGACAGAGCTTTCTGGATTACTAGACTAGACAAGGCCCAAATGCCTTACATAAAGCAGCTCCAGCTGTGCCTTTGTTTTGCAAAAGATGCCATAAAGAGGATGGAAAGATAAGCTAGCTACAAACTGGGAGGAAATATTTGCAAACCACATAGTCAACAAAGGACTTGTCTAAATGTGTAATGAAGAGAATTGCTTAAGCCCAAGAGTTTGAGGTTGCTGTGAGCTGTGACGCTACGGTCCTCTACTGTGGGCAACATAGTTAGACTCTGTCTGAAAGAAAGAAAGGAAAGAAGGAAGGAAGGAAGAAAAGAAGGAAGGAAGGAAGGAAGGAAACATTTTTAAAGTGACTCCACCCACATTTGAGGAAATCAGGAATTGCTATCCTAGTCCAAATTATCTGTCAGGCTAGTCATGACAGAATAGTGGCTTATGAGTGGTCTGCATGAAAGACCTGCCCAATGGTCTGCTACACATTGTGTGCAGCTGTCTGCTCCCATCAGATTCATATTATGGGCATTTTGAATCCAAAATAGAGATGGAAGGCAGCAGAAATAAGTAGGAGCAAAGTGGGTGATAGAAGCAGAATTGATGCAAAAGCAGGTAGAGAGGGGGACAGGCACAAATTGGGGTGTCACTAGCTTTTGAATTCACTTTGGGTTGCCAAAGATGTTTAGAGCTACAGCTATATCCTCACTGCTAAACAACTGTCTAGTTTTCTGAGAGCCATTTTCTCTATATCTTTCAGTAAGAACTGAAAGGTTTTTTGTTTGTTTGTTTGTTTGTTTTTGAGACAGAGTCTCTCTATGTCACCCTCAGTAGAGTGCCATGGCATCACAGCTCACAGTGTTATGCCCAGGAATTTCTCAAAGACCATATCACCAGATAAGTCAAATTTAAAGAGGAGTCCTTTTATTGAAGAGCTAGCCAGCAACTGCCTCAGTGTCCCAACATGGGGTTTCTGAGAGCAGCACTGAGTGCTTAAGAGGTCAGGTTTTTAAGGCTTGGTCTGCATCCTGGTTGGCACACAGGCTGCCAGGTGCGCCCGGGTAGGTTAGGAAGCATTGTACAGAAGCAGAATTTTGCAGTTAGTTAGTCATATATCTTTGTTTCAGTACTTTTCCCACCTGGTATTTCTCAAAGGTCAGTCTGGGGACAGTTGGTACTTCCCTGTCCGTTTCTCAGGGGAGTTAGTCAAGCAAGAAATCAGTGAGAGGGGCAGCGCCTGCAGCTCAAAGGAGTAGGGCACCGGCCCCATATGCTAGAGGTGGCAGGTTCAAACCCAGTCCTGGCCAAAAACGTCTTTAAAAAGGAAGTCAGTGAGTACTTTTCCATCTATCATGGGAGTGAACCAGACTTGCTCCATTTTGTTGAGGGCTTGTGGCCTAGCAATTTGCCAGGAGTTAACTGGTATTTTTCTACTTTAGCCTAGGCCTAACAACAGCAACCTCAAACTCTTGGGCTTAAGTGATTCTCTTGCTTCAGCCTCCCAAGTAGCTGGGACTAAAAATGCCCAACTATTTTTTGGTTGCAGTTGTCATTGTTGTCTAGCAGGCCCGGGCTGGACTTGAACCTGCCAGCTTCAGTGTATGTGGCTGGCGCCCTACTCACTGAGCCACAGGCGCCGAGCCTTAAATGTAAAATTCTAAATCAACCCAAGTATATAATATAAAATAGCAAAGGAACAGACAGAGCTAATCACATCATAAGTAGGGATGCATGATTAAAGACACATTATAAATCAACATCAGTTCATATATTGTGAAAAGTTGATTTCATGAGTTTTCTCGGTGTGGGGAATCAGTAATCTCACTTCTGCTGAAAGGAGGTTGTCAGGGTGGGTTTGTCTTTTGTCCTTTGTTTCAAGGAAAAGATATGAGGAGATAATCTGAAGCACTCAAGATATATAGGGAGAGGGTATTTTTCATGCCTAAGAAGGAAAACTGAACGTAGATAGTTTTATGAGTTGTTACTGGGAATGGTCTATAAGGAGTTTTTAACTAGCTGCTATAAAATTCTAAGCTGTCAGCCTCTGCCTAGAGCCATGCAAGGGTGCAGAGCTGACAAATCCTGTGTGGCTCCTGCCATTTACCCAGGTAAGAGCCTCTAATCAGGAGATTGCTGTGCCAGGTACCTCATACTATTAACTCCACTTAGACACTGACTTTGAAGCAGGTCAAGAGAGATTCCAAATTGCATGTACAATGAGTATCTGAATATAACCTTGAATTAAATCATCACACAATTCAGCATAGTCTTCTTCTCCAGAACTCTGAATGTCTTGCTGAATCATTAATTTCCTCTGTGCCTTTGTCCTTCACTTCCATTCCTCCCTACTTCGCACGCCTGCTCACCCTAACGTAGGTTCTTCAGAATTCAGGGAATAATAATTCATCTATTTATTCAGTCCATATGATGCAGGGGGTCTCCCAAGGAAGAAAGGAAATCCCCCTGAACTCACCAATGGGTTCTTTGCTTAGTGCAGGAAAGAATTTGGGTGCCAGACAATTAGCAACAGAAAGTTTATTGAGAAAAACAGAAAACAGAGCCTACTCTACAGACAGAGTAAGGGTTCTTTTCCAGATAAGAGGGGAATCCCTTATGAGGTGCTAGTAAAGTTTTTGAAGGGGGTTGGAGATTTTCTTTGAGACAGAGTCTCAAGCTGTTGCCCTGGGTAGAGTGATGTGCGTCATAGCTCACAGCAAACTCCAACTCTTGGGCTCCGGTGATCCTCTTGCCTCAGATTTTCTATTTTTAGTAGAGATGGAGTCTTGCTTTTTGCTCAGGCTGGTGTTGAACTTGTGAACTCAAGCAATCCACCCATCTCGTCCTCCCGCAGTGTTAGAATTATAGGCATGAGCCACACTGCTTGGCCTAGTGAAGGTTTTTTTTGGCTGGGGCTGGGTTTGAACCTGCCACCTCTAGCATATGGGGCCGGTGCCCTACTCCTTTGGCCAAAGGCACTACCCCTAGTGAAGTTTTTTTAATGTTTAAAACCCCCGTACATATGTGGCAGGCAAGGTGATTCATGCCTGTGCTCCTAGCACTCTAAGAGACCGAGGTGGGAGGATCCCTTGCGCCCAGGAGTTCAAGACCAGCCTGAGCAAGAGAGAGACTTGTCTCTGATAAAAATAGAAAAAATTGGCTCGGCGCC
>NW_003852400.1:5362778-5368898 GCF_000181295.1 Otolemur garnettii
GGATTCGAACCCGCCACCTTAGGTGTACGTGGCTGGCGCCTTAGCCGGTTGAGCTATAGGCGCCGAGCCCAGGATATGATTCTTAATCTGAGTGTTGGGGGATGAATCAAGGCACTGGGGGAAACGGCTAGGAAGAAAATTCTAAGCAGAAGAAACCATGTCCACAAGCCTGGATACACATACCCTTGACAGGTAGGCTTCACAGTGAACAGGGAGGCTGGAGAGAGATTGTAATAGCAATAACACATGAATATGAAATTCCAAGGGCCTAGCTCTACTTGAGTCACAGCATGGAGTTTAGGTCTATAATCCTATGTCTATTCATTAATGCCATGCTAATCTGACAAATACTTTGTGGGTATTTTATGATATATTAGACTTTAAGACTGCTTTAAGGAGACTGCATTCATTTAATGACTACATTTGTTTGATGACTCAAACAACACAATGGTCAGGAGACCAAAATCTGAAATCAGTTTTCTTTGAGACTGAGTCTCACTCTGTCACTCTGGGTAGAGTGCAGTGTTGACATCATAGTTCACTGCAACCACAAACTCCTGAGCTCAAGCAATCCACCGGCTTTGGCCTCCCAAAGTGCTGGGATTACAGGCCTGGTGAGCCACAGTGCCCACCCGGCCTGAAATAAGTTTCACTGAGTTAAAGTTAAGGTGTCAGCAAGACCAACGGTTCGGTCTAACTCCAGGGAGAATCTGTTCCTGGTTTGTCCAGCTTCTCGCTGCTGCCCACATGTTTAGACTGTGGCTGCATCCCTCCAATTTCTGTGCTGGTGTCACATGGCCTATTTTCCCCCTTGACCTTGTTGCCTTCCTCTTATAAGGACCCTTAAGATTACATTTAGGGCCCAGGCCTGTCTGGGTAATCCAGGCTAATCCCTCCCTCTCAAGGTCTTTAATTTAATCACCCTACAAAGACTCTTTTGCAATATAAGGTAACATTCACAAATTATGGGGATTAGGAAGCGGATATTTGCTTATTGGGGATTATTAAATTTACTACAAAGAACAATAGTCTTACTCCTTATTAGTATAAAAACCACTCTAAAAAGCACTAAAGTGCTTTTTTTTGTATTCTCTCATTTGGCAACCACCATAGAGATATTTTCTGATCCCAAAATACATTAGAAGAAACTCCATAGGTTGACTGCTTCCCTACATTGACCACCTTCACAAATTGATCTAATTTTCATAGACCAGACATGCACCACATGTACTAAAGTGGCCCAGTTCCTTACATTGACCACCTCTGTATGTGTTGACCAGTTTGTGACAGTCTCTTGGGTAGGTCACCTTACAGAGGTTCAACTGTATGTGGAAATTTCTCCCCACCAGCATTTAGTTCTGCAGCAGGCACCAGGTGGGTGTCCTCCAATTCAATCCTGACATTACCTTTAATGTAGCATCAGATCCCACAGGCTCAGGGCTCAGTCCCTAAGACTACCCCTCCTTTCATACTCCAGTCACAAGTCCAGGCCTTCAGAACTTCTCACCAAGTTGTGGTTCCCCTATCCCCTCTTTGGGTTCAGTTACTTTGCTAGAGCAGCTTACAACACTCAGGAAAAAAGCAATTACTGGTTTATTATAACAGATTTTTTTTTGAGACAGAGTTTTACTCTGTTACCCTAGGTAGGCTGCCGTGGCATCAAAGCTCACAGCAACCTCAAACTCTTGGGCTTGAGCAATCTGCTTGCCTCAGCCTCCTAAGTAGCTGAGACTACCAGCACCTGCCACAACACCTGGCTAACTTTTCTATTTTCAGTAGAGATGGGGGTCTCACTCTTGCTCAAGCTAGTCTTAAACTCCTGAGCTCAAGCAATCCACCTTTCTCAGCCTCCTAGAGTGCAAGGTTATAGAAATGAACCACTGAAGCTGGGGTTTTTTTGTTTTTTTGAGACAAAATTTCTCTGTTGCCCCAAACTAGAGTGACTTGGTGTTATAATTCACAGCAACTTCAAACTCCTGAGCAATCCTCTTGCCTCAGCCTCTCAGTAGCTGGGACCATAGACTTCTGCCATAACAACCAGCAAATTTTTCCTCATAGCTGGGACTACGGGCTCTACCCACAATGCCTGGCTAATATTTTTTCTATTTTTAGTAGAAACGGGGTTTACATGTTGCTCAGGCTGGCCTCAGCCTCCCAGAATGCTGGGATTACAGGAGTGAGCCACTGTGCCCAGCCTATGTTAAAAGATACTACAAAGGATATGGACGAGGAGATATATGGAGTGAGACGTGGGGAAAGAGGTGTGGAGCTTCCGTACCCTCCCTGGGCTTGTCACCTTCCAGGAACCTCCATGTGTTCCGCTACCCAGAAGTTCTTCAAGCTTTGTCCTCTTGGACATTATGTGGAGACCTTATTGGATAGGCATGATTGACAACTTTGTGGAAATGTGATTGGATAAAAAGGATGTGAGTTGGCGGTGCCCGTAGCTCAATGGTTAGGGAGCCTGCCATATGCACTGGGGCTGGTGGGTTTGAACCCGGCCTGGGCCTGCTAAACAAAAAAAATTAGCCAGGCATTGTGGGGAGAGCCTGTAATCCCAGCTACTAGGAAGGCTAAGGCAAGAGAATCACTTGAGTCCAAGAGTTTCAAGTTGCCGTGAGCTATGACAGCATAGAATTCTACAGAGGGTGACAAAGTGATACTTGGTCTCAATTAAAAAAAAGAAAAATGTGTGCGGTAATATTAAGAGTGAGTGGGGAAGCTGGGAAGACTCTTCTGGGCTGTCTGTGCATCATTCTGGCCCCTAGGGTATGAGGCAGGACCCTCTCTGGAATAAGAGTCTTTTGAGCCACAGTCAGATTAGAGTCCTGCCTTGGGCTGGAAGGGAAGGCAGGAGAAGGTCAGAGAGAGAGAGATTTTGTTTTTTTGAGGCCTGCGTCAAAGGCCTAAGTCACCCTAACATTATATAATAAGGGCTATGGGACTAGGTGCAATGGCTCAGCCTGTAATCCTAGTATTCTGGGAGGCCGAGGCAGGTGGATTGCCTAAGCTCAGGAGTCATAAACCAGCTTGAGCGAAGCAAGACTCGGTCTCTACGACATAGAAAAATTAGCCAGGTGTTGTGACAGGTGCCTTTAGTCCCAGCTACTTGGGAGACTTAGCCAAGAGGACTGCTTGAGCCCAAGAATTTGAGGTTGCTGTGAGCTATGATGCCATAGTACTCAACCCCAGGGTGACTGAATGAGACTCTGTCTCAAAAAAAAAAGCCGGGTATGGTGGCTCACACCTGTAATCCTAGCACTCTGGGAGGCCATGGTGGGTGGATTGCCTGAGCTCAGGAGTTCCAGACCAGCCTGAGCACCCCGTCTCTAAAAATAGCCACGAGTTGTGGTAGGAGCCGGTAGTCCCAGCTACTCAGGAAGCTGAGGCAAGAAATCACTTGAGCCCAAGAGTTTGAGGCTGTTGTGAGCTATGATGTCATGGCACTCAACCCCAGGGCGACTGAGTGAGCCTCTGTCTCAAAAAAAAAAAGGCTATGGGACTTATGTGTCAGGAACATAAGAATATATGGATGAATATACATAGATATCATAGTCTCATGGTCCCCATATTGGAAGCATAAAGCATATATATGTATATTTTTGTGCCTGAGGACTTTAGAATTCAAGGGTGGATGAGAAGGGCTCGTTAATTACTCAGTCTGTGGAGAATCAGAAATGAGTGAAGAGTTTGATTTGATCTTTGCTGGGAAGAAGACAATAGTCTGTTCTGCCTCTGCTCATAATAAATGCCACCAGTTGAATTAACATTGTGCTGGAAATATGTGTGGCAGTTTTAAAGGGGTCAGGGAGGTCCTTCTGAAATTTGTGTTAACTGATCATGGATGCAGAGTCACATGGCTGGCTGAGCACTGGCAGTAATCTTTTTTCATGTATACATAGAGGAGGTTCATAGCTTCTGACTCTGAAGTGACTCTGGAGTGTGTACTGTGTGTACCATTCAGGACATGCTGAAGTCTCAGAGCAGAACTCCCTTAGGCCCAGGTAACAGGATCCCTGCTCCAAAGCCTACATTTGAAAACCTACACTGGCCTCTTGTAGCTGCACCTCTCCCCAAGTGTTCCAAGGAGACATGCCTGCTCAGAGCCCAAGCTCCTCCCACAACTACTCTCCAGGTGCCCAGAAATTTGGGGTCCTGCCCAAATGGTTCCAAGTTTGCCTCCAGGGCTTGCACTAACCTCTTTCTCAGGTCTATCCTTCCATCCTGCTGAGGTCAGGTGGCACTACTGTTGTGTGCACCACTAGGGCCAGGGTGGCCAAGAGACATCTTTTTCTTGGTGGTAAATGGTGCTATAGTCTGAATGTTTGTGCTCCCAGATTCATATGTTGAAATCCTAACTCACCAGGTGATGGTATTAGAAGATATGTCCTTTCAGCAATGATTAGGGATTGATGTCCTTAAAGCAGCGGTTCTCAACCTGTGGGTCATAACCCACAGGAACTATATAAAAGGGCCACAGCATTAGGAAGATTGAGAATCACTGCCTTAAAGTAGCCTGAAAAAGCTCCCTTGTCCCTTCTACCATGTGAAATTACAGTGAGAAGTCATCGTCTGTGAACTGTAATGTGAGCTCTCACCAGACACTGAATCTGCTAGTGCCTTGGACGAGAGAACCATGAGAAATAAATTCCCTTTGTTTGTAAACCACCTAATGCACGGTATTTTGGCATAGTAGCCCAAATGGACTACGACAGATGGGACTTGGACAATGGGAGGGTCCACATGGGTATGATTCAGACCTTCACAGGGAAGAACAATGCCTTGAACAAGAACTCTGAGGAGTCTGAGAACTCAGTCCATCCATCCTTGTTAAGGTGACTGTGTCGAGGAAGGCAGATCAAATATCTTTTCCTTACCAGTTTTTCCGACTGATTTATAATTTTTAAATAAATAAAGAGAAAGGAGAATCAGACATTTTCCAATATCTAAACACTAAAGACTAAGTGTTAATAAAGGCATTTGGGAGTGTCCAAACTTTTTTCTTTTCTGCCACTCCTTGGAAGAATAAGAGTTGTCTTGAGCCGCACATTAAATAAATAAACACTTAACAAAAGCTGATGAGCAAAAGAAAAGGTCCGTGCATACTTTTCTCAACATGGACACCACTGATAAGCAAAATGGTACTCAAATAATCTGCTTGTAGCCTGGAAGCAGCATGTGGATACCCCTGCATCTTGCTTACCCCTGTCACCCTAGGTAATAGAATACCCTATTTTATGAAGGACAAGGCCCTAAGTTAGACATCACTTTTTTAATGACTTATGGACTTCCTGGATTCAGTCTATCACCCAAAGAAACTCAAGTTGATTGCTTCTCCTTTCTAAATGCCACTTTTTTTTTTTAAAAAACGGGGTCTTATTATGTCACCATCAGTAGAGTGCTGTGGCATAACAGCTCACAGCAACTTCAAACTCTTGGGCTTAAGCAATTCTCTTACTTTAGCCTCCCAAGTAGCTGGGACTACAGGCACCCACCACAATACCAAGCTATTTTTTGGTTGTAGTTGTCATTGTTGTTTAGCTGGCCAGGGCTGGGTTTGAACCCGCCAGCCTTGGTGCATGTGGCTGGCACAATAACCACTGTGCTACGGGCGCTGAGCTGTAAATGCCAATCTTGTAATAACTATGTAACTTGGCTGCACGAGAATTAAGAAGAATGCTACCAAAAATCTAAGAGAACAAAATAGTTATTTTTCATAAGTGGTATCCTTCCCTGAAGATTTACATGAATCATACTCTTTGAACCACTTAGTTGTAGGAGGGATCCTCTCTCACTGGAGAAAACCACGGTGAGTTTTCTTAAAATTCTCCTGGTTAATTTAGAGACAGATTTATCCTGACAATTTAATTAACACTGGAAGAATTAACACTTTCCAGCTAGTCAGGAGGCTGAGGCAGGAGAATCACTGTAAGTCTAGAAGTTTTAGGTGGTCTCAAGCTATGACTCCATGGCACTCTAGCCTGGGGCAACAGAGTTAGATTCTGTCTCAGACAAAAAAAGGGGGTTGGGGGAAGCTGCTGCCTATAATCCTACCTCTCAGGGAGGCTGAGGTAGTGGGTGGGTTGCTCAAAAGTTCCGGACCAGCCTGAGCCAGAGCAA
>NW_003852400.1:5369754-5371204 GCF_000181295.1 Otolemur garnettii
GGCATCACACAGCTCACAACAACCTCCAACTACTGGGCTTAGGCAATTCTCTTGCCTCCACCTCCTGAGTAGCTGGGACTATAGGCACCTGCCACAACGCCTGGGTATTTTGGTTGTTGTTGCAGTTTGGCCAAGGCTGTGTTTGAACCTGCCACCCTTGGTATATGGGGCTGGTACCCTACCCACTGAGCCACAGATGCCGCCCTAGATTTTACATTTTCAAGACTAGGATGGGGGGGCGGCTAACCCAGCCACAAAGGACAGCCCTTTTCCTAGGTGGCCACAGGCACCACCTTTGCACTGCTTGAGGGGTTATTCTCCCCTTTCAATAAAGCTGACCTCAACCTCTTCACTTGGTCCTGTCTCTGGGCACTGCTGCTTACACCTTTCAGAGATCATATTGAGATCATTCAGTCTTTTAGATTTAAAAAAAAAAAAGGATCAATACTTAGCAACATAGGAAGTCCCCATCCCCACAGAAAATAGAAAAATTATCCAGGCATGGCGGCATGAGACTGCAGTCTTAGCTACTTGGGAGGCTGAGGCAGGAGGAAAATGCACCCACGAGTGGAAGGTTGCAGTGAGCTACGGTCATGCTCCTACCAGCAAGCTCCTGTGACAAAGCAATTAATTCTACTTTAAATAAGAAGAGAAAAGGCTGGGTGCAGTGGCTCACAGCCAGCACTCTGGGAGGCTGAGGCTCTGGGAGGATTGCCTGAGCTCAGAGGTTCAAGACCAGCCTGAGCTAGAGTGAGACCCCCCATCTCTACTAAAAATAGAAAAACTAGCTGGATGTGGTGGCAGGCATCTGTAGTCCCAGCTACTCAGGAAGCCGAGGCAAAAGGATCCCTTGAACCCAGGAGTTTGATGTCGGGCTGCGACTCCGTGTCTCCAGCCTCAACCCATTAAACTGTCAGGACACAGACTGCTATACATTTTTCTTTTTTTTGGCCCTAAAGTTCCTGTGCTATTTATTTACTTATTTATTTTTATTAGATCATAGCTGTGTACATTGATACTGTCATGGGGTACAGTGTGCTATTTTTATATACAGTTTGAAACATTTTTATCAAACTGGTTAACATAGCCTTCATGTCATTTTCTTAGTTATTGTGTTAAGACGTTTATATTCTTCATTTAGAAAGATTCACATGTACCCTTAAAAGATGAAGCACGGACTGCTATGCGTTTTCCCTCTGCGTATGTCTCGTTCAGGTCTCAGTGCCGCAGCACCTTAGAAGTCACAGTCAATATTAGTAGGAGCGAGCGTCTCAGCAGCAATCTCTCAGCAGCATTGGTAGAGGAGGCTGATCAGGCGTCCTCCAAGCAAGAAGTGGCAAAAGATGAGCCAAAGGAGGGCCCCAGCTAGCTTCTCCAGAAGCTATTGAAAGAAGTAATACACCACAGGTGTGGAGACTGCTATGCAATAATGTCAGTGTTCTCATCTCTG
>NW_003852400.1:5372482-5378011 GCF_000181295.1 Otolemur garnettii
ATCTCAAGAAAAAAAAAAAAGAACATCCTGTAATAACCAAGTCCCCAGCCCTTGACCCCCTCCCTAAGACCAGTGGGGAAGAAGCCCCTACCCTTGAAAAGGAAGCCTTTCCTAAGCTTTTAGTTCCAGCCCTCTCAAGGGTAGAGAAACAGCCTGAAATTGAGGAAGTATGCATGGAGGGGTTGAGGAAGGGAAGGGTTGATTCTAAATAAAGCCCCGGGTGAAGAGGTCCCAAGTTGTTCTCGGAAATTTACCCAATACTTATTTTGTACCCCTGAATTATGAGCTAATGTACCCTAAGTAAACATGTACCTCCACCCTGAATTGTGTAAACCCCTATGACATACCCCATCTTATGATCATGAAGTAATGTACTTGTGATATATCTTGTGCTGTATGATTATTTTGTGACCCCTGAGCTCTATTGAGTTGTGCTAACTGCTATGATTAGCTTCTGTATTGCGCTAGCTGGCTAGTCACCATGACTATGCAGAATAATGGTATAAAAGGCTTCACCCCCGCTATTCGAGGCTTCTTGTTGGCCCACCACAAGAGCCCCCTGCAGGTGCACCTGTAGGTGTATCAAAATTTTCAATAAATTTCTATTACTTAATTATACCTGAAGTGGGGTCCATCCTCGCATCTGCCATTTCCTTTCAATCCACTGGGATGATTCCCTGGAGCTATCTCCTGTGGCACAAAGAACAGAGACTGTCTCTGCACCTCAAAACCACTGGCCTGAGGCAGGGATGCAGATTTCAGTTCCCAAGAACTTGAGGATAGGGAAAATATTTTTGCCATTTTTTCCCCAGCCATTTCCTCTGCAACAAGATCACAATGAGATATCACCTCATAGTCATGATGGCTTCTGAAAAAATAAACAGATAAAAACAATTGTTGACAAAGATCTGCAGAAATTAGAATCCTTTTGCCCAATTGGTAGGACTATAAAATGGTGCAAGTTCTCTGGAAAATAATACAGAGATTTCTCAAAGAATTAAAAACAGGAATACCACATGATCCAATAATCTAACTTCTGGGAATGCACCCTTGTTGCCAGACCAAGGAGACTGCCTGCTTGCCACCCAAGCCAATGAACGCAGAAGCAGATGAGAGAGCAACAATTTCACTTCATTTACAGAAAAGCCAGCAATTTCGAAGAGCAGTGAGGATATTTCCTTAAAGAACTGCTCTGCTCTCCTATTTCCTTTGCTACTTTTAGACTCTCACACTAAAAGCAAGCATCAGTAATGTTCGTCATCATAGTACACATTAAACAGAGTCCCCCTCCTAGGTTACAAGGTTGCAAAATATCCCTCTATCTTTTTTTTTTTTTTGCAGGTTTTGGCCGGGGCTGGGCTTGAATCTACCACGTCTGGTATATGGGGCCAGCACCCTACTCCTTTGAGCCACAGGTGCCACCCTAAATCCTTCTATATTAAAGCGGTTGTATCTTCAAAACATTCCTGCTCTAGATTAAATCCATAGTTAGTCATTACTTCATGAAATGCACTGGGTCATTGACTGGCACCATGGTCCTTGGAGTGTCCGGTCTCCTAGCTTTATCCATGACAGAAAGCCTTGGAAGTGGATAAACAATTATAGATGGTGGCACATGGGCTCATCTGACCCTGCCAGAGCCTGTCCAGCAACACCCTGCATGCAAAGGTTATTAAGGGTACAGTGGCCACCACCATCCCAACGAATTGAAAACAGTTCATGGCAGCATTATTCCTAACAGCCAAGAGATGGAGGCAACTCAGATGTTCACTGATGAATGAATGGATAAACAAAGTGTTGTGTATACATACAGCAGAATATTATTATTCATCCTTAAATGGGAATGAAATCCTGTCACATGGTACCATATACGTGAACCTCGTAAAGGAACATAAAATTTCAGGATTCCCAAATTCATTATGTCCCAGGAAGAGCTAAGCCTGAGAACTGGGTCATGCAGCACTGTCATCCTTTTCCTTTTCAGATGGTTGTGATTTCACAACTCTGTGTCATAACTTTATGCATAAGCCGAGTTCCCACAATGACAAAGGCCTTTTGTCCTTAGATGACTGTCCTCACAGATTGCTTACGAGGAAATTTCTTGTTAGACTTTAGACCTTTCGGGATCTATAGCCCCCTATAAAACAAGTGCATGCCGGTCACCACCTTAGGACTACAACCTAAGTAAACTCCTAAACCTGGGATCTGCTCAGGTTCACACTGGCAATGTGGACTATAAACTTAGCGTCACAGATGCAGAATGAGGACAAGATGAGATCAATCATTCCTTTGCTACATTGTGATGGCTATAGAATTGACTTTTCTTCTCCTTTTTTTTTTTAAATGTTTACCTTATTTTATGTAAAATATAGATTTACTGAGCATTAATCAGAGTCTCATTAGAACATAATGATTTATCTCCCTGCTCCCTTCCTTCCTTTATGTATGCCTTCTCCCCTTAATTTCTGAGTTCCCAAACCTTGCTTTGGAAGAGTACAGGTCACAGATGCTTCTGTAGTTTGTGCTTTTCTGGGGCATGCCCTTAAACTGTGGTTTAATAAACCTCACCTAATTGAGACTCTCATCTCTGTTACTTATTATTTAGGTTATCAACCTTAAGGACATATTGCTAAGTTAAATAAGCCAGTCACAAAAAAGGCAAATACTGTGTGATTGCACTTATATGAGGTATCTGAAGTAGTCACATTCATACAAACAGAAAGAGGAATGGTGGGGACCCCAGGGCTGGGGCTTGGAGACAAAAAGGAAGTTGTTGTTTAATGGGTACAGAGTTTGAGTTTTATAAGATGAAAAAGGTCTGGAGATTTGTTTCACAACAATATGGATATACTTACCACTACTGAACTGCAGTCTAAAAAATGGTATACCTGATAAATTTTACGTTACATGTGTTTTGCTGCAGTAAAAAAAAATAAAAAGCATTGCTATAAGATGAATATTGAGGACTTGTGTGTTCTGAAAATACATAGTTTGAAGGCTGGACATAGTGGCTCACACCTGTAACCTTAGCACTCTGGGAAGCCCAGGCAGGTGGATTGCCGGAGCTCACAGGTTCAAGACTAGCCTGAGCCAGAGCGAGACCTTGTCTCTAAAAATAGCTGGGCGTTGTGGCAGGTGCCTATAGTCCCAGCTACTTAGGAGGCTACGGCAAGAGAATCACTTACGCCCAAGAATTTGAACTTGAATTTGTGAGCTGTGATGCCATGGCACTCAACCTCAGGGTGACCAAGTAAAACTCTGTCTCAAAAGAAAAAAAAAATACATAGTTTGAAGCAAACAAACACAGGCAGCAGATCAGATTTGGGCCTGATTTCAAGATTTTTTTTTTTTAAGTACCAAAGTGACAGCGCATGTACTGAGAATAAGTTGGAGTCAGTCAGGGTAGGCCCAACATGCCAGAGTGGGTCTGGTCAGTTCAAGTCCTACCTGACCTTCACCTCATGTCTTCCATCCTTGCTGTTTTGTAAATTCAGCTTTAACCTAAAAGTGTATGTCTGGAGTAGTTTAGGGTGATTGATTTAGGAGATAGACTTTTATTTTTATTTATTTATTTTATTGTTGAGGATTCATTGAGGAGATAAATTTTTAAGTTAGATATGTTGTTTTGGGTCATGGGTTATGCCAATGATTGTTTATCATGGGTCATGGGTTATGCTGATTATTGTTTGAAATAAGGGTTAATTATTATTCTTTAAGAGAAGAGTTAACAAGGATTTTGTTTAGAACTTTTATGTGTAAATAAAACTATGGCTTTGGAAATGGAAGGGGAGAACAGATTTAAGAGCCTACTCTCACTGTTCTCCAGAACTGCTGGTCTTCTGACAACAAAGTTTGTTGGCCCTAATCCCTGTCTCTGCGTTCGGCTGACAGCGCAAGGCAGCTGGACTCTCTTCATCTGGTAACATCTTTCTCTGCTATAACTATTTATTTATTTATTGAGACAAAGTCTCACTATGTTATCCTTGGTAGAGTACTGTAGTGTCACAGCTCACAGCAACCTTAAACTCGGGCTTAAGTGATTCTCTTGCCTCAGCCTCCCAAGTAGTGGGGACTACAGGTGCCTGCCACAACACTGGGCTATTTTTTTTTTCTTACTGTAGTTGTTTAGCCAGCCCAGGCCAGGCTCGAACCTGCCAGCCCGGTGTATGTGGCTGGCACCGTAACCACTGAGCTATGGGTGCTGAGCCTGACCTTACTTTTTTTTTTTTTTTTTTTTTGTACTATTTTTTTTTTTTTTTTTGAGACAGAGCCTCAAGCTGTCCCCCTGGGTAGAGTGCCGTGGCATTACAGCTCACAGCAACCTCCAACTCCTGGGCTCAAGCGAGTCTCCTGCCTCCGCCTCCCAAGTAGCTGGGACCACAGGCGCCCACCACAACGCCCGGCTATTTTTTGGTTGCAGCCATCATTGTTGTTTGGCGGGTCCGGGCTGGGGATTCGAACCCGCCACCTTAGGTGTACGTGGCTGGTGCCTTAGCCGGTTGAGCTATAGGCGCCGAGCCTTTATTTTTATTTGAGACAGAGTCTCAAGCTGTCACCCTGGGTAGAGTGCTGGGGAGTCACAGCTCACAGCAACCTCAAATTCTTGGGCTTAAATGATCCTCTTGCCTCAGCCTCCCAAGTAGCTGGGATTACAGGCGCCTGCCACAACACCTGGCTATTTGTTGGTTATAGTTGTCATAATTGTTTGGCAGGCTGGATTCAAATCCCCCAGGTCTAGTGTATGCGATTGTTGCCTTAGCTTCTTGAGTATAGGCACCAAGCCTGCTGTACCCTTTTAAATAA
Organism: Otolemur garnettii; assembly: GCF_000181295.1. NCBI lineage: Eukaryota > Metazoa > Chordata > Mammalia > Primates > Galagidae > Otolemur > Otolemur garnettii. The sequence goes on from NW_003852400.1 coordinate 5,377,286, forward strand.
AATGATCTGTTTTGTAAAATTTGGATTCAGTCAAAGGCTGCACTTAAGGACCTAGAAGTCTACATTCTGAGTGGCTGAGGTGGGTGGATTGCTTGAGCTCACAAGTTCAAGACCAGCCTGAGCAAAAGAGAGACCCTGTCTCTACTTAAAAAAAAAAAAAAAATGTATATAAACACTGAGGCAAGAGGATTGCTTGAGCCCGAGTTGGAGGCTGCTATGAGCTATGACACCATGGGACTCTACCCAGGGTGACAGCTTGAGACTCTGTCTCAAAAAGAAAAAGCACCTAGAAGCCCACATATGGCCTTAAGACCACAGTTCCTTACCCCTGGAACAGAATCCTACTCCCTCTGTAAGAAGCACTCCAGCTTCATGAATTTTTCCCTCCAAGACCTTTGTATAGACCAGTGCAGTGGGCCTGTAATCCTAACACTCTGAGAGGACAAGGTGGAGGATCCCTTGAGCTCAGGAGTTTGAGACCAGCCTGAGCAAGAATGAGATCCTATCTCTATTAAAAATAGAAAAACCAGATGGGAGTCATGGTGGCCGCCAATAGTCCCAGCTACTCAGGAGGCTGGGGCAAAAGGATTGCTTGAGCCCATGAATCTGAGGTTGTTGTGAGCTATGAGGTCACAGCACTGCAAACCCAGTGAGACTCTATCTCAAAAAGAAAGAAACAAAGAAACACAGACTGCAAGTGGGCATAGACACTGAAGACTAACTTTG
>NW_003852400.1:5380040-5381129 GCF_000181295.1 Otolemur garnettii
AAAAGAAAAAGAAAAACTGAGCCCCGAGGTGCTTATAGCACCTTAACAACAGCCAGACTCCAGACTGTTCCTCCTATCTACAGATTTCTAATGGTCAAGAAAACAATCTTTGATTTGACTGGGAGTAAAACAATATTTAACTGTGTCAACCTAAAATAATCCAAAGGAGCAGAATCTAGTTTTAAAGAGTTTATTCAAGCAAAAAGCTAGGAATGGCCATTCTAAGACTCACAGACATCATAGAAATGGGGTCAATGCCATGAATGTGAAAGTTAAGCTCTTGCTTATATAAGAAGACAAAGAAATTTAACAGGATTAACAACATCACCAGGCTGGTTTAAGAATTACTATCAATTAGTTTGTTTGTTTGTTTTAATAGCTGATTTTTATTTCCTTTCCAATTTAAAAGAGGGTACTTAACATTCCATTTTAAAACTATTAAGTCTTTGTGTGAGAAATGTAGGAGGAAGGTTAAAGAAGGTCCCCTTCAGTAATTTACAACATTTTACAAAACAATGCTGGTTGGAAAGAAGGTCACTGTATAAACAGAGAAGCAAAGTAGTTTATAGTTGCCTAGGTTATGGCTACTTGTCAAATGACTCAGGCCCATAATCACATTCCTTTAAGGCTTAAGGAAATTTAGAGTTCCAAATTTAGCTTAGATTTTGGAATTACTTATTTTCATAACTGAATTCCGTAGGTACTGCTATCTATACATACAGAGTAAATTAAATTCCTCCAGTAATGAATCCTTTAGCCCTCTGTGATTTTAAGGCTACAGTCTTTGATTATTTCTGTAACAACCACCCCTCCCAACCCCAAAAGACTTGAGCTAGGAGAAGAAAGGACACAACTCACTTTAAAGGCAAGGGTTATTATGCTAAAATTGTTTTAAGTGTAGTTTCCCAGAAGTAATTTTTGTTGTTGTTGACACAGAGTCACATTCTACCACCCACAGTAGAATGCCAAGGCATCATAGCTCACTGTAACCTCAAAATCTTGAGCTCAGGCTCGGTGCCTATAGCTCAACCGGCTAAGGCGCCAGCCACGTACACCTAAGGTGGTGGGTTCGAATCCCCAGCCTGGACC
>NW_003852400.1:5382526-5383573 GCF_000181295.1 Otolemur garnettii
GTCTCTAAAAATAGCCAGGCATTGTGGTGAGTACCTGTAGTTCCAGCTACTTGGGAGGCTAAGGCAAGAGGATCATTTGAGCCCAAGAGTTTGAGGTTGCTGTGAGCTATTATGCCAGTGCACTCTATACAGGGTGACAAAGCGAGACTCTGTCTCAAAAAAAAAAATTAAGTAACAACTTGGACAAATAGTTATCATTACTTGCAGAATGCCTGGTTTCCCAGGAGTGGCATAAAAGGGAAGAACAAATAAAGCTCAGTTCAGCAGGTCAAGATCCCAAATTAAACCATGATGCAATGTTCATTTCATTCTGTAACATGAAGCAAGACAAGCTAGAGGTTTTCCCTAGTATGATAGAAATTGTTATTCTTTTTATGTTTTTAAGAGAGAGCTTCAAGCTATCGCCCTGGGTAGAGTGCTGTGTTGTTACAGCTCACAGCAACCTCCAACTACTGGGCTTAAGCGATTCTCTTGCCTCAGCCTCCCAAGTAGCTGGGACTATACAGGTGCTCGCCACAATTCCCAGCTATTTTTTTTTGCTGCAGTTGTCATTGTTGTTTGGCAGGCCCAGGTTGGATTCAAACCCACCAGCTCTGGTGTATGCTGTTGGCGCCCTAGCTGCTTGAGCTATAGGCGCCAAGCCAGAAATTGTCATTCTAAACAATTTCTTTTCATTATCTAGAAGAAAATTCCAATCAATTACACTTTAGACGTTGTGTTGAGAGAGATCCCCAAACAATCCATAAAGTATATGTAGTATTCCAAGAGTTAAGAAAGCATAAACATATCTATATTCCAAAGTATGCAACATATACATAAAAATGGTTTGTTAAACTGGAAAAAAAAAAAGAAAGCATAAACGTAACTATTTACTTAATACAGCTTCAGGCCTGGCATTGTGGCTTGTACTTTGTAATCCTAGCAGTCTGGGAGTCTGAGTTAGGTGGATTCTTTCTTTTTTTTTTGAGACAGAGCCTCAAGCTGTCCCCCTGGGTAGAGTGCTGTGGCATTACAGCTCACAGCAACCTCCAACTCCTGGGCTCAAGC
>NW_003852400.1:5384020-5386133 GCF_000181295.1 Otolemur garnettii
TCACAGCTCACAGCAACCTCCAACTCCTGGGCTCAAGAGAGTGTCCTGCCTCAGCCGCCCAAGCAGCTGGGACCACAGGCGCCCGCCACAATGCCCTGCTATCTTTTGGTTGCAGCTGTCATTGTTGTTTGGCGGGCCCAGGCTGGATCCGAACCTGCTGTCTTAGGTGTATGTGGCTGGCACCTTAGCCACTTGAGCCACAGGTGCCGAGCCATCCAGATGAGTTTTTAATGAAGCCATGAAGGGCTTCCTACTTTTTTTTTTTTTTTTGAGACAGATTCTATGTCTCCCTCTGTAGAGTGCTGTAACGACACAGCTCACAGCAACTCCTGGGCTCAAGCGAGTCTCCTGCCTCCGCCTCCCAAGTAGCTGGGACTACAGGTGCCTGCCACAACCGCCCAGCTATTTTTTGGTTGCAGCCGTCATTGTTGTTTGGTGGGTCCGGGCTGGATTCGAACCCGCCAGCTCAGGTGTATGTGGCTGGCGCCTTAGCAGTTGAGCCATAGGCGCTGAGCCATTTTTGGCTTTCTGATTGGTAAATGAGATCACCCTTGGAGAGAACACGCACCTGGTAGTTGCTGCCAATCCTCTGGACACTCAAGCAGGGGCCCCTGATTGGCCTGGGTGACGTGCCAGGGAGGCAGTTTGGCCTCCCTGTGTTGACCCCTATGGCGGGTCTTCAAGGAATCAAACCCTGGGAGGAACTGGCATGCAGGAACAGGTACCTACAGAGGGAGATGTCTAAGGCAAGGTATGATCAATCTGGGATTCTCACCATTTGGATGGAGGCAGGGGTCTGATAAAACCCTGGGATGTTAGATCACCAGCAGGTCTGTTAAGAGGTATATGAGAGTGTGTGGATGTGGTGTGACTGAGACAACATCAAGGGTGGGGTTGGACCTCTCTTCACAGGGCCTAGGTGAGTGTTGGTTTGCCTCCTATGGCTAAGTGGCAGTTCCAGTGGGAAGGCTGCCCAGGTTAAGAAATGGGTTGGAATTGTGTGCATGCGAGTGATTGGAGAATGACTGAGATAGGTAATAATAGGTAGGGTTTCATGCTCTCCTGCCCCTGCCCTAACAGGGTGAAACAACTGTGTGAGTGGCCCTTTCTCCCCTGCTCCAACTTTGCCCCTGGCTATTCTGAGAGAAACTGGAGGTTCCAGGTTTTCTGCTTTCTGTCTCAGACATAGGTCTAGTCTTTGGTGGCCATGTGGCCATGTGAGACTGTGGGGAAAATGAAGAGACATCAGAAAGGATGACTGTGTTCTGGTTTTGTTACTGGAATTTCTTCAGTGAGTCCTCAGTCTCAGGATTTGAGAATTGAGCCCATGGGCCATAGATCAGTGATAAAATGTGATTTTATTGGACAGAGGGGCATGTAGAGGGAGTGGAGAGTGCCAGAGCTACTGGGGGGGGGGTGGGAGGCCCAAGTTGGAGGTCCCCTGGGTGCGTCCTTTGTCTAGGGGTAAATAATTGGCCCTGAGAGATATTTTGGCAAGGATTTGGTAGATGGAAAAATACTTTTACAAACTGAATGGGTGTTCTAGCAAATGAATGAATGCAGCCCCTCACCTTGGGCAAGGTTATTAGGTCTTTGTTGTGGTTTTTGTCTGGGGAAGGGATTAGGGTGTGTGCTTCCTAGTCAGGGTGGAGCCATCCAAAATGTTTGGGGCTGCTTTGTTCATGACCTTGCTAGGACTCAGGGTATGGCCTGCAACATGTTTGTGCCTAGAGATGGGAGTCCAATGTCTGAGCTCACCTGAGCCTGAAAAATGGGGGTACCCTGTCCAGCCCTGAGTGGGAAAATCCTGTATCAATGTTATATTTCATAAAATGTCTCTCATTTGTAAAATGTAATAATTTGGTTGTTTAAATTATTGGGGAAGGTGGCACCGGTGGCTCAGTGAGTAGGGCACTGACCCCATATACTGAAGGTGGCAGGTTCGAACCTGGCCCCAGCCAAATGGCAACAACAAAATAGCTGGGTGTTGTGGCAGGCACCTGTAGTCCCAGCTACTTGGGAGGGTGAGGCAAGAGAATCACCTAAGCCCAAGAGCTGGAGGTTGCTGTGAGCTGTGATGTCACAGCACTCTACCGAGGGTGATAAAAAATTA
>NW_003852400.1:5387696-5393101 GCF_000181295.1 Otolemur garnettii
AAAAAAAAAAAAAAAAAAGAAAAGAAAAGAAATATTAAGACCACTGAAAACCTTGGAAAAACAAATTAGACTTATTTGATTTATTAAAAATGTATAGGAAACATTGTCAAATATGAATTGGTGATTAATTTTGTGTGGGTTATGATTATATGTATGTTCCAATATTATAAAACATTGGCCTGTCCTAATGTATATTGTCAGCAATAATTTTAATTGATCTAAAAAAAAAAAGAAATATTAAGAGAGGCTGACAAATTCTCTCAAATTCAAATTCCTGATGTCTTTGAAATTGTCTACCTTAAGACTAAAAGCAGACTTTTATTTATTTTTGAGACAGAGTCTCTACCCTTGGTAGAGTGCTGTGGTGTCACAGTTCATAGCAACCTCCAACTCTTGGGTTTAAGCGATTCTTTTGCCTCAGCCTCTGGAGTAGCTGGGATAGGTGCCCACTACAATGCCCAGCTATTTCTTGTTGCAATTCTCACTGTTTTAGCTGGCTGGGGCCAGGTTCAAACCTGCCACCCTTGGTATATGGGGCCAGCGCCTTACCCACTGAGCCACAGGTGCTGCCCAAAGCAGACTTTTAGAACTTCGATTGGATAGAATTGATTTTCAAGTGTGGCTTAAAAAAAAATGACTTTGATTAGAAAGTTAACATGCCTACGAGTATCGCTAACCTAACTTCATACAGAGCAGAAACCAGTTATGTGGAACTGGTAGTTTGTTACGGCTTTTTGTTGTTTGAAATATATTGCATATTCTCTCTGTGTTCTGCTTTCCAGAAGTCAAGAAAACCATTTTCTGTCTTTTGAGCTATTTGTAGCTTTCCAAGCAATGTATGTACTTATGGACAGAATTTGAAACATGTATTTTTTTCTCTCTCCTTGATTTCTCCAGAATTTGAAAGCCATTTGTAAGTATTCTTAATTTCTGACAATACAGTTATTTGCATAAGTTCAATAGGAGTTTGTTTTGTTCTATAGGACATGATGAAGGCACTGGTTAACTCACCAAGGCTTTGGCTGGAACAGCATTTCCAGAGTTGTCTGGACTGTGTTAAGGAATAAAGGTTGACTTTATAAGGCCAATAAAAAAGTCCTTTAGAAAAACTGGCTCTGGCCCATCAATAACATTTCCTGTTCTGTGGTAAATCATGAAGGTCACTTTCTGACAGGTCTAGGAATCGATAAGTGCTTGAGGACCTCAAGAGAAGTGAAATTTACCCAATGCATACAGGTATGCAATGGCAGAGATGAAACCTGGGCTTGTGAAAGGCTTTCACATCTAACCTGAGATTACTTATAAAACGTTCCAGCAAAGCCAATTTTAAAGGAAAGGAGAGCCTAGATGGCTCATAATTATTTTTACTGCACTTTATGCAAATAATCAGACCCAGTATAATGAAGGTACAGTTTATTTTCAGAACTAAGTTAGTTCTGCTATAATTTGTCTTTAGTAAAGAGATAAATTGGAGAGAGAAGAATGGTTCAAAGAAAAAGAGGCTGTGGCCCACCTGTATTAAATCCCAGTCTTAGAGACTGGTCAAAGAATATAGAATTATATACAGTAGTTATATTTGCACTGGAGGCTTAAGACTCAACAAAGGTCACCTGTTGGCTACACTGGAAAAATTGTGCAGTATTAAATGTTACCTGCTGTGTCTATATAGATACCTCAGGAAAATGAGAATTTCCCGGCTTGGTGCCTGTGGCTCTAGTGGCTAAGGTGCCAGCCACATACACCTAAGGCAGCGGATTCGAATCCAGCCTGGGCCTGCCAAACAACAATGATGGCTGCAACCAAAAAATAGCTGGGGGTTGTGGTACCTGTGGTCTCAGCTACTTGGGAGGCTGAGGCAGGAGACTCACTTGAGCCCAGGAGTTGGAGGTTGCTGTGAGCTGTGATGTCACAGCACTCTACCCAGGGGGATAGCTTGAGGCTTTGCCTCAAAAAAAGAAAAAATGAGAATTTCCCAGTAAATGGTGTAAATGTAATACTGTATCCTACTGTGCCTAATCTGTATACTCTGCTGAGTCTGCTGCCAGCAGAAGTCAAGTAGTTCACTTGCCTGGACTTAAAAGATGCCTTTTTCAGTATAAGGCTGGCTCCAGAAAGCCAGAGGCTGTTTGCTTTCCAGTGAGAGAGACCGGACACAAGAATCACCATCCAGTACACATGGATCAAATTGACACAGGAGTTCAAAAACTCACCCACAATTTTTGGAGAAGTGCTGGCCTGTGACCCCCAGAAATTCCCAGCTAAGTAATTAGGGTATGTACTACTCCAGCATGTCAATGGCCTCCTCTTAGGAGACCCTACCCTGGAGGGCTGAACCCAAGACATCTAGAGGTATGTGGCTATAAAGTATCTGAACGGAAGGCCCACATTTGCCAGCAGCAAATACATTGTCTAAGATTTACTACCCAGCAGGGGGAGTAGGAGGAATGGAGGCAAGTCATTGATTGCCTCATTGATTGCCTCCCCACCCCTACAAGCTGAAAGTAAGTTTGGGAATTCTTAGGTGCAGTAGGCTTCTGCCACCTTTGGATTCCCAACTTTGCCATCTTGGCTAAACCCTTGTATTGTTGTAGGAAGATGAGGCCCAATGGAGAGAAAGAGCATTTAAATATCACATTTATAAAAGGAAGGGCTTTATTTACCAGCTAGGAGCTTATGGCATAGAAGATTTCCAAATGGCTGTGCTTTCCAACTGGCTTGGTCTTTCCCTTTTTATTGACAGTCAAAAGTTCCATCCCACAAGTACCCTTCTCATTGGCCAGTTTGAATCAAGTGGGAGATGCTATTTCAGCCCCTACAGAACTACAGGATTTCACAGAACTTGGAAATTTCCAAGTTACAAATTCCCAAGAGCTGAGTCAGTATGGAGAGGACCTTGCAGGTGTAACCTTATGGTCTCCTTGAGAAGACCTATTCTTTTGGACTTCACCTTTCTTGGGTATCCTCTCTCAGTATGAGACAACTACAGAAAAGCAGGGAGAGCCCTTAGAATGAGGAAGAGAACGAGAATGTGCCTTCTCCCAGATGAATGAAGCAGCACTGGGGCTACCAGACTTGGCCAAGCCCTTCACCCTGTATGTCTCAGAGAGATGAAAGATGGTTCTGGGTGGGTTAACCTAGCTGGTTGGGTCCTGGCTAAGACCGGTAGCTTACGGCTCTAAGCAGTTGGATGGAGTGGCAAAAGGATGGCCACCATGCTTACAGGCTCTAGCTGCTACTGCTCTCCTTGTGCAAGAAGCTGATAAGCTGACTGTAGGGCAGAATCTCAGAGTGAAAGTACTCCACTCTGTGGTCATGTTAATGGACACAAAGGGACATTTCTGGCTCACTAATGCAAGATTAGCTAAGTTCCAAAGCTTAATGTGTGGCAATACACACATAACAATAGAAGTACATAACATCCTGAACCAGCCACACTCCTTCCAGTCAGTAGAAGAGAAACTGAGCATGACTGTGTGGAGGTTATAGATAATTAGACAGATGCAGACTGGGACTGGAAGCAGTTACATGATGGCACAAGGTGAGTGGCGGCTGGGCATGTAGTGGTTACCTTAACAGAGACTGTAGAGGCTAAGCCCCTAGCCTAAGGAACATAGGCTCAGAAAGCTGAGTTAATTGCCTTGACTTGAGCCTTAGAACTAAGTCAAGGGAAAAGTGTGAATATCTACACAGACTCCAAGTGTGCTTTTCTGACTCTCCAAGTACATGGGGCATTGTACAAGGAGAAGGAACTTTTAAATTCTGGGGGAAAGGACATTAAGTATCAGCAGGAGATACTTCGGTTATTAGAGGCAGTATGGAAACCCCCAAAAGTGGCAGTGATGCACTGTCATGGACATCAATGAGATGCTTCCATCATCACTAAAAGAAACACTAGGGGTGGTACTGTGGCAAAAAGGGCTGCATCCAAGCCATACTAGGTGTCATGAGTGGCTCCCCCCATCCCATGGGTTCTGGAGCTCTCACCTATCTACTCCCAGGAAAAGAAGGAATGGTTGGCAGCAGAGGGGAGCCAGGAAATAGAGGGAGGATAGATAAAGATGCCAGATGGACAAGTAGCAGTCCCCCAGCTTCTAGGAGCCACTGTGGTGACAGCCATGCATGAGAGCACTCATGTGGGACAGGAGTCTTTGGTGAAGTTGTGATTCCGGTACCTCTACATTTCCCACCTGGCAGCCCTACCTCAGTTGCAGTGAGTCACCTGCAACCATTTCAATGTGCACCAAGAACCTACAGTATCCCCAGGAATCCAGTTGTAGGGAGCAATTCCCTTCAAGGACTTCCAGTAAGATTTAACTGAAATGCCCACGTGTAAAGAGAACAAGTACTTGCTGGTGATGGTCTGCACATACTCAGAATAGGTCAAAGCCCTACCCACCAGGATAAAAAGAACTCCTAAAGTAGTAAAAGTGTTGCCCAGAGAAATCATCCCATAGTTTAGGTTGTCACTGGTTTAAATTTGACAGTGGGCTAGACTTCACAACAGAAATAGTGCAAATAATAGTTAAAGCTTTAGGTATCATCTGGAAACTATATGCAACTTATAGGCCTCAAAGCTTGAACAGAATAAAGTGCATGGACAGGGCCGTAAGAACAGGAATCAGTAAACTCTGCCAGGAAGTAAAGCTTAATTGGCTATAAGCCTTGCCACTGGTGTTGTTCAAAAAGGCCTCCATCAATTCTCTGCAATTTAGCAGGGACTCCTAAAAGAAGTAGGAGAAACTGAATTGGATAGACAAAAGCCCTAAAAAAGAGTAACAAGAAAAATCCTCACTTGGGTAATTAACCGTGTTCTGTTTAGTCTTTTGTATCTGAACATCCTTTCTCTGTGGGATCAAGGCAATCAAGTCTAGGTCAAGGATCAGAACCTGGTCCCCCTCAAACCAAGGTAGAAAGGACTTTATATCATCATCCTGACCACACTCATGGCAGCAAAGGTGGAAGGAATCCTCACCTGGAGTCATCACAGCTGGCTGAACACAGCTTCACTGCCCCTTGAGAAGTCAAGGCAACTTTTAAGACAGTCAACATGCCTTGCTTCAGCCACATACTGGGAGCTGGCTGGTCAATGCATGGCTGAAGCCTGAGGAAACTCCTAGAGGGACTTGCCTTAATTGGACTTTGGACTTTGGGAAAAGGGGAGGAGATATGTGACACAGGGAAAAGCAAAAACTTGTATGTGTATTAACTCACCACCATGGTACTATTAAGGCCTGAGTAGAGAACCCAAGAGGAGGCACAGTCCCTAAAAATCTAAGTGCTGAATAGTGATTAATATCAGCACCTGCAGAAGCAAGCTGATATTGAGACCCCAAATTAAAATATATTTGAGTCTCAAAAGGGGAGGAATGAAAGAGGATACCTGAGAAGGGTGAGGTTTAGGAGAA
>NW_003852400.1:5393482-5394308 GCF_000181295.1 Otolemur garnettii
GTGGCTGGCGCCTTAGCCGGTTGAGCTATAGGCGCCGAGCCAACTCTTGGGAATTTGTAAACTTAACTTCCTGGAACTTGGAAATTTCCACTTCTGTGAAATCTTATAGTTCTGTGGGGGCTGGAATAGCATCTCCCACTTAATTCAAACTGGCCAGTGAAAAGTACTTATGGGTTGGAAAAGGTACTTGTGGGTTGGAACTTTTTGACTGCCAATAAAAAGGGAAAGACCAAGGCAGTCTGGGAGCACGTCCATTTGGACTTCTTCTATGCCACAAGCTCCCAGCCAGTGAATAAAGCCCTTCCTCTTATAAACATAGTATTTGGGTGTTCTTTCTCTCTGTTGGGCCTCACCTTCCTGCAAGACTAGGAGATTCCATTTCTAGTAAAAATAGAAAACTAGTCAGGTGTGGTGGCACCTGTAGTCCCAGTTAATGGAGAGGCTGAAGCAAGAGGATCCCCTGAGCATAAGAGATTCTGGTTGCTGTGAGTTATGAGGCCCTGGCACTCTACTGAGGGTGACAAAGTGAGACTCTGTCACAAAACAAAATAAAATGGCATTGAAATCTTGAGGGGAACAAAGCGCATCTTTTTAAAGTACCTTAGTCAAGAATTTATGAAGCACTGAGCAGTAACTTCAATTTACCCTGTAGGACTGTACGTATGCTGTTATTTATTTTTTGGCCTTTGCAGGCCAGGTATTAAGCCTGTGACTCACCCAGATGCAAGCAGCACTTAATCACACTCAAGTTAAAACTACAAGCTAGCCTGAGGAGATAAAAGTTCACATTTGGACATTAAGTTCTTTACATTCCTAAAATATCACA
>NW_003852400.1:5396999-5398073 GCF_000181295.1 Otolemur garnettii
AAAAAGTCATTTAGTTCTTGTCTTTTCCTTTACTGTAGTCTGTTCTGTATATGGTATTACTACAACATGACTCACCTGGTTGGCTTTGGCTTGGCATGAAGTGTTTGTTGTTTGATAATTCTGATTAATTTATTAAGAGAGTTCTTTCTGAGATACAGTTCTCTGCGAATTAAAAAAATAATATCTATCCTTATTAATAAATGGGAGTTTTAACAGTTCCATTTCTGTTTTCAGTTACCTTAGTTATAAGTTAGCTGTAGACATCAACGTGGGTTATAGAGAAGTTATGTAATCTTTAAAAAGACAAGACTATCTATATCCCACAGTTTGAGTCTGCTTTTGTTACAAGAAAATATCAGGTCTGTTAAAGAAGAAATTTAGGGCACATGTACTTATTTAAGATAAGAATTTAGGAGAGAGATTGAGACGTTAAAACTGTTTTAAGTCAACTGAAAATACAGGCAGGATTTTCAAAGATTTTATTTTGTTAATGTTCTGCGGGCTTTTCTGGTGCAAGAAATGAGATGGAAATATTCAGTGTATTTCTCAAATCCTTATTTTCACTCACAATTCCTAATTGTACAGATTCAGCATTGCAAAATTATGATTTTTAATTTCATCCAGTTATAAATAGGACATTTTAACATAAGCGTTTCATCATAGGATTTTGGTTAAGCTTTAGTGATAGTCACTCTTGTGTTTTAGAAAGGGTTATTATGTTACTTTGAGTGTTGGTGAGTTTGGAAAACAGGATTTGTATGAATAGTCTGTGTTTGGGAAAGTAATATTTACCTTTAATTTTGTTGTTTCAGTCTGCTTTTTCTTTGTAGTGGTGGATAGCTGTGGATATCATGGGTTTTTCCATTCCTTTCTACTCTGTAAATAAGACTATGTACTGGAGGGCTGTGTTGATCTGAGCCTTTTAGACTGAAATGTGTACAAGTGAAAAGTGTTTTTATGAAGTATATTAGGGAAGTGAACTGTGCACATAATCATTAAAAAGTACTTTAATCTTGAAGGCCTGTGAAGGCATGAATAATCCTGGCATTAAAAAAAAATCACCTGGCTCGTTGC
>NW_003852400.1:5398958-5400014 GCF_000181295.1 Otolemur garnettii
CCACCTTAGGTGTATGTGGCTGGCGCCTTAGCCGCTTGAGCCACAGGCGCGGAGCCCTAAGTGAGACTCTTTGTCTCAAAAAAAAAAAAAAAAAAAATCACCTATGCCCAGTGAAGTGGTTCATGCCTGTAATCCCAGTACTCTGGGAGGTCAAGGCCTGAGTCACAGGTTTGAGACCAGCTTGAGCCAGAGGGAGACCTCTCTAAAATTAGCCAGGTGTTGTGGTGGGTGCTTGTAGTCTCAGCAACTTGGGAGGCTGAGGCAAGAGAATCACTTGAGCCCAAGAGTTTGAGGTTGCTATGAGCTATGAAGCCATGGGTCTCTACCAAGGGTGACAAAATGAGACTTTGTCTCCAAAAAAAAAACCTAAATCGCCTATATGATTTCAAGTAATATTTCATTCTAACACCTATAGTACTAAAGAATTCTACCTGTCTGCAATTTATGGTTCCTTGATTGATTTGTCTTTTGAATTTAGTACCCATTTATAGTGTATTTAAATATAAGATTACCTATGAACTGATAAATCTCCAGGGGCAGTTTTTTGTCAAAGACACAGTCTTCTACCAACTCAGCTGGTTTACTAATGTATCACAGCTTTATCATTTACAAAGCTCTTTCAAGGTCTTTTTTTTTTTGGCCGGGGCTGGGTTTGAACCTTCCACCTCTGGCATATGGGGCCTATGCTGGCGCCTTATTCCTTTGAGCCACAGACGCCGCCCATCTTTCAAGCTCTTTTAATCTATTTATTTCTAGTTTGATTTTATAAACATAAAATATGTGAGTCTATTAACCCCATTCCACAGATGAGGAAAACAGGGAACTGAGAGCCTTAGAAACTAGCAGTATGGCCAGGGTCTCTTAATTCAGCATCCCTGGCCTACCGCAGAAAATATACACAAAGGCCAGGTACAGTGGTGCATGCCTGTGATCCTAGCACTCTGGGAGGCCAACGTGGATGGAGAGATTTCCTGAGCTCAGGAGTTTGAGGCCAGCTTGAGCAAGAGCCAGACCCTGGTTCTACTAAAAATAGAAAAAAACTAGGCCACCATTGTG
>NW_003852400.1:5400034-5400694 GCF_000181295.1 Otolemur garnettii
CACGGGTACCAATGAAGCCAAAGTAAAGGGGTGTGGATCAGCCAGCTTTGGTCAGCAACCCATTCATAGATTGCGCCCCTATACCTGAACAGGCTATGGAGACACAAGGCTGGCATATAGAATGTACTGGCAGAATTAAAAATTATCCAGAAACAAATCAGTTTAAGCCTGCTACCTAGAACAATCAGTTCCTCTTTCCCCTTGCAGGCAGCAGATTTTCATGTCTCCCTAATTTCGGGACCTTGTCAGACTAAAGGACATAATTAATGATCAAACAATGAATGCCTGTGAACTTCTGCTTGATTCTGTAATCTCTCAGTTAAAGGAATAAAATATCAGAATAAAGGAACACCAAGCTTTCTCACTGTTAGTAGTACTGGTATTCGTTACACTGGTTATGTATTTGTTTTGTTTGTAAGACTCTGATACTAGGTGCTAGGACAGTTGGAGAAGAGCAATAATTTGTTTTGAAAGTCATTTTCTATGTTTTGAAGATCTATCAAATTACAGAGATGTTTGTTCCCATTTCAATTCATTCTTTTGGTTTGTTTAGAGAGCTCATGAAACCTCTGGCTTCATTTATTTATTTATTTATTTTGAGACAGAGTCTTACTTTGTCACCCTGGGTAGAGTGCTGTGGCATCAAAGCTCACAGCAACC
>NW_003852400.1:5402187-5403137 GCF_000181295.1 Otolemur garnettii
CTCTCCCCCAACAGATGTTGAATCCCTGGAGGTCGGCTCTCATTGTGGGAAATTTTTCCATTGAGCAAAAGAAGCTGGTTAACTGGGACTTCAAGCCCTAGGGAAAGTGCTGAGTCTAGATGTGGCCACCATTAGTATCCTGAGTTTGCAGTTTTGCTCCCGGGAGGTGGGCAGTGAGGAGAGATGAAGGGAATTTTCGAAATCAGGAGATTATCAAGGTTTATGAGAGCCTCCTGGGGAATCCAGTGGGGTGGTGAGGCCAAAGGAACTTTGAGGTTGGGTAGGCGTCCTGTGGAGAGACATCCTTGTATATTTGTCTTGAGATGTATGAATTCCAGGCCTTCTCTTATTCAAATACTAGAACAGAAACGCATTCCAGTTCGGTCTATTTCAGTTTATTCATCCCATTGCCCTCAGCCCCTATATCTCATTAGTGTAGAAATGTTAGAATGGTGTTTATATCCCCACTCTTTGTTTTTTGAGACAGAGTCTAACTTTGTAGCCCTTGGTAAAGTGCGGTGGTTTCATCAGGCACAAGTGAGCCTCTTGCCTCAGCCTGGATGCCCTTTGTTGACTTTTGTCTCTCTGTCCTTTAGTTATTTCGGGCTTTTTTTTTTTTTTTTTTAGTTATTTTTGCTTTTCCTATTATTTTATTCCCAGAAGATCTTTTCAAAAACGATTATATCCCAATGAAGATCAATTAGAGCTTAAGCTCTTTTTCTTCATTCATTCATTCCATAAATATTGAGCAGTCATGTACCATTTGCTGTGTATTATAAACAGAGAGAATCTTTACTGATTGTATTTCCTTTTTTGTTTGTTTGTTTTTGGCTCGTTTTTTGGGAGCACAGAGTTGAATTGTGACTCAGATGGACTGAATGCAAGTCTGTGACCTATCACACTTTGTTTTCGCATTGTAGTCTTCCTCTGCAGTCTCAGTATTATGCTAT
>NW_003852400.1:5403307-5405271 GCF_000181295.1 Otolemur garnettii
CTCACAGCAACCTCAAACTCTTGGGCTTAAGTGATTCTCTTGCCTCAGCCTCCCAAGTAGCTGGGACTACAGGCACCCACCACAATTCCTGGCTATTTTTTGTTGCAATGTCATTGTTATTTAGATGGCCTGGGCCGGGTTCGAACCTGCCAGCCTCAGTGTATGTGGCTGGAGCAGTAACCACTGCACTACAGGCGCCACACCACTTTCTACTATTCTTAAACAGAAGATACTGGACTGGACTCAGGGATCTCAAAGTCCCTTTGAACCTCAAGATTCTATTAGTTGACCTTTTAGGGATGTCTCCAGCCCTCCCTCAGGGTCTGACCCAGTTAGTGTCCAGGCCTTGTTTCCTTGGAAAAGCCCCACTGTTGATTTGGTTTTTGTCATTTACCTTTTCTCACAAATGATGGACCACACACGGTATTGGGGCAGACTGTGTCTGCCTTTCTGCCAAATTCATCTGTAAGTGAACCAGAGGCTCAAGTAGCCTCCTTAATGACTTTCTTGCGTTCCTTCTCTGTCTCTGTTACATGAGGGCCCTTAAACTTGTTGGCTAAATTCAGAAGGATATGGACCTTTTCACTGTCTCTGACTCACTGTATTCTGGACTGTCACTGTCAGTGTGAACCATGCAGTATGTAAGGAAAAATTTTCCTCACCATCTCGAGAGTTTGGGCCAGTGTGTTTTGGAAATGCATTGTTATAAAGACTACACCATTTTTATTATTTAGAGATGACACATTTATACACATATTAAGCCAAAATTTATTAAGCCCCTCTCCCCCAACAGATGTTGAATCCCTGGAGGTCAGCGGCTCATATTTCCCACAGCACCTGGAGAGCTAGAGCTTAGATAAAGTAGATGTTCATTGTTTATAAGATGTGACTTTACAAATGCTTCAAGTAGAGGCTCCTACAAATTATATCTGAAAATATTTTAAGTTTAAAACTCTAATGTAGCAATTCTCAACCTGGGGGTCATGATGCCTTTGGGGGTCGAATGACCCTTTATAGGGGTCACCTAAGACTATCCTGCATGGCAGATATTTACCTTACAATTCATAACAGTAGCAAAATTACAGTTATGAAGTAGCAATGAAAATGACTTTATGGTTGGGGGTCACCACAACATGAGGCACTGTATTTTTTTTTTGGACACAGAGTCTTGCTTTGTTGCCCTCAGTAGAGTGCAGTGGCATCAGAGCTCACACCAACTTCCAGGTCTTGGGCTTAGGTGATTCTCTTGCTTCAGCCTCCTGAGTAGCTGGGACTACAGGTACCCACCACAACTCCTGGATATTTTTTGTTGCAGTTTGGCTGGGGTCGGGTTTGAACTCGCCACCCTTGGCATATGAGGCTGGCGCCCTACTCACTGGGCATGGCGCCAACTGTGAGGAACTGTATTAAAGGGTTGCATCATTAGGAAGGTTGAGAACCACTGCTCTAATGGCTGGGATCGAACGCCATGGCTCACTTACCCTTGTAATCCCAGCGCTTGGGAGGCCGAGGTGGGCAGATTGCTTGAGATCACAGGTTCGATACCAGCCTGAGCAAGAGCGAGACCACTGTCTCTAAAAAGTAGCCGAGTGTTGTGGCAGGCACCTGTACTCCCAGCTACTTGTGAAGCTGAGGATAGAGAATAGCTTAAGCCCAGGAGTTTGAGGTTGCTGTGAGCTGTGGCACTATGACACTCTACCAAGGGTTACAAAGTGAGATTCTGTCTCCAAAAAAAAAAAAAAAAAAACAATCTAATGTCTGTTTATATCAGATTTGTCTTGAAATGTCTTCTTGACTTTTCTGAACAACTTCCTGGTCGGCCTGATAAACCTGTGACATTGCATTTTTTTGCAATGGAGAACGTCATTGTTCTCAGGTGAAAACAATTTGCTCCCCCCCCCCCCACCCAGTCCAGTCTGGGGAAAATGGCTGCACCTGAGTTCTTGGAGCTGGGCTCTTCCTTT
>NW_003852400.1:5406520-5410438 GCF_000181295.1 Otolemur garnettii
TTTTTTTTTTTGAGACAGAGCCTCAACCTATCCCCCTAGGTAGAGTGCTATGGCATCACAGCTCACAGCAACCTCCAACTCCTGGGCTCAAGCAATTCTTCTGCCTGTGCCTCCCAAGTAGCTGGGACTACAGGCGCCCGCCACAAAACCTGGCTATTTTTTGGTTGCAGCCATCATTGGTCCTGGGCTGGATTTGAACCTGCCAGCTCCGGTGTGTGTGGCTGGTTCCTTAGCCACTTGAGTCACAGGCGCCAAACCCTGCCATGTTTTTTTTTGAGATAGAGTCTCACTCTGTTGCCCTCCGTAGAGTGTGGTGGAATCACAGCTCACAGCAACCTCTACCTCTTGGGCTTAAGTGATTCTCTTGCCTCAGCCTCCCAAGTAGCTGGGACTATAGGTGCCTGCCACAACACCCAGCTATTTTTTTGTTGCACTTGTTTAGCTGGCCTAGGCCAGGTTTGAACCTGCCACCTTCGGTGTATGCGGCTGGCACCCTAACCACTGTGTAATGGGTGATGAGCCTATTGTTTTTAATTCTAACCCAAACTTTGTTTTCTTATTTATATGCAGGAAAAACCTACTGTACAGGAAGCACCCAGAGTATTTATGTATTTTGGTGACTTAAAATCTATTAATAGCCTGTGAAATGACCCTTAGTTCAATATATTGAATTTTGTCTAATAAGAATTTGCCATGCCTTTGGCAATCAATGGTCAGGAATATTTATCCTTGACTACTTTTTGAAAGAAAACAAGTCCTCTCATTTGTATCCCAAAAGAGTCTAATTGTGTTTTGCATTCATTCCTTTCAGAATTTTTTGTTCTGAGTTTTATATGCCTTTGGTTAGCTAGCATTTCTTTATGAATTACTTGGCAAAGTAATTTTTTGTCTCTAATCATATGAACACTTTGAGACAAATTAAAGATTTTTTTTAACCCAAGAAAATACTGTTATTTTTATAAAGGATAAAGGGACCTATATTTGTTACATAAAATTATTAAGGAAGGAAGAATGGAAAAATTTCTGCAATCTAGGTTTTTAAATGTATTTAAAATTCTAGGATGTTATCTCTTTCACTTGAAAAACAATTCAATTGGATCAAAAGGTTCTACTTATTGTATATTCTTTACGCTTCTGCACATTAATAATAGTAATAACAATTTGCATTTGTATAACACTTTGAAGTACTAATCCATGGTGTCATTTGTTCATTACAGTCTTTGAAAGAGATATTTAGGAGTCACCATCTTTATTTAACAGATGAGTAAGCAAGCCTAAGTTTAGAGAGGTTGAGTTACTCCCCCAAGCTACCTGAAGTTAATGGTAGAACTGAAGTCCTATCTCCTAACACCCAACTAATGTTCTTGCCACTTTTGTGAAGATAAATTGCTTGCTGAGATAGATTTATATTATATGTACATACACAAATATATACATACTTTTGACTCAATAATTATTCTTAAAAGTTGTTATAACCTATGTTTAGTGTATATTACGTAAGTTCAGAGTAAAGACAGTAATAACTATTAAACTATTTGCTTTATTTTCCTTTAGCTTCTCAGGAAAATAGGAAAATTGGTTGTTAAGTCAACAAAGTGAGTTAAAATGAAGTTCACCGAGAACAAACAATGCAGTCCTTTTGGTTGATATATGTTGCGTACATACCTCCTACAGAAAATTCTTGCTTTCATTATCCAGCGTACTTCTCATGAACGGACATATCTGCCCTCCCACCAGTGTCCTAAATGCCTGTGGAGAAACAGTAATCCTTCCTGAAATCTTACTGAGCATGAAGGATGGAAATAGTTTAATTTTACCCTAGTGAAGCCGTTTGTAGACCTTTCGGGCATAGTTTCATTAGCTATGTTATCCCGCATTGTATTAAAAGGCCTCGTCTTTCTTCAGTAGAGGAAAGCAAATATAAAATTGCTCACAGCAGCCTCAAACTCATGTTCAAGTAATCCTCATGCCTCGGCCTTCTGAGTATCTGGGACTACAGATGCCCATTACGATGCCTGGCTACTTTTTCTATTTTTAGTAGAGATGGGGTCTCACTCTTGCTTAGGCTGGTTTCAAACTCCTGAGCTTAAGCAATCCACCTGCCTCTGCGTCCCAGAGTTCTGGGATTACAGGTGTACATGTTTTTTACTGGCCTACATATATATATATATATATATATTTTTTTTTTTGACACGACATCTGTCTGTCACTTGAAGTAGAATGCAGTGTTATCATCATAGCTCACTGCAGCCTCAAATTCCTAGGCTCAAATGATCCTCCTGCCTTGGCTTCCCAAGTAGTTGAGAATGTAAGACTCATACCACTATTCCTGGCTAATTTTTCTATTTTTATAGAGACAGGGTCTTGCTATGTTGCTCAAGCTAGTCTTGAATACCTGGCCTTAAGGGATCCTCCTGACTCAGCCTCCCAGAGTGCTAGGATTATAGGTATGAGCCATTCCCTGGCCTGTTATTACAGTTTCTATGTATTCATGTACACCTCTGCTTTCAGTTGGTGTTGACCTGAAATGGAGGCAGAATTTTCATTTCTTTATTTGGAGACAGATACATAACAAGAAATAGTTGGTAAAGTCGCTACATTTAATTTAGGAAACTCCAGCTAGATATGTTAATAGATTTGTCTGAGTTTCAAAATATCAAATCTAGTTAATAGCAAGACCATGCTGATAACCCACTCTCCATCTGGTTTTTCTGTCATTTGGTGTTTAAAGATGGTTTGTGAGATTGTTGCTGTGCCCACTAACAGAGTGAGGAGAAGGCTGAAACTCCATGAGGAATGTTCTCATGTGACCTGGGTCTCAGGTAGGCTCCTAGCCCTCCAGGGCTGAGGTTGTCTGTCACTGGAGCACCTGTTGGCTGCGTTTGCTTTGCATGTCCACCAAGTGGACTTCCAGTCCTTTTCCTCCAAGAGAACCAGTCAAGATTGTCAAGGTTGAGGGCCTTCATGCTTCTGCTCCTTTCCGTCACTTCATTTAGAATGCGTCATAAGAAATGGTACTTCATAGTAATGTCCTTTTGGGTGGCTTTAGTATCTTCTAGGGTAATAGTTAATCCTGTGACTGTCCACACCCTCCCTCCCCCCAGGATATTAAAACAACATGTGCAGATGCTTTATGTGCCCACTTTAGGGCCACTGATTGTGTTGGCAGGTGGTGGCCCTGAAGTGGGTACATAAAGCATGTGAGGAAATTGTTTAAGGCTATGTGTCTGGAGCAGGGGAGAGTGTGGGCAGGGCTGGCAAGAGACCCTGGGAACCATCCTGCTGACCTTTACCCTCATCCTGAGAGTAAAGGGAAGGCTTTGGAAATTTTTTCTTTTTGTTTTTTTCGTTTGTATCAGATTTGCCTTTAAAAATAGCATTCTTGGAAATTGGACCTCGTATTTGTCCAGCAATAGCAGGGTGGGGGACTTGTTAATCTTGTTTCCATGGATTGATTGAGGTAAAAGGCTGAGTACATGGGAGGTAAGAAAATGTGTGAAGAGACCACTTTGAAAAAGCTTATTGTCTAGAGAGAAAAAAATTACTTGATTCATTGTTAACTCCAGTTCTCCAGAAACCTTTGTGTTCCCCCCTTTCTCTTTTGTCGCAGCCTGGTTCCCAGGGTTGTCCATTTCTGTTGGGTGTAGGTGAGTACTTACTCTGGGATTCCTCCCCATGACCTCAAACCCTACTCAAACTCACCAGGTCAGATTCTACCTTGATGAGTGGTGCTCCCATACCTGGTTTATTACCCACCCTCACCCTCCACTTTTCCAGCCATCCCTACAAAGTGCCTTAAACTTGTGACCTTCAGATACTTTTTTTTTTTTGCAGTTTTTGGCTAGGCTAGGGCTGGGTTTGAACCCACCTCCTCTGGCATATGGGGCAGCGCCCTACTCCTTTGAGCCATGGGTGCCA
>NW_003852400.1:5413780-5415685 GCF_000181295.1 Otolemur garnettii
AAAAAAAAATACACAGTGAAATGTTTCTCAGTTAATGTGTCATCTCCTTTCTTGGGGTTGGGCTTATTGCACCCTGTAGGAGCATTGGTAACGGACTACCATCAGTGCAAAATGACTAGGCTAGTGGGGTTATATGTTAGTCACTTGAATTGCTGAGATATCTTCAAGGAACTAAAGCAGTCCCTAAAGTGTGTTGTTAACAATATTTTTATTGTTAAATGCAGCTATGAAAATGTTAGATTCATGATAGTGCTTTAATTTATTCTACAGAATGTCATTGGAATTGCAAATTTTATATGTTTAAATCCTGGCTGGGGACTATGCTGTTTTGGATTATGGCAGACAGGGGATTTTTGCAGGGCTTGGCAGTTATGCTAAGGGTAAAGCAAACGTCTTTTGTCCTTAGCAAGCAATGATACTATAGTCTAATATTGTGTTTTACAGGAAGAAAGTTTCAGCTAACAGAGACATAATGTTTTTCTAAGTTTGGGGAAATTTTTATTGGCTAAGAAATAATTACTGTACTGTATAATACATTTTGATGCTTTTATACTTACTATTTTTTCCCCTTCATTTTTTAGTTCTTCACTAAAGGCCATGGATGAAAATGAAACCAACCAGTCCCTGGTGACTAGCAACCAATATCCTAAAGAAGCAGTGAGAAAACGCCAAAATTCAGCCCGGAATTCTGTAGGAAGTGATTCTTCTAGGTTTTCCAGGAAAAGCTTCAAACTGGATTATAGACTAGAGGAAGATGTAACCAAATCAAAGAGAGGAAAAGATGGGAGATTTGTTAATCCTTGGCCAACATGGAAAAATCCCTCCATTCCAAATGTTCTTAAATGGCTGGTAATGGAGAAAGATCACAGCAGCATTCCACGTTCTAAAGAGGTAGGTAGTGCTTGGCTTTTTGGTGTACTTTGTATTTTTTTTTTTTTTTCTGAGACAGAGTCTTACTATGTCACCCTCAGTAGAGTGCTATGGCATCACAGCTCACAACAACCTCAAACTCATGGGCTTAAGCCATTCTCTTGCCTCAGCCTCTCAAGTAGCTGGGATTACAGGTGCCTGCCACAACACCCGGCCTTTGTATTTATTCTTAGTACGTATTTGCTTGGCTTAGATGTGAATTGTATTCTGATACTCAAGTTGGCTAATTGAGCTCTTCTCTGTGTGTGTTCTTTCTTTTCTTTTTTTTTTTGAGACAGAGTTTCACTTTGTCATCCTTGGTAGATGTAGCCGTAGTGTCATAGCTCATAGCAACCTCAAACTCCTGGCCTTAAGCATTCCTCCTGCCTCAAGTCTTCTGTGTAGCTGGGAATATAGGTGCATGCTACCACACCTGGCTAATTTAAAAAAATATTTTCTGGAGGCCAGGTGTAGTGGCTCACACCTGTAATCCTAACACACTGAGAGGCTGAGGCAGGAGGACTGCCTGAGGTCAGGAGTTTGAGACCAGCCTGAGTAAGAGCAAGACCATGTCTCTACAAAAAATAGCAAAGTTGGGCCACATACCTGTTGTTCTAGCTGCATGGGAGAGTGAAGTGCGAGGATTTTTTGAGCCCAGGAGCTTGAGGTTGCAGTGGTAATGCCATTGCATTCTAGCTGGGATGACAGAGCAAGACCTCATGCCTTAAAACAAAAACAAAAAATTTTTTTTTTTGTACAAATGGGTCTTCCTATGTAGCCCAGGCTGGTCGAGAATTCTTGGCCTCAAATGATCCCACCGCCTCAGTCTCCCAAAGTGCTAAAATTACAAGTGTGAACCACTGTGCCTCCCCAGTTGAGCCCTTTTTTATAAGACATTGGATTAGGTTCTGGGGAGATAAAGTGAATAGATATAACTCTTGCCCTAAAGTTAATTGTTCAGCAGCAAAGTATATTCAGAGGGTGGCAAAAAATGTT
>NW_003852400.1:5415976-5419883 GCF_000181295.1 Otolemur garnettii
AAAAAAAAAAAAAAAAAAGATCTCTTAAAATGTGTAGACATTATTTTGGGTTTTTGGGCACTCCTTGGTATGTGAGGAATAAACTGTAAGCTAGAAGTAGGAACAGAGTGCCTAGGAAAGGAAGTGATGGATCTGACAGAGTGGGAGATGGCTTCATGGAGGAGGTGATATTTGAGCTGGGCCTTGAAAGCTAAGAAGTATTTCGACCGTGGTTGTCCAGGTAGATAATGTTATGAACAAGGTCACACAGGTGAGAAAGCATATGATGTGTTCCAGAAAGTAGTCACCTGACATATATTTGGATTATGAATGTCAAGGCATGGCCTAGTGTGCTTGGCTTTCAGTCCTTGGATAAGGCTGTAGAAGGTATAAACGGAATCCTCAGATGGTCTCTCCAGACTTTTGAAAATTGACAATAGATTCCTAGCCTTTAAATGTACTGGTTTTGGAGGTTTCTGTGAACTGTGATGCCATGGCACTTTACCCAGGGTGGCAGCTTGAGGCTCTGTCTCAAAAAAGAAAAAAATAAATAAATGTACTAGTTTTACTTAGATAAAGCTAATTTACATTGGCATAAAGTATTAGATGAATGAGAGTGATTCCCAATTGCAGTAGTACCTTTTTTTCTTTCTTAGTTTCTTACCCTCATCCCCATCCCAAATCTTAGGTTTCTCTTACGTACCAGCCCTGTCCTGCCATTCCTTGTGGGAAGTTGTGAGGTAAGGAACCTGACATCAAGAGAGGGATATGGTATGAAAAGAATGGGGGTGTCCCTGAAGGCTTGGTTTGCTGTGGGAAGAGGCAGGAAAGTGTGGCAGTGAGTGTAGGTAAAAGTGTTGGAGGGGGGCGTTGGTATTAGATCTTCTTGGTAAATATGCCCATTTATCTTTGATATCACTTTGATGATAGAAGTGATCACAGTATTAATCCTACTGGCTAGAATTGATTAATGTGAATTGTTTTAGCATTATTTCATTTTATTTTTCTTTCTTTATTTTTTGAGACAGTCTCACTATGTTGCCCTCAGTAGAGTGTGGTGCTGTCACAGCTCATAGCAACCTTAAACTGTTGGGCTTAAGCAATTCTCTTGCCTCAGCCTGCCAAGGAGCTGGGACTATAGGCACCCACCACAATGCCTGGCTATTTTTTTTTTGTTTGTTTAGCAGGCCTGGGCCAGGTTTGAACCCATCAGCCCTGGTGCATGTGGCTGGCGCCCTAACCATGGGTGCTGCCCAAATCCTGGCTATTTTTAGAGATGACGTCTCACTCTTGCTCAGGCTGATGTAGAACCTGTGAGCTCAGGCAGTCCAGCTACCTTGGCCTCCCAAGTGCTGGGATTATAGGCGTGAGCCACCATGCCCAGCCAATGTTGAGAGCCAGATGAAAAACTGAAGTTCGTTTATTTATTACACTCATTCATTCAACCATTTGTACCATGTTTCCCCCAAAATAAGACCTACCCCCCAAAATAAGCCCTAGCAGGATTTCTATGCACTTGTTAAGTATAAGTCCTACTCTGATAATAAGACCTAGTGATGGGCGTGGCTATGCAGATATGCTGCATAGTATTTTGGCACGGAGAGGAAGACACCCCCTGAAAATAAGCCGTAGTGTGTCTTCATGAGAAAAAATAAATGTAAGACAGTGTCTTATTTTTTGGGAAACACATGTTTTTGGGGAAACACGGTATTGAGCACATGCTGAACTGGGCACTGTGAATGATTCCAAGTTGCCTAAGATATGGGATAAATTCTATGTGCATGTAACCAGAATGTCCAGAGGAGATATATAAATAGTCATAGAAGGGGAGAGCCAGGAGTGAGTGCTTCCAGCTCTGGAGACTCTGAGGCAGCCTTGTGGAGGCCGTGTGATTTGATTTTGGTCTCAAGAGGGAGGAGAGGAGGAAGACAGTTTAACCTGAGAAGCGGAATCTGTACCATGCAAGGTTCTCAAGGTCAGTCCAGGGCTGAGAAGTGTCCACTTGCAGGTGGGACCGGGGGCTGTCCCCCATGTGGAGGAGTGTTGTGAAACACAGCTGAAGGGAGAATTGGGGCAGTCTGTGGAGAGCATCCTGTTGGGCTATGGAGGGGAGACAGGCTTTGTCAGACAGTGGACAGTGGTGAGGATTTTGCAGCTGGGGAGAGAGTTACACCTTAATAGACTGTTTTTTGAGGTGACTTTTGTATATGGATTGAGTTGACAGGCAGACAGTTGAAGAATTGAAGCAGCTTTCAAGTGTCTGGATGTTACTTAAGATCTTAACTAGGTTAGTGGCTAGGTGGAAATGAGAGAGCTCCACGGGCTTGGTGTCTGAGTGGTTGTCAGGCTGGAGTTTGCTTTCTTCTTTCGGATACTTGTGGAACGCTTGTTGTGTGTCCAGCTACTCCTGATGCCCTCCTCACAGCAGTGAAGTGTGGGCATAATTGTCATGCTCATTTACCAGATGAGGAAACTGAGGCTCGCAGTGGCAAAGAGAAATCGTTGTTGCCTTCCACCTGCACCACTGCCCTTCCCGTGTAGGCCTCGTTCCCACTCAGGTTCTCTCAGTGACCTCTCAGTTTTCCTTCAGCAGCGTCTCCCCCATTTGCCCTCTCTGATCTCTGCCTGCTGCTACCGCCTTTGTTCAGGTCCTCATCTCTTTATGACCTGGCAACTGTTGTGACCCCCTCTAGCCATCATTTGGGGGTCTAGAATTACAGTACAATCCCTGTAAGTTGACCACCCACGGGACTGTAACAAACTGGCCAATGTACAGAGTGGTCAACAGAAGGAACTAGGCCTACTGTACTGATGGGTACATGTGGTGCATGCCTGGTCTATGAAAATTAGGTCAACTTAAGGAAGTGGTCAGTGTAGAGAGGTGGTCAGCTATGGAGATTCTACTGTTTTATCTAGAGGTAAATTGGATGATGTCTATGTGTATGTGCCAAAAAGATGCTTCATCATTGCCTCTGGGTGGAGTGTCTCACTCAAGGCTCTTCCTGTCTTCTGGTCCTTTATAGATTTGGTTTGTCCCCTGCCCCTAAATACCATATTTCTGTTTGGCCCTGTGCTTCCCTGAGTCCTTTCTCTGTTGGAAGTGCCCTTCCTCGTCATTGTGGATTTCTCACCATTCTTCAGGAACTGTCACTAGCTTTTTATTCTTTATTGGGCAGTAGCATGTTTTATATTTTATTTAATTACTTATCCAATAACACAGCCTTTTCAAAATTGATTTCTGGCAACTTACAAGAATACATGTAGCCATAAAAAACAAATGGAAGAGCATATGAGAGTGAGTGGGCTACTAGGGTAGAGAAATAAAGTCAAGAATAAAATTAGTGCAGAAATACATCATGCTCTGCATGTTGCGGGAAGTGGACTCAGCTTTTACTTTCAACTTCCTAGTCACAGCCAAGAGAGATGCAGCATGAAATATTAAGAGTTTCCCCAGTGGGGTGGCCCCTGTGGCTCAG
Organism: Otolemur garnettii; assembly: GCF_000181295.1. NCBI lineage: Eukaryota > Metazoa > Chordata > Mammalia > Primates > Galagidae > Otolemur > Otolemur garnettii. Next base: position 5,419,432 of record NW_003852400.1, read on the forward strand.
TGAGTAAGGCACTGGGCCCATATACTGAGGGTGGTGGGTTCGAACCTGGCCCCGGCCAAACTGTAACAAAAAATAGCTGAGCATTGTGGCAGGCACCTGTAGTCACAGCTACTTGGGAGGCTGAGGCAAGAGAATCACGTAAGCCCAAGAGCTGGAGGTTACTGTGAGCTGTGACATTACAGTACTCTAAGAAGGGCAGCAAAGTGAGACTCTGTCTCTAAAAAAAAAAAAAAGTTTCCCCAGTGCCAGTCAAATATAAAGCCCCAGAAGAAGAGCTTTTGTTGTTAATGAGAATTGAGAGAATAGTTTCTGTGGTAAGTGGGAGGGTGGAAATGGTACTAAGTCTTCAGTCTGAATGCACGTGTGGTGGTAGGTTTAGTGACGCAGCTTACTGTGAGACCTCAGTGCAGCTGTAGCATGGCACCAGAGCACAGTTTCCTCAAAGCAGGTTT
>NW_003852400.1:5420285-5422070 GCF_000181295.1 Otolemur garnettii
AGCCACTTGAGCCACAGGCGCCGAGCCTAGGTCTGTGGTCCTAATGCATAGTTTTTTGTTGGCCTAACTTAATCCGAGTATAACATGTAGAATAATCAAGGAATAATACTTATTGCCCTTTGTTATGGTTGTTTTACATTTGTTTACCACCCTCTCCCCAAATGTTTAGTTTCTCATCAGCAGGGAGCACATTTCGCTTTGGTTTGATCAATGGTAAAAAACAGGAAGGTTAAGGAATGAGCAGGACCGTTTATGACTCTGACTGTGATTTGCCCGGAATCATCACAGTGCTCTACTTTGAATTATAAGTATTCAAGGTCAGAGTCACATCTGAGCTCCAAGAGCTACAAATAAATGGTCATAAGTTTTCTTTACTGTTTCCAAGGACTGACCTGCTTTTGAGGCAGTTTTCAGCAGCGGATAATACCGGCTGAGTGAAATAGTGATATAAAAGTGACTGCATCTGGGCCAGTCTACTTCCACCACTACTAAAGAAAGCCTTTATAATTTTTAATAAATTTGGCAGGACTCAGAGTTGCTTTAAATTTACTTTTCTTTTTGCCTATTGCCTTAGAGATGAAAAAATCACTAAGTTATCATGATTTTTAAGATAGATTCAAAATAGCTAAATGTGCATTTCAAGGAAAATGTAAAATAGCAAGTTTATTGAATGACTTCAGTTCTCCCAAAATAGCCCTTCTTGCTATAATGTAGGTCAAAATATAGTCTGTGATGATTTAATATCTTTTTTCCTGACTGCTATTTTTTCTCTGTGTAATACATATAGGAACTTGACAAAGAACTCCCAGTGCTAAAGCCATATTTCGTCTCTGATCCTGAAGAAGCTGGAGTGCGGGAAGCTGGCTTAAGGGTCACGTGGCTGGGACATGCAACGGTGATGGTGGAAATGGATGAGCTCATATTTCTAACAGATCCCATCTTTAGCTCTCGCGCTTCACCATCCCAGTATATGGGTCCAAAGCGATTTCGGCAGCCCCCATGCACAATAAGCGAACTCCCCCGGATAGATGCGGTCCTTATCAGTCACAACCACTATGACCATCTGGACTATGGTTCTGTCATTGCTTTGAATGAGCGATTTGGTAACGAGTTGAGATGGTTTGTGCCTTTGGGTCTCCTCGACTGGATGCAAAAGTGTGGCTGTGAGAATGTGATTGAGCTGGACTGGTGGGAGGAGAATTGTGTCCCTGGACATGATAAGGTCACCTTTGTCTTTACACCTTCACAGCACTGGTGTAAAAGGACTCTAATGGATGACAACAAGGTTCTGTGGGGCAGCTGGTCTGTCTTGGGGCCTTGGAATCGATTTTTTTTTGCAGGAGATACTGGATATTGCACTGCATTTGAAGAGATAGGAAAAAGATTTGGACCCTTTGACCTTGCAGCTATTCCTATTGGAGCTTATGAACCAAGGTATGTAGACTTCCAAAGAAACATTTGATGAGTTAACTTGAAAATAAAGTAGTTACAATTTTGTGATACTGTGTAATTTGTGATTTTGGTAGTAGAATTTATTATACATTGATTGGGGGTTGGTGAATCAGCTTCAATTACTTTTTAAAAAATGTTATAATATTTAATTATTATTATTTTTTGAGACAGAGTCTCACTTTGTCACCATCAGTAGAGTGCTGTGACATCATAGCTCACAGCAACCTCCAACTTTTGGGTGCAAATGACTCTTTTTCCTCAGCCTCCCGAGTAGCTGGGACTGCAGGCGCCTGCTATAATGCTTGGCTAGTTTTTCTATTTTTTTTTTTTTTT
>NW_003852400.1:5422491-5422711 GCF_000181295.1 Otolemur garnettii
GCCATCATTGTTGTTTGGTGGGCCCGGGCTGGATTCCAACCCACCACCTTAGGTGTATGTGGCTGATGCCTAGCCACTTGAGCCACAGGTGCCAAGCCGTCAATTAGGATTTTAAGGTTTTATTTTAATTATTACATTGGAGTAAAGACTTTAAATTTATTTCAGATTGACATGGGGATAGAAAGGAATACATCTATCCCTTTGATTTGGGGATTAAAAA
>NW_003852400.1:5422731-5425061 GCF_000181295.1 Otolemur garnettii
TAGAGAGAAATCCCCCAAACTGTTTACATCTCACCCTGAATTCTAAGTGTCTCCTGACACGGCAAATGAAACAGTGCTTCTCTAATCTGCTTTTGAGGAGAACACAGTGGCTTTGTTTAGGCTCTCATAGGACCCAGCAGCTCCTAGCAGTAAATAACAACCCTCTCCCTGTTGCAGATGAACTTCTCGGTTGTACGTTCTGTACAGTGCAGAAGCCCCTGTACTGAATCCCGGTAGTGTGAGGGGGCTATAAATAAAGACAATGTTACATTTTCTCCTCTTAATGGATGGTTTCGAAGGCAGAGGATTTGCTTAGAGATGGTACACTTTTTCCTTTGTATCAAATAATATTCTGAAGGCGTTGATTATGTCACTCTTTACTTTTTTGGGAGAATTCTATGAAGCAGATGCTGTACTTGATGCTTCCATAAACTTTGTCTTGTTTAATCCTCACAACAACCTTACAAGATGGGGGCCAAAGTTACATTTCACAGACAAGGAAAAGGAAGCTCAGGATGTGAAGGGACTTTGCAAAGGCATTCCAGTTTCTGCAGGAGCTGGGATTCACACCATACCTCTGCCTCCTGAGCCTTGTTCTCCATGGATTATGCAACCTTTCCATAATTATCTCCAGTCATTCACCAAATGGTCTTCTCTTCTTGCCAAACCAAACACCTCATTGTTCAGTTTTATGATGTTCATATAAAATTCCTTGAATAGTTAATTGGATTTTTTTTTTTTGCTCCTCATCTTTAAATTTTATATACTCAAATTTTTAGCTTTTTGCCTTAGTTTAAAAAAATTCTTATCAACAGGTCATGCAGGTTATTTTGCAGTTGAAGTTTTGGTTTTCAGTTGTTCACCCATTATTCAGTTTGTTTTATTTATATCCAGGACTGTAAAATACCTCCTTCTTTTTTTTTGCTGTCGCCCTAGGCAGAGTGCTGTGGTGTACAGCCCCTAGCAACGTCCAACTCTTGGGCTTCAGCGATTCTCTTGCTCAGCCTCTCAAGTAGCTGGGATGATAGGCGCCCGGCACAACGTGTGGCTATTTTTTGTTGCAGTTGTCATTGTTTTAGCTGGCCTGGTCGGGTTGGAACCCCCTAGCCTCAGTGTATGTGGCCAGTGTCCTACCCACTGAGCTATGGACGCTGCCCAAAATTCCGACTTCTTAAATTAATGATAAGTCTCATCTCTAGATAAATCATCAGTAAAATCAAATTTTATGTGAAACAAAATTTTGTCCTTCAGAGGAGAGTTTTATTTGAGATTAGATTTATTTATTGTGTAGCAAATTTTCCTTTTATTTTTCAGCAGAAAAGTAGATTAACAGGAGATACTTTTGCCTATTGGGACTTACTTCTTTTCTTTTTTTTGAGACAGAGTCTCACTTGTTGCCCTTGGTAGAGTACCGTGGTATCATAGTTCACAGCAACCTCAAACTCTCTTGTCTCAGCCTCCCTGAGCTGGGACTATAGACACCCACCATAATGCCTGGCTATTTTTCTTTTTTTTTGGAGATGGGGTCTCACTCTTGCCCAGGCTGGTCTGGAACCTGGGAGTTTAGGTAATCCATCCTCTTTGGCCTCCCAGAGTGCTGTGATTACAGGCATGAACGACCACGCCCAGCTTGGAATTTAATTGCTATGTAGAATGTGTTTAATTTTTTAATCTCACTTTGTCCTGCCTCCAGCCTTGGTTTCTGGCTCATCCTCCCCAGCATTACTTATGTTCCAACCAGGATTCTCTACTCTGGCTACACATATGACTCACTTTATAAAATGCCAGTGCTCAGATCCCACCCCAGAAGAATTAAATCAGAATCACTGAGAGTGCCTAGATGAGCCTAATGTGAGTTCAGTGGCTGAGAAGTGGTTGAAAGGACCACTATTGCATGTTGCTGTTCTTTTCGGAAAATAACTTCATTCTTAGCTGTGCTGATTCAAATTCAAATGGAGGAAAAGGGAGGTGGAGCGAAAATAACCACACTGAGCTGTTTGTTATTTCTCAAACATCTATATTCCTGTGGAGTATCTTAAAGATTGATTAAATGAACCAGTAATTAGATCCTTCCTTCTTTTCCTTCCTCCCCTTTCTCCCCTTCCTCCCCTTTCTCCCCTTCCTCCCCTTCCTCTCCTTTCTTTCATCTCTCTCTCCCATTATATTGCCCTTGGTAGAGTGCTGTGGTGTTACAGCTCACAGCAACCTCAAACTCTTGGGCTTAAGTGATTCTCTTGCCTTAGCCTCCCAAGTAGCTAGGATTACAGGTGCCTGCCACAATGCCCAGCTATTTTTGTTGTTGTTGTAGTTGTCATTGTTGTTTGGCAGGC
>NW_003852400.1:5425674-5426904 GCF_000181295.1 Otolemur garnettii
TTGCAATAGAAACTTTTTTCTAAAGCATTCTACTTTAGGGGGATAGCTTAAGGCTCTGTCTCAAAAAAAAAAAAAAAAAAAAGATGTTGGAAGGGATAAGTGCTGTAATGTGGGACAGATGAAATAGTCCCTGAAGGGAAGGATCAGGGAGAACTTCATGGAACTAGTGACATTTGAACTTGGCTCTGAGATTCCAGAGGAGGAAAGGGCAGAGCAGAGGATTGGAGACAATAAGCATGGGGAACAGCAAGGAGTCAGTTCATCAGTTCAGTAGGAGAATAGAGTGCATGGAGGGCAATGGGAGAAGTAAGGCTAGACAGTGTGGAACTTTCTAGAACTATGTTACTAATCCAGTAATCATTGATTTGGTGTCTACTGTGTGTCAGGCAGTGGGATAAGTGTGGTTTTATAGCTAGACTAAAACAGACCTGGAGACAAGAGGAGATAATATAAAAACCTGTCTCTTCTTTACTGGGTCCAGGGCCTGCCCTAAGCAAAATTTAGAAATGGATAGTTAGAATTTGGCTTCTTTGCCATCTGTGGTGTCTTCCACGTGTGTATTTGAGGTATACGAATTAGTGACTTAGATGAAGTAATAGTACTTTATTAAACCCATACAAAGAAAGGAGTCAAGGTTGACTCTTCGCTTTTTTTTTTTTTTGAGATATAGGTTTTAAACCAGTAATTAGAATTTAGTGTATGTTTCAATGGTCAGAATTAATTAATTGCTGTGTTTCATCAGATGGTTTATGAAATACCAACATGTAGACCCAGAAGAAGCTGTAAGGATTCACATTGATGTCCAAACAAAGAAATCTGTAGCAATTCATTGGGGAACATTTGCCTTGGCATATGAGGTGAGTTTGGCTGTGATAAAAATAACTTTGATTATGTGTCTGAGCAATGATAGGATTCAGGCATTACTGTCCCCTTGTGGTGTTTTCAAAGATCAGACTGTGGAATCATACCATGTGCAGGCGTCATGTCATCATATGAATTAGGAAAGTAAGTCATGACAGTTAAACAATATTTATATACAGTGAAAAAGTCTAATTGTGTGTTTTTCTTTTAGCTTTTCTCTGTTGTTAATGAAGCATGTGTTTGGATAACCAAAAATCTGTATGCGTGGTTTGGAGAATAGAAAAATGAGCTATCATCTCTAACCCCTCAAGCAGGCTCTTGTTCTAGCAGAAGATGAAAGGACATACTGATAAGATTTTTAGGCTCGAT
>NW_003852400.1:5427039-5430586 GCF_000181295.1 Otolemur garnettii
CCACAACGCCCGACTTTTTTTTGGTTGCAGCCATCATTGTTGTTTGGCGGGCCGGGCTGGATTCGAACCCACCACCTTAGGTGTATGTGGCTGGCGCCTTAGCCACTTGAGCCACAGGTGCCAAGCCAGACTCTTTGCTTTTTAGCTTGAGTAATTGGATAGACAGTTGTGCTCTTCACTGAAATGAGAAAGAATCAGAAACCTATCTTCAAGAATTATTGTATTATTTATCTTTTAAGAATTATTCCTGGCTAGGTACAGTGGCTCATGCCTGTAATCCTAGCACTCTGGGAGGCTGGGCCAGGTGGATCACTTGAGCTCAGAAGTTTGAGACCAGCCTGAGCGAGAGCGAGACCCTGTCTCTACTGAAAATAGAAAAACCAGCAGGGCATTGTGGCAGGTGCCTGTAGTCCCAGCTATTCCAGAGGCTCAGGCAGGGGGATCACATGAACCCAGGAATCTGAGGTTGCTGTGAGCTAGGCTGATGTCACTGCACCCTAGCCTGGGCGACAGAGTGAGACTCTGTCTCAAAAAAAGAAGAATTATTCCTGTTACAAATCTAACTTCCATCTTTATTTCTTAATGAGGCATGTAATAAAAACTTATTTAGCTTTCCATATTTGGAATTCGTTCACATTTTGATGTTAGTCAAATAACTATAAGTTTGTTAAATTATAAAGTAGATAGAATTATCAGAGAGAACAATTAACCTATGGTTTCTAAACACCTTACAACTTTTCACATAAAAGCTGTTTTTTGAGATAGAATCTGATTCTGTCGCCCTGAAGTTGAGTGCTGTGGCATATAGCTCACAGCAACATCACACTCTTGGGCTCAAGTGATCCTCTTGCCTTAGCCTTCTGAGTAGCTTGGAGGTGCCCACCACAATGCCTGGGTAGTTTTTCTATTTTTTCTATTTTTAGTAGAGATGTGGTCTTGCTTTTGCTCAAACTGGTCTCAAACTGCTAATATACATATTTGTTAATCTTTTTCTGTTTTTCTCCTCTCTGCCCTTTGCCAGCATTACTTAGAGCCTCCAGTGAAACTGAGTGAAGCTTTAGAAAGATACGGACTTAAGACTGAAGATTTTTTTGTTTTGAAGCATGGAGAGTCAAGATACCTAAATACAGATGATGAAAACTTTGAATAAATGTGAACACAGGTGCTTTTAGTGAAAAAGGCATCATTTGATATAAATTTGAAAATGAAAAGACTGAGAAATTCATGAATATTATGATTTTTTTACATTTGTTCTGCAAGTTTGTTTTACATTTTATGTAATAACGTGCTTCCCAATATGATTGCCATCTCATGTAAGCTGTGAAAAAAGGGTTCAGGGATGGGTTATTTAAATAATGAATTGGCTGACGTGAATTTTAATTCTTGTATCATGGTATAAGCTTTGCAATAGAAACTTTTTTCTAAAGCATTCTACTTTTGTGGTGGTAGAATTTTCTAAGGTAGTGAAAAATGGATAGTAAAGATTCATTTGTCTGTTCTATCTTTTAGGACCTTCTACAAGGTGAGTCAAGGTGGTCTACCCACCTAGAATTTTTTTCAGAGGCCTACACATACAAATAGCTTTCTTATATTCACATGATAGTAAATGATGAAATTGACTTCCATATGCTTATAAATGTAGCAGTTCTTACTGTCAAGATAACCTTATATGCCAACTGTTGAAAATGATTTTGGTGAGCATAAAAACATAGGGGTTTGGGCTAAGTTATCATTTTTTTAAAGACATTTTTTTATTGTGGTAAAATGTACGTAACATAAAATTTACCATTTTAACCATTTTTAAGTGTACAGTTTGTTGGCATTAATGCAGCCGTGACCACTATAGAGATACATTTTTAAAAGGGGGAACAGTATATTCTATTGCACATCTACAATTTCCAAACCAAAAGCCCTCTGATTTGCTCAGAGGAGGAACAAAGAGTATAGTTTAAGAATATGATGTATGCAATTTTCTATTTTTAAATCTAAAAGTCATATCTTCTGCTAAGCACAAATATAGCTATAGTGAAACATTTTAAAGAGGTAAGTGTAGATATTAAATGTTAATAGACCATATACCTTGAATTAAATTTTATTTTCTGTACACTTATTTTTTTTCTGGTCTCTTAGCTCTAACTTTATCCATAAGATTTCTAAGTATTTAATGCTTTACATGATTCAAATGTCTTATATTTTTATATTAAATGACTGCTAAGCATGATTCTACCTTTTAAGCCAGGGGAAAAACCAGTTTAAAAAAAAAAAAGGAGATTCTGGGAGTCAGCTGGCCTAACATTTAGTCCTAGGAAGGGGTCTGTGTTCACGAGATGACTCTGAACCTTCCTAAGTGAGGAAACTGGATTAAATCCTATTGGAGGCCTAAGTTCCTGATTCATAGTCTCAGTACTTTTTTCATACAAAATAATCAAAATAGGTTTCTACACCAAATGCCACTGAGGCAGTGTTCTGTAATTTTTTTGCCCGTACATGTGTATATGTATGCCACATATTAGCCAGTAAATCTGAATCATGGATTTTCTGTGTAACATGAGACAACTCCCTGATGCTCATTGTGCCTCAGTTTCCTCACGTGCAACAAGAGGATAATTTTGACCTACCTCCAGAAAATGTGTAGGCTAAATAGTAAGTTGAGTTTTTTTAAACACACTTGGAATTATAAGGAAGAAAATGATTTCTTAAGATACCACTGCCTAATGTAAATGGGTACTTTCGAAAGCTGAAAATGCTTTTGATAATGTATTATTCCTGTTGCAGATTTAAACATATGAGGACAGTAGACATTGAAAACTAACAACTTTATTTCATTTTGTAAATTTGGAGAATAACTAAAATATAAATGATCTTTATCAAAATTTAGTATTTTTATCAACAAAGATATGAATCAAGAGGAAATAAATATATATGCAGTGTATCATAATTTGGGGGCACTAAAGCACAAATTCCCCCACAAATTTAAATATTTGTGGAAAAACTGAACAAGCGTAACTTTTCTACTCCAAACAGTTGTGAATCAAGGTGTTTGGTTTATGGTGGGTTAGCTTTGAGGAGTGTTGCACTAACATTAGCCAAGGCTCATCTTCTTTGCTGCTGCATGCCGAACTGAAAATTGATCTCTTACCTCTACTCCATGAAAGCCAAATGTATCTTGCTTAAGTATTTCTTCCCTATGAACATTCACATGTGCCGTGTAACTGAGGGTCTCTAAGCACTGTAATTATTGTGTTCTCTTAGTAGTTCCACTCATCTGGCCTGCCTCATTTTTCTAGGCCTCCTCACACGCTACATTTTTTACTATGTTCACATTCTTTCTACACTTTATTCATTAAGTATGCCAATCCCAAACTTCATCTTTCCCTGTTGAATCTCACCCTATTGAGTGGTTTCCATTTTATTTTTCACTTACCTACGTTTTGAAGGGTGTATGTGCAAAGTAAAAAGTTTGAAAATTAAGACAGATCCATTCTCTTACCTCAATTCAATCTAATTTGAATTTGAATTTTTTGGAACTTTTTAGTTTTTGTAGTCA
>NW_003852400.1:5431011-5433593 GCF_000181295.1 Otolemur garnettii
CAGTTATCTTTTAATTGATGTAATCCTCTAATTAGTTTCCTTGTGACTGTCCATATTAACATGTAAGATTTTATTGAAGCTGCTTATGGTAACTGAGGAACACTTTGCTATGCCCCACTGCCCAAGAGGGTATGTTATCAATTAGGAGACATCCCTCCTAATAAAACCAAGCTATGGCCTATATAGGTAAACGCGTGTCTGTGCATTTTCTTCCTGGATAGTTAAAAATTACTCCCATTTTTCTCTAGCATTTTGACATTTTAGACTCAATGCTTGCATCTCTAGTGAGAGTGGTTATTTGTTCAAACTAATAATAGAAGAAAAAAGGAGATGGAGTTTTAGAATCCACCTCTGCTAAAGCACACTGAAAACAAATCCTAGTTTTTAATGTGTTACACTCTGAATAGATACTTTCATTAAGTAGGCAGATTTAAAAAACTATTACAAAGAAACGTGCCTTTTGGGGAAATTCTTATGTTCATGTCACCAATTATTATTCTAGCCCACTGGGAAATTCCAGTTTTCACTTTATACTGGATACTTTTTCTACTATAAAAATATTCCTTCAAAGTTTGATTTCCTTATCAGGACAAGCTTGAGAACCACATTTCTCTTTGAGGATTTCTGACCTCCTTTCTATGGAAATAGTCTTGCGTCCGTATTATTGACAAATGATATTTAAAGTACTCTTAAAGCTTTGCCTTAAATATACGAGTAGTAAAGTTTCTGTTTGCATACTGTTCTAATGGTGAGCATGTTTGGGGTTATGAACTTAAATACTGTAAAACCTGGCTAATACAGATCTATCAAATTGTTACAGTAGCTTATAGAATAAAAACTTAAAAGAAATTTTTATGTACTGTAATAGTCAAGTAAATGAAAAGTGAATAAAATAAAGGGAGAGAATAAGTTTAACTTTGTGATTTTTTTTCTCTTTATTTAAAAAATTATACAATTTAGGCTTATAGTAAAAAATTCAAAGAGTAGAAGGTATACATAGAAGTCATTTCCTCATTCCCCAGTCCTACTCCCAGGAGTTTGGATATCTTTCTAAGTGTTCTGTTGATAAGCATAAATATTTTTCAGTAAAAAAAAAAAACACATGGAATCATTTTTTAAAAAAAATCATATTTCATGGTTATCTTTTGACATCACATTCATATTTGCTTCATTCTTCTTATTTTTTTTTTGAGACAGAGTCTTCCTATGTCACCCTTGGTAGATTGCCATGGTGTCACAGCTCATATCAACTTCCAACTCTTGGGCTTTAGTGATTCTCTTGCCTCAACCTCCCAGTGGCTGGGACTACAGGCACCCACCACAATGCCTGGGTATTTTTTGTTGTGGTTGTCATTGTTTAGCTGGCCCGGGCTGGATTTGAACCTGCCAGCCTCAGTGTATGTAGCTGGTGCTATAACCACTGTGCTATGGTCCCCGAGCCTGCTTCATTCTTTTTAAAGACCGCAAAATTGACTTAACCAGCTGCCTAAAGATGGACATTTTGATTGATCCTAGTATTTTATATGTAACAAAATCTTTATATACTGCAATACTGGAATGGGAGTGGGTGAGTCCTGGGAAACATCCTCTCCTAAAAGTTTACATTTTTCATTGACTAGACATGATTAGAATAGTCTTTTGAAAGCTGTCTGGCCAGGCTGAGAGGTGAACTTAGAGCTCAGAATCTCACTACTACTAAATTTCTACGGTAGTTCAAAAACAATGATTTCATCACACCCTAATGCTGTCTCAGGTGAGTAACTGTAAATCACTTCAAACAGAAGGGTAGCTTAAGGTCACTGCCACTTCATGTAGAGAAAATATCTAAAGTATCTGAGTAAACAGCAAAATAAATGGTTTAATTACAAGCTTTTATATTCACTTGGTATCAATAAAATGGTCCAAAATAAACCTGAAGACCATGGCAAGTTACAGCTGTGTTAATGATGCAATGTGGTATTTACTGTTTAAATTCAGCAATTGGAAGAATCCCCTTAGAAGGAAGATGGGAAATAAGAAGTTATGTGTGCTATTACTAGACTGTATTTCTCTTTGGGAAAATATGACCGACTCATCAGATTTTTGGTATTATTGTTACAACCTTTTCCTTCACCTCTGTGTCATGGTGATGAACTAAAGATCTTATTTTCTGGGCACACTCTTCTCCATATAACAGGAAAAATAATGAACCTTTAGTGAAATGCTGTGAAGCTGAACACCCTTCCATTTTGAAGCAGTTATTTATGTTCTGAAACAATGTAAGTACTCGAAGAAGAATCTCCTTTGCTATGTGGCCATCATAAAGGGAAAGGAATGACGAATCCACCTGAAAGAGGAAACAATGAATTGTAGTTTATATTAATAATACATGAAAACATTTTCCACATGTATTTTCACATTTCATTGCATTAAATGTTTTATATTTTCAAAATTTCATAGAAAACCCTAAAATCTCATAATTTAAATGTATAAAACTTTATGCACCCCTATGTTCATACTAATGGAAAAAAGTAGTTTTGTGTTTTAGTTGAAAAATACAATTTCTTTGGAATCCCAGAATGTAGTTATTTCCTTTATAAGAC
>NW_003852400.1:5434394-5435265 GCF_000181295.1 Otolemur garnettii
AAAAAAAAAAAAAGAAGGGATGGCATAAGTGCACACAAAATTTGGTAGAGAGAGAGTATAATTTATTGTTGCAAGAGAGAATTAAAATCCTTTTAAAAAGTTAAAATATGCACACTAGGGCATTTATATATGGAAAAAACAAAAAGACCACCTTTAATACTGTTTCTCAGAGATAACCCTGTTAACATTTTAGGCTAAATTTCTCTAGATCAGTCCATCCAAATCTATGTGAATTTATAAAATAAATATGTAAACTATTTACTTGGGCGCTGAGTAGTCCTTCTGTCATGGCTGGATTTTCAGACAAATTCAAAAGCAGTTTCAAAACTTGAACCTGAAATAATCAGAATATTTGTTTATTTCAGACCTGTAAGCACATATTTTCTTTCCCAGACATGCTGTCTTCTCACCATGTTCTCCTTTTAAAGTCCTGCCTTTGCTTCCAGGACTGGCTCACATTCTCTGTATTCCATAAAGCCTTCTCAATTCATCCTACTTAAAAGGTTTTTTCCCCTCTCTCTGAACTCTTACAACACTTGGCCATCCTCAGCACTTGCAGTGTCATTTAAACCTTATTTTTTCAATTAGACTGTCAGGGAGATAGAGGGAGGCATTACTACAAATGTCTTCACAATCCACTCTAGACTCACACATACACTAACCTATTCGTAAGCTTAACGTAAATTAATGTTGTCTTTTTTTCTTAGAGAAAGGGCCTCACTCTGTTGCTCAGGCTAGAGTGTAGTTGTGTGATCTTAGCTCACTGCAACCTTGAATTCCTTGGCTCAAGCAAGCCTCTTGCCTCAATTTCTTGGGTAGCTGGGACTATAAGTACATGCCACCATGCCTGGCTAGTTTTTTTTTTTTTTTT
>NW_003852400.1:5435729-5437612 GCF_000181295.1 Otolemur garnettii
TAACAATATGGCTCTTTTTAGTGAGTCACTATGAATCTCTGAGGTTATCTTTATGTGAAAAATGTTGTATAATCATGTAAATAGGCACAGTGATATGCTATTGATAGGCACAAGTGCTATTTAATAGCTGACTAGCTAAAATATCAGCATTCTTATCACTTACAACTGAAAAGTTAGTAGCAAAAACATTCAAATATGCCAGGGGTAGTGGCTCATGACTGTAATCCTAGCACTTTGGGAGGCCGAGGTGGGTGGATTGCTTGAGTTCATGAGTTCAAGACCAGCCTGAGCAAGAGTGAGATTCCATCTCTAAAAACTAGCCAGGCATTTTGGTGGGTGCCTGTAGTCCCAGCTACTTGGGAGGCTGAGGCAAGAGAATCGCTTGAGTCCAGGAGTTTGATTGCTGTGAGCTATGACATCATAGCACTATACCGAGGGCGACAAAATGAGACAGTAGATCCTTACTATAGACTTTTTTTTTTTAATATAGAAAAGCACAAAGAGAAAGGAAATTTACCCATATTTCCATGACCAGAAATGATCGAATTTTGGTGTTTCTCTTTTGGCCTTTAACTGTGTACACATCCTATATAATTATAATTCCTTTGATCATGCTAATTTATTAAGGAGGACATAAGGCTTTGCTTAATTCTATTGTTTTTTATCAACTATTTCTTTTATTTTGATAAGGTAAATATATAGTCATGATAAAAATGTTAAGCAGTGTAGAAGGGAACAAGGTAAAAACAAAAGCCACTATCCTATCAGCCCTTCCCACCCTCCAATGATAACCACTGGCAAAATTCCTTGTATAAACACTTTTCACACACATGACCTCTTAAGGTAAAAGAGAAAGGAGACTGCTGACCCTTCTTTAATGCACTCCCTGGAGGTTACTGCCAGATCTCATCTGGCCTGACTGGCTGTCAGCAACACCAAGAATTAAGTCTTAAGAAAAGACACCGGCTTGGTGCCTGTGGCTCAAGCGGCTAAGGCACCAGCCACATACACCTAAGGTAGCAGGTTCAAATCCAGCCCGGGGCCCACCAAACAACAATGATGGCTGCAACCAAAACTCTACCCAGGGGTATAGTTTGAGGCTCCGTCTCAACAAAAAAAGAAAAAAAAAAGAAAAGACACCTAGTTCCAATGTCAGTGAAGTTTTGATTAGGAAAATAGGTATAAGAATTATGAAATAGGATGGTCCTAAACCTATGAAGTAAGCCTGGGTGAAATCAATAAAACCTAGAAAGGTTCACTAGTAGTCAAAGAGGGCAGGTATACAACCAGGGAATAGCAACAGCAATAGCTATTTGGTATCCTGTACTAAAATTTAATGTTGCTATCCTCTGTAGAAGAGAGTTAAACATGAGAAACAAATATATGAAGTACAACTATAGATTAAACACATATGTATTTAGGCTTGAAACCATAGTAAGGCTTCGATTTTTTTTTCCTCTTGTCGCATGCACCATCTTGTGGTGACATTAGGACATTTATTTTAAGCCATTTTCTTTCCTCTCTGCAGATGCAGTGAACACAGTTTACTTATATTAATCTTTCACTATTTATATTTAGTTATGAATCAGTGGTATATGCAAAAGATTATTAGAGTACACTGAGGTCCCTGACTTAAGCAAATAACATATTTTACAAGTCATTTTAGTGGTTATTTAGTAAGAAAATACTTGAAATGGATACATTTTCCCACTAACAAATGGATGACTATCCAAAAGTTTATTTGCAAGCTGGAACTTTAAATTCAATTTTTATGGAGAATCAATGTTGTGATTAGTGGCTAAGTACTGAGACAGACCAAAAAACCAAATTTTCTATCCCAGAAATATTATACTGGTCAATGTAATGGAAAAACACAACATAAC
>NW_003852400.1:5438694-5440931 GCF_000181295.1 Otolemur garnettii
TGTTGTTTGGCGGGTCCGGGCTGGATTCGAACCTGCCACCTTACGTGTATGTGGCTGGCGCCTTAGCTGCTTGAGCCACAGGCGCCGAGCCCACAACTAGTCCTTCTAAAATGCTTGTGCCATTTTGGTATCAAACTGCCCCAGAGAATACAGACCAATATGGTAAAACCCTGATGAACTGCCCCAGAGAATACAGACCAATACAGTAACACCCTGATAAACAATCAACTCCTCTGAACTTTTCACTAGCCCACATTCTATTTTATGCTACCTTCTCTTGAAAAATGGCAATTGTGATATTGCACACTAATATGAAGGATTTACTGAAGAAACTTTCATAGGCTGTCTCCCAAGTCCTTGATTCAACTCTCTGTTGCCCTCTATCTGCGTAACTGGACAGAGTGATGCACTGAGACATCTTTCACATATTCAATTCACTTCATTTACTACAAATAATGGCTAAATTAAATAATCATTTTGTGAACACTGAGTGAAGCAAAAAATTCAACTAACCATCACTATTATTCAAAGACTCCTTTTAATCAAATTGTTCCTACATCTGGTAGGGGGAAGCTAGCTAATTTGCTTCAATAAAAGGTAATTGTCAAAAGCCAAATCAACATCAATCTACTGATAAGGGAGATAACAGATGATTTTCACATGTTAATTTTGCAATGCACTATTAGGGGATAAAAATTATATACTTTCTTAGGCCTAATGTGAACCTTCATTAAATTTCCTCTTTTTTGAGGGACATCAACTTAAGGCAAGTAGCCTGGAAATTCAATTTAAATCTTAAAGTCTTGATGTAGTAACTCTTCATACATCATCTAATAACTGCTTCATACCTTGGTGCTTCCATTTCCAGTAAGCAACACCTGGAACAGATCTGTAATGTAACTGTGAAGCATATGTTGGTGGTCGTTGGTAACAGTCATGTTTGTTAACAATCTTAGTCCTGCCAGCTGCACAGCGGAGTTCAGGGGACCAGAGAAGACATCCTCACAGACTTGATTGATGTATATCTGAAGGCAGAGAGAAGGAAAATGAGCTTCTTAGAATCTCTAAAATTCTTCTATTAAATACTTTGCTGCACAGATTAGGAGTAGGGTTATTGTTCGAGATGGAACTAGCTCCTCAGGAAATACATTTTTTTCTGGTATTCAAATTTTGGTAACTTTTAATTTTCTTTTACCTCTTTGGCTCCAGACAAATTTGCTAACCTTTTTTTTTTTTTTTGCAGTTTTTGGCCGGGTCTGAGTTTGAACACCACCACCTCTGGTATATGGGGCCGGTGCCCTACTCCTTTGAGCCACAAGAGCCACCCAAATTTGGTAACATTTTTAAAGCTGACTTGGATAATGCCAGGCATTGTGCTTACCATATTACAAATATATCTCACTTAATCCTGAAGACTACCCTAATGAGATGTGTGCTATTATGACCATCTTACAAAGACTTTAAAGCCTTTAAGGATTTTGAGTTCCCTGCCCAGTGTCAGCCAGCAGGTGGGGAAAGCAATGTCCAAGTCCAGAGATCATCCTCTCAACAACAGTGGCCTCTGTCTTGCTAGGGGCCTCTCAGTTTAGTCCACTTTTCTATTTTAAATTATCAGAGCACATCACCATCAGGGAAGATGCATGAGGACATATTGCATCACCGTAAGTATCTTAGCAATAGAGTCTAGAGAGCTACATTATGTCAGAAGTAAAAAATAGGAGGATAATGTAAAATAGAATTTTTCTTTAGAGTTAATTCTATCAAAAGTAAGCAGAGCAGGCTTGGTGCCCATAGCTCAGTGGGTAGGGTGCCAGCCACATACACTGAGGCTGGTGGGTTCAGGTTTGAGCCCAGTCCGGGCTTGCTAAATAACAATGACAACTGCAACAAAAATATAGCTGGGCATTGTGGTGGGAGCCTGTAGTCCCAGCTACTTGGGAGGCTGACGCAAGAGAATCACTTAAGCCAGTGGTTCTCAACCTACCTAATGCCTCCTAGTGACCCTTTAATACAGTTCCTCATGTTGTTACTTCATAACTATAATTTTGCTATTGTTATGAATTATAATGTCAATATCTGATATGCAGGATGTATTTTCATTGTTACAAAGGGGTTGCGATCTACAGGTTGAGAACTGCTGGTTTAAGCCCACGAGTTTGAGGTTGCTGTGAGCTGTGATGCCACAGCACTCTACTGAGGGTGATAATATAGTGAGACTCTGTCTCAAAAAAAAAAAA
>NW_003852400.1:5440951-5443607 GCF_000181295.1 Otolemur garnettii
CCCAGCTACTTGGGAGGCAGAGGCAGGAGACTCGCTTGAGCCCAGGAGTTGGAGGTTGCTGTGAGCTGTGATGCCACAGAACTCTACCCAGGGGGATAGCTTGAGGCTCTATCTCAAAAAAAAAAAAAAAAAAAAAAAAAGAAAAAAGAAAAAAGAAAAAAGCAGAGCAAAATTTTAATTGGTCCAAGATTATCCTTACTTACCTAGGTAAATGTACATAATGTACCACTGGCAAAAAGTAATGCAATGTCAATAGTATTCAACAGAACTAAACCAGTGTGATAAAACGGAAATCTGAAATTCTATTTTTTGTGTCTGGCCATGATCTTTCCAGCTTGGAAAAATCATGTTTCACAGATAATCGGTATTTACCTACTTAAATGTGAACTTCCCCAAAAGTTCTAACTGGTAAAAAATTTCCCCCCTAATTTGTAGGAATAAAAAGTTACCAATTTTTTTTTACCAATCCCATAAGCCATTATTAATAAAAAAAAAATCCCCAAGTGTATCCATGTTACCATATAAAGTAAGGGCAGTAAAACAAAGACTTACTCTGATTTCAAGATCTAAATTACATTTAAAAGTCAACAGGCTTTCTGAGGTCACAATTTCTTTCTTTCTTTCTTTCTTTTTTTTTTGAGACAGAGCTTTAAGCTGTTGCACTGGGTAGAGTGCCATGGCATCACAGCTCACAGCAACCTCCAACTCCTGGGTTTAAGTGAGTCTCCTGCCTCCACCTCCCAGGTAGCTGGGATTACAGGCGCCCATCACAACACCTGGCTATTTTTTGGTTGCTGCCGTCATTGTTGTTTCGTGGGCCAGGCTGGATTCGAACCCGCCAGCTCAGGTGTACGTGGCTGGCGCCTTAGCTGCTTGAGCCACAGGCACTGAGCTGAGGTCACAATTTCATTACACATCCATCCTTTAAAAACATGGCATTTTCTTTAGTTCTTTATAAGTCATATAAACCAAAAAAATCTTTTTATAAGATACGGATGTTTTTCAAAGCATTTCCTAAAATGTGTACAACATTTATATCCTTATTATATCTGAATCTCTTCATCATTTTACAGTTCTTATGACAAGTTAACCAAATGGGCAAGCTCAGTTATTTGAAGAGCAGTGCCCACCTCATCTTGCTTCTTTCTTTTGGAATTCTCTCCTTCACCAACTCTATCTATAGAAACCTCAGACATTCTTAAGAAGCAGGTAAGAATGCTTCTGATAGAAGCATTAATGCTCCACCTCTTATAGAAACTTTCAGCTCAGATTTCTCCTTTCTACAACCCCCTAAATTACTTACATTTTTCCTTACAGCGTCTCCTCATATTCCATCTTGAATTACAACTACTTTTGGACTTGCCTTATCCCTCCTTCTATGATGTGAATCAAGTTTGAGAACTCTACCTGGAAAAAATCCTACACACATACCTCACTGTTGACTATCACTATGGTCACATTCAAAGTACTCCCCTTGGCCACCTGAGGACCATAGTAATATTCAGCAATGAGGTATGTAGCACTTTTTCTAGGATGAGTTTGTGAACTTAATCATCAGACCCTGTATGATGACAGTGCTGATGGCCATTCCAGAAGGAGTTCCAAAATTGCTTTGAAGGGTGGACTAGGTGCTAGTGTTGGTGTCTAGCTTCCTAAAGTGAGTACCGCAAAGGTGCCTGTAGTGATATTCAGCAATGAGATATGTAGCACTTTTCCTAGGATGAGTTTGAGGACGTAATTGTCCAACCTCGTATCTTTCTTAGAAAAAGAGTTGTATCATATGCATTCCTATACTCTAGAAAGATCACAGAACAGAAATTCAATAAATAAATAATTTCCAAATTTATTGTGTCTTTCTGTTAATTTTTATCTAACTCTGGCCTGGTCCCTTTAGCACTCTTGGATTAAACTGAACCCCAACTTTTAAAGTTTAATTGCACCTCTTACTGGCTGGTTGAGGTTCCTCCTTCTTCTCTGTTCCTCTAGAGGCAATTCTTGACCATAAAGTTATAAAGCATAATGTGATAAAGTTTCATTAATTGCGTTTTTATTTTCTTTCATTTACAGAAAAGCTCATACATTTGTGATTTTAGACAACTTACCTTTATTTTGATTTGGTTTTCAACATTCACACTCAGATTATTTAATGCATTTAAAGCTTTCTCTTTAATACTGGGGTTAGGACTATTGATTTTGTTTCCAACAATTGGGATACCACCCAGTTCACGAAGAATAGCCTAAGAAGGAAAAAGAAAAAACCATGACGTCTATGTGCATCCTCTTTAGTCAATCTTTGCATCCACAAATATAACTAAAAATGAATGACTTTTTGAAAATACCTTTCCTATACAGAAATCTGTAATTCCTATTTTTTTAAGAAAAAATCTTATCAGAAAATAAAAATTATTAAGATATATAAACACTTAAACTATAGCATACAGATATGCAATTAAGACTTGCAGAGCTACTGTAATGACCTTGAAGCAATTTACAAACAAAACTATTTTACTTTGAAATAAGTTATAGGTTGTACCCAACACAAGTGTCTGGCTTTTCATTACATAACTTATGTATTACAAGAAAATCTAGAAGTGAATTTAAATTCATTCATTCTTTTTGAGACAGAGTCTCAATTTGTTGCCTGGGCTAGAGTACT
>NW_003852400.1:5446753-5447611 GCF_000181295.1 Otolemur garnettii
TTGAGATTGGTTTAGGACCTGATATGCTTTGGTGAGGATGTCCCAAAGTGGGGGTTTGTCCAATACACTAGGGGTTGTAACCAAGGAGGTCACGTTCAGGGACCAGGTCACAGGAGTAGGGATAACGGGAGGTTTTGGGGACTGGACTTTACGACGGGGCGGGGGGAGGCTTCAGGACGTGAGGGAGGGAGGACGAGGTTGGGTCCCACGGCTACTGGCTTATGTATTTGGGTATACTGGGCCTGGACTTGGAATGTATTTCCTGGATCTGAATTCACGGGTGAGTATAGCCGTATGCCCCACGTCCTGCCTAACTCCCATCCTTGCATCTGTTTTCCTTTTTCTGTGAAGCTGATGCTAATGGTGTCACATCCAGGATCTGCTGAGGGACACCCCTTAAGACTACATCTAGACCTTTTTTTGACGGCAATTAGGTCTCCTTTCCTAGGGGGAGTCCACCATATTTCTCCCGTGGATTCACATCCCCATTGTTGACAAAAATAGGCAGGGGCTCCCCCACATTTGTCAGGGAGGTGTCCAGGGCAAATATAAAATGTTTCTGTGAGATCAGGCCTGCACCAGAGGGACTCTCTGACTCCTAGTAGTTTGTGGAAGTTTACTAGGAGTTCGGGAAACCAAGTTCTGGGGGGGTGGACTCCTGAGGTGCTATTGAGGACAGTCCCTGAACTATCAATGACAGACCATGTGACCTGGGCAGGATGGTGGGGGTTGTGGGGTGTTAGGGAACAAGTTTGTAATTGGAATAATAACCAAAAGTACCAATTGCACCTCATTTTAGAGGTGCAATCTTACGAAGTTTGAGTTTCAGAGGGTTGTCAGGGTCCTTAGTCAATGTCC
>NW_003852400.1:5447910-5456882 GCF_000181295.1 Otolemur garnettii
GGGGTTGTTAGGATGACTGTATACGGTCCCTTCCACCGAGGCTCCAATGACTCTCGCAGTTGGTGCTTGACGTACACGGCGTCTCCAGGCTGATAGGCATGTGGCTCGGGCTCTGGTCCAGACGAGTACAGGTTAATAAGCCTCTGCCAGTCCTGGGTCCAGAATTTCTGGGAACAATCTAGAGTTAGTGCTAGGTGTTTACGGTCCTCGTCTGGCGTTTGAGGATCTGTAATTCCTACACTTGGGAGCTTTGGGGTAATGGGGCGTTTTCTACCATATAAGATTTTAAAAGGTGTTTTTTCTATCATATATGGTGTGTTTCGGGCCCAATAAAGGGCGAAGGGGAGGAGAGACACCCAGTCCCCGCCAGACTCCAGTACAAGTTTAGTCAAAGTTATCCTTAAGGGTTCTGTTCATTCTCTCTACTTGCCCTGAACTTTGGGGCCTGTAGGCACAATGCAATTTCCAATTAGTTCTTAAGGCTTTACTTAAGCTTTGGACCACTTGGGAAGTAAAAGCTGGCCCATTATCCGACCCTATTTGGGTAGGGAGTCCATACCTTGGCATGAGTTCTTCTAATATTTTTTTAACTACAGTGGGGGCTGTCTCATTTTTGGTGGGGAAGGCCTTTACTCACCCTGAAAACGTGTCCACGAAAATTAAGAGATATTTATAGCCATACTTCCCTGGTTTTATTTCGGTAAAGTCTACTTCCCGGTATGTACCTGGCATGTCACCCCTCTGCCAAGTACCTGGGTTTGTTGGGTTGGCAGTGCAGTTGGTTAGAGCACGGGCTTTACAGGCTGCTACTAGGGCGTCGATCTTAGCATTCTGATTCTGGATTTTAATCTTGGAATGTCTTAAGAGGTCCTTCATTTTCCTAGCTCCTAAATGGGTTGATGAATGAATCTTATACAAGATTTCTTCTCCAAGTTTGGTGGGAAGAAGAGCTTTTTGATCTGCTGTAATGTACCAACCTCGGTACCTCTCTGGACTATGTACTTGGGGAATGCAGTGCACCCAATGTAGGTCTTCTGGGGTGTATTTTGGGTTATCAGGTAAACTTGGGGGCCCTGGGTCAGGTAGGGTGATTGGTAGGGTGGGTGATGCAGAAGCAGCCACAGTCTTGGCAGTCCGGTCTGACAGTTGATTCCCTCTTGCCACTGGATTGTCGGCCCGTTGATGCCCGGGGCAATGGATAATGGCTAGTTTAGAAGGGAGCCAGAGGGCCTTCAGGAGAGCTTGTATTTCTTCCTTATTTTTAATAGTCTTTCCCTCTGCTGTGAGAAGGCCCTGTTTTTGGTAAATGGCCCCATGTATATGCGCAGTAGCAAATGCATACCTGCTATCGGTATACACGTTCAGTCTTCGGCCCTCCCCTAATTCCAGGGCTCTGGTGAGGGCTATTAGTTCAGCCCTTTGAGCTGAGGTTCCTGAGGGGCAGGGGTGCTGCCCATATGATTTTAGTCTCTGACACCACTGCTGCCCCAGCATACCTGCAACCTTCTTTTACAAAGCTGCTCCCCGTCCGCGAACCAAGTGTCCTCAGCATCTGGGAGGGGTTGGTCCGCCAAGTCCTGGCGCATGCTAAAGCTTTGGGATAGAATATCAGCATACTCATGTAGGGGGGCCTCTAAGTCTGGATCTGGTAGTAGGGTTGCCAGGTTGAGGGATGCTTTGGGCAGGAAGTGGATATGTGGGGGATTAAGCAGTAAACTCTGATAATGGGTTAAACGGGCATTGCTCAGCCACCTGTTGGGGGGCTGTTTTAGGACCCCCTCCACTGCATGTGGAGTCGTAATGATTAACTTCTGCCCCAGAGTAAGTTTGTTAGCATCCTTGACCAGCAGGGCTGTGATGTTACGCAAGCAGGGCGGCCATCCTGCCGCTACTGGGTCTAGTTTCTTTGAGAGGTAGGCTACTGGCTGGGTCCAAGGTCCCAGCGTTTGTGCCAGTAGTCCCTTTGCAATGCCCCCTCGTTCATCTATGTACAGATGAAACGGCTTTTTAATGTCCGGGAAGCCTAGGGCTGGTGCTGAAAGAAGGGCCTTTTAAATTTTCTGAAAGGCCTCCTCCCTGTCTGGGGTCCACTGGAAGTTAGATGACTCTTTGGTGGCCTCATAGAGGGGCCTAGCCATTTCTGCAAACCCTGGGATCCATAGTCGGCAGAACCCAGCTGAGCCCAGAAACTCTCGCACTCCTCTCGTGGAAGTGGGGGTAGGGATTTTTAAAACCGTCTCCTTACGGGCTTTAGTGAGCCACCGTTGGCCTCCCTTTAGGATGTACCCTAGGTAACTTACAGTTTGTTGACAGATTTGAGCCTTTTTAGCTGATGCACGATATCCTTGGCTTCCCAGAGTGGTTAGCAAGTCTCTAGTGGCCAGGAGGCACTCTATCTTTGTGTTGGCTGCAACCAACAAGTTGTCCACGTACTGGAGGAGGGTAACCTGGGGGTGGAGCTGTCTGTACTCACTGAGATCCTCGTGTAGGGCCTCGTCGAATATGGTGGGTGAGTTCTTGAATCCTTGTGGCAGATGGGTCCACGTCAGCTGGCCGTGGACCCCTTGGTCCGGGTCACTCCACTCAAAGGCGAACAGAGGCTGGCTCTGGGGAGCTATGGGGAGACTGAAGAAGGCATCTTTTAAATCTAATACGGTGTAACTCTTTGTTTGGCGTTAGGGTGCTGAGCAGGGTATAAGGATTGGGGACTATGGGTTGAATATCCATAACTCTTTTGTTTACTTCCCTCAGGTCCTGTACTGGCCGATAATCATCGGTCAGTGGTTTCTTTACAGGTAGCAAGGGTGTATTCCAGGCTGACTGGCATGGCACTAAAACTTGATCTAACAGCAGCAGGCGGATGTGGGGTGTGATGCCAACTCGGGCTTCTTGGGACATGGGGTATTGACGTACCCGCACCGGCGAGGCTGTGGGTTTTAGTTCTACAACCAGGGGGGGCGATGAGAAGCGTTCCCCATCCCTCCGGTTTCTGCCCACGCAGCTGGGAATTCTCGTAGCCACCATTCTTCGTTTGAACCCCCATCCCCTTCATGGAGGGGGTTATACAGTCTATACTCATCTTGGAGGGCCATTGTGAAGACTTGTATTGGCTGTCCTTTGAGGTTGGTTACTTCCATATCCCCATCTTTAAATGTAATATGGGTTCCTACTTTGCTAAGTAAATCCTGCCCCAAGAGGGGGTAGGGGCATTCAGGAATAACTATAAAGGCGTGGGATACCTGGCCCATGCCTAAGTCCACTGTTCTTCGGGTAGTCCATGAATATTGTTTTATTCCAGTAGCTCCTTGGACCCAGGACTTTTTACTCTTTATTGGGCCATTATCTCGAGTTAAGACTGAATGCTATGCTCCTGTGTCCACTAAAAAGGTTATGGGAGTCCCCTCCACTTTGAGAGTTACCCAGGGCTCATGGAGGGGAGACGAGCCCTGACAGCTTTAAAACTGGGCCTGGTAGTTCTTCTGGATTTTTCAGGGGGCAGTCTTTCTTCCAATGTCCATGTTTTTTACAATATGCACACTGGTCTCTTTTTAGGGGAATATGTTCTTGATCCCCTCTCTCTCTGCCTGTGGCCAACTGGCCAAGGTTTCTTTTTCTTTCTTCAGGGCACTGAGCCGTGGTGGCCAGTAAGATCTTGGCTAATTCTTGGGTTTGTCGCCAGGCACACCTTTCTTTTTTCTCCTCTGGGGTTTCCCTATTATTATAGACTTTCTCAGCTACTTCTAATGAGTCTTTAAATGACTTTTCTCCTAGCCTATCTAACTTTTGAAGTTTCTGTCTAATATCCGGTGTAGATTGGTTAACAAAAAACATAACGACCGCTGCCCGATTTTCCTCAGCTTCTGGGTCTATAGGGGTATAGGTACGGAATGCCTCCATAATCCGCTCCAAGAATGCTGATGGGGATTCAGTCTGCTCTTGCTGTACATTTCCTACTTTACTAATATTGGTTGGCTTCCTCGCAGCCTTCAGGAGCCCTCCCATTAGAGTCTGGCGGTACACCTGGAGCCTCTCCTTACCTTCAGGGGTGTTGAAGTCCCATTCGGGGTGTGTTAGGGGGAAGGCAGCATCAATTAAAGCCTGGTTGGTAGTTGGTAACCCATCCGGGCCGAGTGCAGACCACTGAGCTTCACTGAGAATGTGGTTCCGGGCTCGGCGCCTATAGCTCAACCGGCTAAGGCGCCAGCCACGTACACCTAAGGTGGCAGGTTTGAATCCCCAGCCCAGACCCACCAAACAACAATGACGGCTGCAACCAAAAAATAGCTGGGCTTGTGGTGGGCGCCTGTAGTCCCAGCTACTTGGGAGGTGGAGGCAGGAGACTTGCTTGAGCCCAGGAGTTGGAGGTTGCTGTGAGCTGTAATGCCACAGCACTCTACCCAGGGGGACAGCTTGAGGCTCTGTCTCAAAAAAAAAAAAAAAAAAAAAGAATGCGGTTCCATTCCTCGGTGGTGAATAGAATCTGTAATAATTGTTGACAATCTTCCCACGTAGGCTGGTGGGTTAGGAGGATGGATTCTAATAGGTCAATGAGGGCTGAGGGCTTTTCAGAAAATTTGGGAGTCTGTATTTTCCAGTTATATAAATCACTGGTGGCAAAGAGACAATAGTACATTGGAGATCTGCCCTGGTCATCAGGTGGGAGGCCCAAGGCCCTCAGCGGAAGGACCGTGGAGTCGGGGGATGGGCGGCCCCTGCTCCTGGTGTGGGGCGGGCTCGCCTCACCTGAGGAATGATCTCCCCCTGTAGCAGCCTCGGCTGCAGGTGCTGGCTGGGGTCGGGGGGCTGCAAGTCTTGCGGGAAGTTGGTAAGGGAGAGGGCACAACTCCTCAGGGGACTGTCCTTGGAGGACAGTCAGAGCCGTGGGTCTAGCTCTATGTTTCTGTCACTCGTGTAAGGAGAGAATTCGAGTGGTGCCCTTTTCAGGAGGTGGGAGTATGGGCTTCAGCCAAGCTGGGGGGGTCTTCCACTAAATCTTGCCAGGCAGTAATATAAGGAATCTGGTCTGGATGCCCAATGCCAGGTCTATAGACAATATCCTTAACCTGGTAAATGATGGGGAGGTGGAAGGTTCCCTCAGGCCACCCTATATGGAAAGTGGGCCACTCGTTTTTACAGAAGGTAACAAGGTGGCCTCGGAAACGGAAAACTCGTATTCCTTTGCCTTCTCTCTATAGTCTTGAAAATGCTGCAGAATTAGGGACAAGGGGACTGCGTTAATCTGGCCCATGATTAGAGGGACTCACAGAGGAAAAAGTAAGAGGAGAACCAAGATGGTGTATACCACAATCCTGATAGCAAGGGCAACAAACTTACTGGAACCAGTTGCGGGAGGAGTAGACGGGGGTATCCTGGATTAGAACGGCCTCTTCCGGGCGGGCCGTGAGTGGAATGTCCACCCCCCACAAGCCCATATTAATCAGAAACTTAGGCTTTTAGAGATGAATAAGGCAATAAGTTAAGAAACTAAATAGGGTAGTCTCACGGAGGCTGAAGTCTCTCAAGGAGCCTTGTAAATAGAGATCTAGGATCCACTCATAAAATTCCTCCAGGCACCAAGACCGAGGGCGAGTTCAGTCATCTAAAAGGACTTTGAGAAAGATTCTGAATCTACACTCTACACAACACTCAAAACCAAAATTAGTGGAAGCAATTCAAACTAGACATCTTCCAATCCCTTAAACAGTCATTCCTTTCGATCCGCCCCCCCCTTTCCGTCGCCGGGCTATGGAAACAGACTATTCAAAGGCCTAGAACTTCTCAGCCAGTCACCTTTTTCGATCCCCCCCTTTCCGTTGGCGGGCTATCGAAAGTCACTGACTGAGGCCAGAATCAGAGATAGGACTGACGTCTCACGCCCTACCTGGGGAACAGCGTTCACGACCGTGTCCAATCTAGCTGCTATCCCCTTCCAGACAGATCCGGATGATCATCAGAACAATAGACACAGAAATACTAGTACAAGATGCCTCATGCACGGCCGGCCGGCACGCACGCACACACACACCAAACTCACTTCCGGAGCGGTGTTGGAACAAGCCCGCGGTGGGGGGTTTGGGAGAACTTCCCGGCCAATGCACCAAATGTTGTGCCCGAAGTTCCCCCAAGACTCCCCAACAAACAGTCTGAGACACACTCCGATGTAAAAGCATGAGGTGAGCTTTATTCAAGCCCGGCCCTGGACTCTCCTGGTGGGCACACCGAGGAAGAGCCCTGAGCCTGGGGTGTGAAAGGTTTTTATAGGGTACAGAAAGCAAGAAAGGTGAGGTTAGGCATGAGTACATTTTTGACTGGTGGTTAGGGGTTCCTGTAGCACAGGTAAGATTGGGCTTGGTGTAGGTGGAGGGGGGGGGATTGTCTAGTGGCTTCATAGTGGGCTGGCTAGGAGGTGCAGTCCGATTGGATAACCGGTTGGCGTGACTGAGGGGAATACCTGAATTTCAAGGAAACTGAAACTTATCGCCTAATAAGGCAGCTGTTGCTTAAGATGGCTTAATCAACGGCTCAACAACTTGTGCAACCAGGGTGGGGGAGGCAGCAGGGAGTGGCCCTGTGGCATTTTGTTGTAAACAACGAAATGGTGCTGGCCTGGCCCTCTCACAATAGTTACAGGAGCTCTAATCCACTTCCATTGCATGGCTATAGGATGCTCGTAGTGATCCAGGCCTCATTATAACAGGCCATGGTCCCTTGACCCAGAGATGGACCTAAGGGGTAGGAACTTGATCCTATCAGAACAGTTCACCTCTTGGATCATGAGCCACAGGGATGAAGACTTGAGAGGCCAAGGGCTTTCCATCCCTTTGAAGAAAATCTCTCTGTGGCCAGAGAGACAGACAAATATGTAAAGAAAAGCAGGCATAAGCAAAGCCAAAAAGTAGAGAAAGATAGCTCTGGCCAGCTGTGGTGGCTCACGCCTGTAATCCTAGCACTCTGGGAGGCCAAGGCGGGGGTAACGCTTGAGTTCAGGAGTTCTAGACCAGCAATAGTGAGACCTCATCTCTACTGAAAACAGAAAAACAAGCTGGGCATTGTGGTGGGCATCTGTAATTCCAGCTACTTGGAAAGGTAAGGCAAGAGATTAGCTTGAGCCCAAGAGTTTGAGGTTGCTGTGAGCTATGACGCCACAGCACTCTATCTAGGGTTACACAGCAAGACTCCTGTCTCAAAAAAAAAAAGAAAAGAAAAGAAAAAAAGGAAGAGAGCGCTGATGATAACTCTTTCTCCAACCTTGAACTAGATTTGGTTATGCCTGAAACCAATGCTATTCTTAGATGTCCAAGTTAGCTGAGCTCAATATTTTCCCTTTGTGGCTTAAAATAATTTAAGTTGGATTCTGTCACTTGTAACTGAAAGAGTGGGTAATGCACAAAGGTTCTCCTTCTCCCTATAAATCTTCACAGCTTCACAATAAACCTTGCCATTCTGGAAAAAATGAGGCTGAAATGAAGTATATATTGAAAATAATTTTGCATTTATGACAATGTTAAAAAAGGGTATTAGGCTTGGAGCCTGTGGCTCAAGTGGCTAAGGCGCCAGCCATATACACCTACGGTGGCGGGTTCGAATCCAGCCAGGGCCTGCCAAACAACAATGAAGGCTGCAACCAAAAAAAATAGCCAGGCTTTGCTGCGGGCACCTGTGGTCCCAGCTACTTGGGAGGCTGAGGGAAGAGACTCGCTTGAGCCCAGGAGCTGGAGGTTGCTGTGAGCTGTGATGCCACTGCACTCTACCTAGGGGGACAGCTTGAGGATCTGTCTCAAAAAAAAAGGGGTATTAGTTAAAAGTATTAAAAAATAATTTAAACTATTTTTCCATGGATGGGGGTAGTAGGGATGGGGAAGGTGGGTGAATAGGGAGGAAACATTCAAATTAAGTTCTTTTGTTTTTCTTCTTTTTTTTTTTTTTTTGAGACAGAATCTCACTCTGTCACTCTAGATAGAGAGCTGGGGCCATCATCATAGCTCACAGCAACCTCAGATTCCTGGGCTCCAGGGATCCTTCTGCTTCAGCTTCCTGAGTGGCTGGGACTATAAGCACCTGCTATACGCTTGGCTACTTTTTCTATTTTTAGTAGAGATGGGGTTTCACTCTTGCTCAGGCTGGTCTTGAACTCTGAAACTCAAGCCATCCACCTGCCTCAGCCCCCCAGAGTACTAGGATTACAGGTGTGAGCCACTGCACCAGCCAGCTCTTTAGTATTGGTGTTAAGTCTCTACTTGAAGACCATTCCATACTCACTGTTGATTGTCAGAGTGTGGTCCAGGGACTACCTGCATCTGAACCTTCCATACAATTTAAAAGCATGTACTTAAATGTTAGATGCTTTTACTGTTTTACTGACGTGCTAAAGTTCAAATAATTAAAAAATTCATGCAATGCTAAATGTTGACTAGATACACTTAATATGTATGTGATGCCAATGACCAACTTCGTGGGGATCTAGAATCCTATTAATCATATTACTATGAGGTTATGCTTTTTAAAAATAAACATTGTAGCTATAAGTAGCCAGATTACATAGATGAGGAATTTAGGCTCTGGGCAGTCAGGTAACTTATCTAGGGTCACAATGACTATTAGTGTGCAATGAAGAACTTGTTTGCTGAGATAAGGGTACTTACTTGGTTAACTGAAAAGGCTGCATTGTTACCCACAGTGACCAAAGCTTTCTCAATAATTACAGGATCTTGAGTTGACTCAAGCAGGTAAAGGAGTTTCCGAAGTTGTTCAGCATTTAGGACATCATCATATGAACCATTGGTTAAGTCTTCTGCATAAGAAGAAAGTTATCTAAAATCAGTATAGTTTTTCTTAGATTTACAAAATAGTATTAAACATGTACTGACAATGTATTAAACACTTTATACTTAGCAACTGTTGGAAGAAGATACTATTAGTATTCTCAATTTACAGTGGGAAACTTAGGCTTTTAGACATCAAGAAATTAGCCA
>NW_003852400.1:5468336-5469703 GCF_000181295.1 Otolemur garnettii
CTCAACTTTGGACTTGTTAGCTTCCATGACTGTAAGGAACAAATTTCCTACTTTTAGGTATTTTGTTATAAGCAACAGAAAACAGACTAAGACAACAGGGCAAAAACAATTAAAAAAATATTGAATCCTCCCTAGTGCCAAGAGACCCCCCCCCCACCGCTGTGTCATCACAGCTTATAGCACAGTTACAGCCCCTCTAGCTCCTGGACTTAGGTGATTGTTTTGCCTCAGCCTCCCAAGTAGCTGGGACTACAGGCACCTGCTATAATGCCCAGCTATTCTTTTTGTTGCAGTTTGGCCAAGGCCAGGTGTGAACCTGCCACTCTTAGTATATGGGGCCAGCACCCTACCCACTGAGCCACAGGCGCTGCTCACCTCCCCCCCAATTCCCTTTTGTTAATTCATTTCCTTGAGCAAACTTGTATTTAAAAATCCTGTTTGTCCCTTTGCTATAAATGTAAATCCTTTTAAAAGCCAAGTAAGCTGGGTGGTGCCCATAGCTTAGTTGATAGGATGCCTGCCACATACATGGAGGCTGGCTGGTTTGAAGCCTGCCTGGGCTAGCTAAAACAATGACAACTGCAATAACAAAAAAATAGCCGGGAGTTGTGGCAGGCACCTGTAGTCCCAGCTACTCAGGAGGCTGAGGCAAGAGAATCGCTTAAGCCCAAGAGTTAAGAGGTTGCTGTGAGCTGTGATGCCACAGCAGTCTACCCAGGATGACAGCTTGAGTCTCTGTCTCAAAATGAAAAAAAAGTAAGCTTTGGACAGTTTTATAACCCAAGAATGTCTTTCTTAAAGGCTTTGAAACGAATTCTTTGTGTGGGTTTTTTATTTTTTTATTTTTTAGACAGT
Source organism: Otolemur garnettii (assembly GCF_000181295.1). NCBI lineage: Eukaryota > Metazoa > Chordata > Mammalia > Primates > Galagidae > Otolemur > Otolemur garnettii. The sequence goes on from NW_003852400.1 coordinate 5,469,192, forward strand.
CTCACTACCCTCAGTAGATTTTTTTTTTTTTTTAAAGACAGTCTCACTATGTTGCCCTCGTTAAGAGTGCCGTGCCTTCACAGCAACTTCAAACTCTTGGGCTTAAGCGATTCTCTTGTCTCGTGGAGTCACAGTAACCTCAAACCCTTGGGCTTAAGTGATTCTCTTGTCTCAGCCTCCCAAGTAGCTGATACAACAGGCGCCCACCACAAGGCCTGGCTATTTTGTTGTTGCAGTTGTCATTGTTGTTTAGCTGACCTGGGCTGGGTTCAGCCTCAACCAATTCTTTGAAATGCAAACTTGTAGGAGAGAGCCCCAATCTCCCTAACTCTGTGAGTTTGGCTCCACATTGTAACTACCTGCTTATTCTTTTTTCTATACACAAAGGCAATTAGCTAACACAACCACCCCAATTACCAGTGAATTTAGGACGAACTACTTGTAGTAAACGGTGCTGTCAAGTACTCTTTTTTTTTTTTTTTTGAGACAGAGTCTCACTATGTTGCCCTCAG
>NW_003852400.1:5469886-5474598 GCF_000181295.1 Otolemur garnettii
GTTTGAACCTGCCAGCCTCCTCCGGGTACAGGCGCCAAGCCTGTCAAGTACTCTTATATAATACTTAAGGACAGATTATCTTGCGAATACCCACCTAATATAAAATTGCATGTCTCTGCTCAGCTACATAAAGGGGTTGGAATTCTTTCTCCCATCCCATTAGCAGACTGCCTGTGACGTGAGAGGCAATCTGGTTTAGTGGATTATTCAACAACAAAACTCTTTAGTTCTCTTCTATAGTTTTGGAGAGGGGCTTCCTGATGGCAGGATTATTTTAAATTATTTCCCTAACAGCTTCCAACACCTGAAATATCTCCCAGAACATTCAGCAAACTGTTAAGCAGTTTAAACACTTTTGGAGTTTTAATGTACCAGTTAACTTTTGGACAGAAGCCTCTTCTTGCACTCGTCGGCCAGCGGGGTGGCAGTCAACTGTTCGCATTACCAATACATAACTCAAGTTGCGAGATCCTGGACCATGGTAATTCCAAGTTACCCTCCCATCTCAGAGGCCGGGCGAGCGCTAGCAGAATTGCCCCTCTGGGGTCCCTTCTTCCAGGGCATCTGCACACAGAACTTAAATCTACGTGCCAGGCCCCGCAACAGCCCTTCCACAGTGAGAGGAATCTCTTTGGTAACATAAAGGTTCAAGGCAAGCTTTAGAGAGAGAGGCAATCAACATGGTTTTTGAGAAACCTATCCTCCGTTGTGACGCCAGACTCAAGCAGGAAACGTTCAGGCAATTTTCTTCCCGGGATTTTGAACAAAGAAGCGTAGGCAGGGAGGCGGCTCAGGACCCTACACCCACACAACAACCCGATCTCCCCGCCTGGGCCTCCCTTGGCTACCCATTTTACCCATTTTAAGCCATGAGCGCCCGCGCTTCTCGGGCCCCCGCCCCCGTGCTGGGCACCCGGCGGCCTCACCTGCAGACCGCGAGGGACGCAGCCTGAGCCCGCGCCCGCCTCGCCGTCGGCCTCGCGTCAGCCTGTAAACGCAGTAGCAGGCACCGGCCGCAAGAAGCAGGCCCGCCGCCACCCAGCCCACGTCCCGGGCGCCGCCCATGCTGCCACCGAGGCCTGGGCGCAGCTCTAGGCCCGCGCGGGAGACTCGTAGGCGCCGGCGCCGGGGTCTCCAACGCACTGAGGTCTCGCCACCGCCCACTGGGACCAGGCCCGGGAGAAAGGAAATGCGGATCCGAGCTCCGCCTCCCGGAAAGGACCCAGCCAAAATCCTAAAATGTTCTACTCGGGCCGACGCGTCCCTGCGGCTTCCACCAGGCGGGAAGGGGAAGCTGGCCCGCGGGAGGTGCAATACTGACTGTGCACCTCGCGCCGAGACAAAGCCCGCAGCCCGATCCAGGATTCCCGCCTCAACTGGTCAGGCCCGGCCGGCGGTGCACGAAGCTCCGCCTCCCTCCTCACATTAGCGGTCCGGGAAGCGCGAGGATCCGCCTCCTTCCCCACGGTAGAGGTCGGGAAGCGCGAGGCTCCGCCTCCCTTCTCACGCTAGTGGCCCGGGAAGCGCGAGGCTCCGCCTCCCTCCTCACGCTAGAGGTCCGGGAAGCGCGAGGCTCCGCCTCCCTCCTCAAGCTAGCGGCCTGGGAAGTTCGAGGCTCCGCCTCCCTCCTCACGCTAGTGGCCAGGAAGCGCGAGGACCGCCACCCTCTGGTTGCCCGGACAACGCCCAGACGCGCCCAACTCCCGCGCGGAGCCTCCTGCATTAGCGGCGCGAGTGGGCTAGGCCTCCGACCATGGCCTCGCTTCGCAACGCCACCCCGCGGCTGAGAAACTACTTCAAGGCTAACTACATTCCTCAGGTCTGCGAGGTATTGGAGGCGCGCGGCGGCAGACCCCGAACGACCGAGGGGGGTTAGAAGAGGGAGGGGCTCGGCTTGGGAGCAGTGGGGGAGTGGAGGTTAGGAGGGGCGGGGTGGGAGAGGGTGAAGTCAAATTGGGACTAGTCGGCCGTCTGGGCTGAAGGTGAAGATCAGAGAGAAGACAGAGGGGTGATGGTGGCAGAAAGCGAGGAGTGGGGGACATCTCCCAGAGAAAAAGAGCGCTGGGTTCGGGGCGGAAATGCCAAACTCTAACGACTTTTAAACTTTGGATGAGAAGAACCTGAGGACCGGAGGAGTGAGAAAGAAGTGGCAGAGATGACAAGAAAAGGAAAATCAGGAGAGGGTGGCACTGTGAAAAGTGTTTTAAAGGAGGGAGTGGGCAGTAGTCACCTAAGATAAGGACCCGAAGGAGTCCTTCTGTGGATGCTGCCTAAGGTGAGCCTGGGATTTCAATGGAGCTATGAGGATAGAACGGAAATGGAGGTGAGCTGAGGAAAGAGCAGAGCTGAGACCTTTAGGCAGAATGTGGCCAGCGCTTTGTGAAGCGAAGGACCCATTGCCTTTGGAAGACCGCCCACCTCCTCTGTTATAATAGGGAAGGAAGGTAGAGTGTGGTGGATAGTAAGTAGGTTTTGCAGATTTGTGGGTAGGAAGTTGATAAAGTTCTCGTTGACTTCTATTTTCTCTACAAATAATTGGTGAGTTATTTGCCAAGCATGTGTGTTTGGGTGGGGATGAGGGTGGCGGTGCAGTAGGAGGTTTAAGCAAAGACAAACTATGTGGAGAATAGAATGAGGAAGAGAACTGTCCAGGGAAGGAAGGAAGAGAGCCCAGCTGGGTGTGGCAACTCTCCTATGCAATTCACAGGGCTTCTGATATCACAGCCTCCCTCTTTTTTGGATGGTAACATAGAAGTACTGTTATTTATTAAAATGTTAAGTACATACACCATTTGACCAAGCATTTCCACGTCTAAGGATGTACTTTAGAGATATGCGTGCACATGTGTTCAGAAGGATGTACAAGAATATTCATTATAACATTGTTTACTAGTTAAAGTAGTCAATAATGTAAAATGTGACTAAGAGAATGACATATGTACAATAAAGTATTTCTGTACCTACAGAGAAGGAATGCCTCCAAGTAAAAAAGAAAAAGCACAAGTTGCCCAACAAAGTGTCCACTATGCTCTATCTAATTTCATGTATACATGTATGCATATATATTTGTGTAGCTGAGCCACATTAAAGGCTGCCATAACTTTGTTCTTATTTTTTTATTTTTATTTTTATTTATTTATTTATTTATTTTGAGACAGAGCCTCAAGCTATCCCCCCGGGTAGAGTGCCGTGGCATTACAGCTCACAGCAACCTCCAACTCCTGGGCTCAAGCGAATCTCCCGCCTCTGCCTCCCAAGTAGCTGGGACCACAGGCGCCCGCCACAACGCCCGGCTATTTTTTGGTTGCAGCCGTCGTTGTTTGGTGGGTCCAGGCTGGGGATTCGAACCTGCCACCTTAGGTGTACGTGGCTGGCGCCTTAGCCAGTTGAGCTATAGGCACCGAGCCCATAACTTTGTTCTTGATTGAAACTGTCTCAAGGTCTGCAGGAAGGGATATTCCTTTGAAGACCCTCTGGAGAGATTAGAAAAACAAATCTAGTGGGAGGCAGGCACTGAAAACAGAGCGTGCTGTGCTTAGGAATTTCCTGGAAGAGAACTGAGTAGTGGTAAATCAAGATAAGGTTATTGTGCTGCTAACTTAAAGATTATCTCTGTTCTTTACAGATGAATATTTTGTTTTTTGAAGCAAAAAGAGATAAATTAGGCTCATGACTTTTTGCGACTTTATTGTATTGTAATTTTAAGATTATGTGTGTACGTGCAGAATGCTTTATTGTTAGGGTATATAAGTGAGTAAGAAATAAACTAGGGTCGCTGTATGCCTGAGAGAGCTGCAGCCACCTTCTCTTCCAAGACATTCTGACTGCTAGTTTACCTCTGGGACTCCGGCCCGATCAATTCACACAACATATTTGTATAAATGTTTTATGTGTATGTGTGTATACCTATTTATATTTGAGACAATAACACATGCATAGAACATAGGCTGAACTATTAACAACAGATGTTTGGGGGGGGGTGGTTTTACCAGGGAAGATGAAGGAGAATTCTAACTTCTTATTCTATACATACCTGTATTGTTTTAGTTTATTATAATGAGTTTTATTCATGTTCTACCTCTATACAACTAGGCATTAAAATATGTAGCTAGAGTGGTTCCTAGCTGTGTGATTTTTCTCAAGTAGCACTCAGTAAATGATATAGATGCAGAAATAACTGAATTGACTTCATCCAGGACAGGAATTTGGCAGGCATCTAGAATGCCATGGGAGCTAAGCTATTGAGTATCTGAATGGATGGGCCAAGGACTCTAATGACTATGTGGGAAATCAGAACAGGATGTGATGCTGATAAATGGGCATAAAGTAGAGAGGCTCCTGGAAGGCAAATGAAGAGAAGTAGAGGGAATTATTAGGTAAAAGAGCTGAAAACATAAAGATAGGGGTCAGAAAGTGAAATGTTTGTATTTAAGATTCAGGTTTGGTTGGGCAGGATGGCTCATGCCTATAATGCTAGCACTTTTGAAAAGTTGAGACTAGAGGATCACTTGAAGCCAGGAGTTCAAAACCAGCTGGGGTAAGACAGTAAAACCCTATCTCTATGAATAATAAAAATAAATGGGCATGGTGGTGCATGCCTGTAGTCCCACCTACTCAGAAGGCAGAGACAGGAGTTCACATTTACAGTGATGTGCCACTGCACTCTAGCCTGGGTTGCAGAGCAATACCCTGTCTCTTAAAAAAAAAAAAAA
>NW_003852400.1:5475669-5476957 GCF_000181295.1 Otolemur garnettii
TTTTTTTTTTTTTTCCTTTTTAAATAATTTTATTTTGTTGCCTGAACTATCAGAGGGAAGGAGAACCTCTCTTTTGATGGCATACTTCAATTAAGGAAAAATTTTTCTGCATTGCGTTTTGTATAAATACATAAGAAAAATTCCAGAAATATCAAAAGATGCATTCTTTGGAGGAGGGATGGACTCCCAACATGGAAATATTCACAGCCAGAACTGAAACCCAGGCATCTGGCTTCAAGGTTCACGTTCATCAGGTAACTATACTGATGTATGGAAAGTTTCCTTGTCTCTCCCCAACCCTTGTCATGGGCAAGACACTCCTCCAATCACTCTTCCAGGCTTTCTGTAAGGGACTCAGTTCCTGTTCCCTCACCTTGCTTGGCCCAAGAAAGTCTCCTATACTAGCAATTAAGGTCTATATCTGAAGACAAATGCCATGTGCTCCCTAGCTCACTGTTCTGGCTTGGATTTCTTAATTTCTAGCACCTACAGAAAAAATTTTCACTCTTAACTCTGTGTGTGTGTGTGTATTTTTATTTTTTTTCCACATTTTTAAAAATTAAATCACAGCTGTGTATGTTAATGCAATCATGGGATACAATGTGCTGGTTTTATATACAATTTGAAATGTTTTATCAAACTGGTTAACATAGCTTCATGGCATTTTCTTAGTTATTGCATTAAGAGATTTATATTCTACATCCAGTAAATTTCACATGTACCCTTGTAAGATGCATTGTAGGTGTGGTCCCACCAATTACTCTTCCTCCACCCATCCTCCCCCCTTCCCTCCACTCCCTCTCCCCTTTCTCCTTCTTCTTGGGCTATAATTGGGTTATAGCTTTCATAAGAAAGCTATAAATTGGTTTCATAGTAAGGCTGAGTATGTTGGATACTTTTTTTCCATTCTTGAGATACTTTGCTAAGAAGTGTTCCAGCTCTATCCATATAAACATGTAAGAGGTAACGTTTCCATCTTTCTTTAAGGCTGCATAATATTCCATGGTGTACATATACCACAATTTATTGATCCATTCATGGGTCGATGGTCACTTGGGCTTCTTCCATGACTTAGCAATTATGAATTGGGCAGCAATAAACATTCTAGTACACATATCTTTGTTATAATGTGATTTTTGGTCTTCTGGATACCTCGTAGAGGAATTGTAGGATTGAATGGCAGATCTATTTTTAGATCTCTAAGTGTTCTCCAAAAATCTTTCCAAAAGGAACATATTAGTTTGCATTCCCACCAGCAATGTAGAAGTGTTCCCTTTTCTCCACTCCA
>NW_003852400.1:5477641-5481582 GCF_000181295.1 Otolemur garnettii
CAAAACTCTCCCCTAGAGTTTTGCAAAGGACCCATACAGTGCTATGGCCTGAGACACTAGGGACTTGCTTTGTGTGCTGGGGCTAAGTGGCTCTGTCTTGTTTTCAGCTGGTCTCTATCCTACCCTAGTGAATCAGTTACTTTGGGTAGAAGTCTCAGCTTTGGAGAAATGCCAGCAATTAAGTCACCTTGCTTCCCATGGGCAACAAGTGGAAAAGGAATCAAACCTTACCACAACCACATACCCAGGATACCACTTGGATAGTCTTGGGTTATTGGCCCAGTTCAAGACATCCAGATCAGTTGTCCAAGTCAGCACCTGGTCTCAGGTGGGAGAGTTCAAAAGGTCTCTGGCAACTAGATAGCAGAGGTCTGCTGGCAGCTCAAGTATGACTCTCTCTGGTGCTCCATGGAATCAGAAGGACCCACCCAGCAAATGAATTAGTCTGGAAAGGTTAATGCTTCCTTCCCCACCTTGCACTTGTGTCACACCCAGTCATTAGTAACCCTGGAGGGCTGTGACCCAGTTCCTTCCAATGAGCAGCTCCTCCAGGGGTTTGCACCTGACTGAGTCACAGGGTGATCTATGTCACCTCTGTCAGGCTGCTACTCTCTGCCACCATCTGGCAGGAGAAGCTGAGGCCTGACAACCTTGGGTGCTTAATGGAAGCTGGGGTGGTTCACTCAGTTCCAGCCCTGCCCCTGATTAATGTTGCTAATAGGACAGAAAAATTTTGCAGAATTTCTTTCTGTCCTGGCTGTATGCCCCTGCAGACCAGGTACTGTTTGAGTTCACAGAAACTGTGAGTCAGCCCTGGTCTGTGCTGCTGCCTGGAGCTGGCATGTCTTTCTTCACTGCTTTCTGTGTTGATAGCAGGTAGCCCTGGCACAGAGCTCACATTCAGCTCAGTTCCTGCTTCTGCCCACCTGCTTTTGTCTCAGCTATGATCCCCTGGGGGCCGGGTGCTTCTTAGGCTCACTAAAGCAGTCTTTCTGACTCAGCCCTGCCCTGGCAGTATGCCATCTCTGCGCCTGTGTATTCTAGTCTCCATCCTACTGCCCCTGCCCAGGCAGGTACTGCCTCAGGCATACCCTTTACTCATAGGTCCTATGTTTCTATCCCAGATCTGTTCTGACAGTGACTGCCACCAGAGAAGATGCCCGATTCCTCTGGTTGCCCAGAGAGGCAGAGAGTATCTTTCCAAAATATCTCCAGGGGTGTGAGCCCTATTTTTTTCCCTGTTGGTGCTACTCTATGCTGTGGGGCACTGCCTCTCCCTCTCCCATATGGTTCCCTCAGTTCACCGTCTTCTTCTTAGTCCTTTGCCGCAGAATCAACACAGACCTACAACAGCCCACGCCCTGTCCACACCTCTCAAGAAAATGCCTGAGAATCTGGACTCCATGAGGGACAGGCCCCCAGACCTTGGGGTGAGAGTGGAGGGAAGTGCTAGGAGTTCAGAATTGAAGGTAGAGAATATAAACAGTTTTATACAGTTTTATGCCTGGCGGGAGAGTGTCATGGCACACTGGTAGGTCCTCTCTGGGGAAGGAGTTCTGGTTTTTAGATGGTCTCTCATGTAGGATAAAATAGGAGGATATATGAACTCTGCTCACTTGTTTGTAGAAAGTATGCTCTAATGGGGGAGGTGGCTCCCATTTGCTTGGCGGTGGATTTTGTACCTATTGTTTGTTTCCTTGGGGTCACAGTTCATCTCAGCAGGGTTGATGTGAGTTATTTAGCCTTTTCTCTTGGCTCAGCTCCAAATCATGGAGCCAAACTTGTCCTTTCACTTGCTAAATTTACTTGCTAAACTTCTGTCCTTTTACTCTCCTTCTGGATGGGAGCCTCTATGGAAAGCTGGCTCCAGTTGGCCATCTTGCCTCCACCCTTCCAAATGAAATCTTAATTCAGGTCTAGAATGTCCATTTCATTCTTTTTTTTAATATTATGATTATTAAAATCATGCATCTTTTTATTCATTTTATCTGTCTTTTCCTTCCTGCTCTCTTTAACTTATTAATGATTAGTTTATTTATTTATTTTGAGGTAGGATTTCTCTTTGTTGCCTGGGCTAGAGTGTGGTGGCCTCATCATAGCTCACTGCAATTTCAAACTCCTGGGCTCAAGTGATCCTCTTGACTCAGCCTCCCAAGTAGCTGGGTCTATAGGTGTCTGCCACCATGCCTGGCTAATTTTTCTATTTTTTTTTTTTTTTTTTTTTTTGTAGAGATAGAGTCTCACTCTGTTGCTCAAGCTGATCTTAAACTCCGGGCCTCAAGTCATTCTTTGGCCTCAGCCTCTCAAAGTGCTAGTTTATAGGTATAAACTACTGTGCCTGGCCTGGTTGTTATTTTGAAATCATTGTTAAGTTGAATATCTGCATCGTCTAAGAGTCTGCTTCTGTTGTTTGTTGATTATCATATTTCCCTGCCTGTATACATATCTTGTAATTTTGTATTTTTATTGGACAGCTCCAAAAAAAAAAAAAAAAAAGTATAGGACAGAGAAGTTTCTTCCTTTCCTCTCTACAGGGTGAAGAGGTGATGGCTTCAGTCCAGGAAGTCCTTCTTCTCTCTCTTTTTCTCTCTATCTTGCTCCCTCCCTCCCTCCCTTTTTTCCTTCCTTTTACTTTTGAGACAAGCTCTGACTCTGTCACCAAGGCTAGAGTGCCATTGAGCCATCATACCTCACTGTAGCTTTAAATTCCTTGGCTGAAGTGATCCTCTCACTTCAGTCTCTCTAGTAGCTAGGACTACAGGCATGTGCCACCATTCCCAGCTAATTTTGTTTTCAATTTTTTTGTAGAGATGGGATCTTGATATGTTGCTTAGGCTGGTCTTGAACTCCTGGGTTCAAGCAGTTTTCCCACCAAAGCCCTCCTAAAGTGCTAATATTATAGGCATGAGCCACCATGCCTGGCTAGACCCCATTTCTTAATGGGAGGCATATCAAAGTCACAAAAATAATGGTATTTATAATAATACCTCCCATCATTTGCTTTTTGGGGATGGGAGGTATTATTATGGCCATTTTGTAAAATACAGTTTGCTACTCTTGGCTTGTTCACGCAAGGGGAGTCAGATCCAGTTGGATCTCAATGCATTATCTGAAAAACTAAGATATGGATCACAGCAGCATCTCTCAGTGAGTGGGTCAACCTACTTACCATGTTTTGCTGTGTAAAATGTGCTCCCATGTATAACATGCATCTACATTTTTTGCCCAAACTTTCAGGAAAATGCCCCTCAAGAAAGTGGCTGTCTAGTGGGAGAGAAACATCTGGGGAAATATTCTCCTGTAAACATGAGATAGTCCTTTTGAAACTGCCTCTCTCCTAGGAGCCCTTCCTTCCCTGCTACATTGGGACCACTGCTGAGATGGCCATGTATGTGTTGAGTGAGGCAGAAGCTTCTGAGGCTGCTCAGCCTGTGGGTTTCTGGGGCCTGTGGAGCTTCACAGCCCCCTCTACATGGCCAGGCTTCAGGCCTCAGCCCTCACCCTGCATAGCTGTAGCCTACCCTGCCATCGTTCCTTCCGCTGATTGTGGTACTCAGTAGAGGCTGCTCCAGACTGCTGCTACAGGATCCCAGATCCTCCTGGACTGGGACCTCATATGCATGGTGGGCCCTGGTGGGAGGGTACCATGGCCCAGAGGCCCTCTGTGCTCCCCTGCTTCTGAGCCCTACTACCTATGTATAATGTGCAACCTTATTTTTCCCTCAAAAATTAGGGCAAAAAAGTGTGCATTATATATGGCACTTTTTTCCTTCCTTTTCTGTGTTCTCTAGGAGTGGATGTGTACTGGACATTCGTGAGTTTCTTTCTTTTTTTTTTTTTTATTTGAGACAGAGCCTCAAGCTGTCCCCCTGGGTAGAGTGCCGTGGCATTACAGCTCACAGCAACCTCCAACTCCAGGGCTCAAGCGAGTCTCCTGCCTC
>NW_003852400.1:5481602-5488233 GCF_000181295.1 Otolemur garnettii
GCCTCCCAAGTAGCTGGGACCACAGGCGCCCGCCACAACGCCCGGCTATTTTTTGGTTGCAGCCGTCATTGTTGTTTGGCAGGTCTGGGCTGGATTCGAACCTGCCACCTTAGGTGTACGTGGCTGGCGCCTTAGCCGGTTGAGCTATAGGCACCGAGCTGTGAGTTTCTTATATAATATGTACTTCCCTCTCCCTAATATTTCCTACATTCTTATTCCATAATCTACCTCTTGTGTTACATAGCCAGAGTGTTTCAAGGAAACTGACTATCCCCTTCTCTGGGGTGGGACCCTGACTGGCTTGCAACAACTATTGTATTTAAATTTCCCTGGCCACAATGTTTGTGACCAAGGTCTCTGTTGAGGCGCAGAATAGGATCACAGGAGAGAACAAGCTATGGTCCAAAGTGATTTAAATCAGGTTGCCAATTGGAATGCTGGAACAGAGATATTCTGCCTCTGGATGTTGATGGGGAAGCAGGTAGCCCTGGAAGCAGTTGGCAATTATCTTGTGTCCACAAAGAGAGATAATTTTAGGATGAAGTGAATTCTGAGGAGGGCATAGTGGGAAATGGGATGAAATCAGGCTGCTAATGGCTCGAACAAGTTTTGCCACAGGGACCAATGAATTCCATGTTAAGCTGAGTTTGTTACTTAAAACCTAAAGCATCTGAAGCAAGATGAAGGGATTATATTTTATTATAAGATTGTCTAGGTTTGATTCTTAGCTTCATATTAATTGGGTGACTTTGAGCAAGTTTCTCAGTCTCTCTATTTTAGTTTTCTTTATAGTAAGATTCTACTACTTTACATTCTAAAGTGGGAGAGAATGATTGTGAAAGGGAAAAGTAGGAAAAGAAGATTGCAATATGCAACAAAATCAGGCAGATTGATTTTAAGAAAGAATAGTTTTCCGTTGGTATCCATGGAGGATTGGTTCTAGGTCTTGAGGGTATCCAAACCCTTTGATGCTCATGTCCCTTATATAAAATGCCCATATGTTTGCATATAATGTAAGCATATCCTTCTGTATACTTTAAATCATCTCTAAATTACTTATAATAGGGCAGCTCCTGTGGCTCAGTGAGTAGGGTGCCAGCCTCATATACCGAGGATGGTGGGTTCAAACCCGACCCCGGCCAAACTGCAACAAAAAATAGCCGGGTGTTGTGGTGGATGCCTGTAGTCCCAGCTACTCGGGAGGCTGAGGCAGTAGAATTGCCTAAGCCCAGGAGTTGGAGGTTGCTGTGAGCTGTGACTCCACAGCACTCTACCAAGGGCATTAAAGTGAGACTCAGTCTCTAAAAAAAAACAAAACCAAAAAAACCCTTCCCCCCATTTAAAAAAAAATTACTTATAATACCTATTACAATATAAGTACTGTGTAAATGATTGATATACTATATCTTTTTTATTTTTTTTTGCAGTTTTTTGTTGGCCAGGGCTGGGTTTGAACCTGCCACCTCTGGTATATGGGGCCAGCACCCTACTCCTTTGAGCCACAGGCGCTGCCTGATATACTGTATTCTTTAGGGTAGTGGTTCTCAACCTTCCTAATGCCAAGGCCCTTTAATACAGTTCCTCATGTTGTGGTGACCCCCAACCATAAAATTATTTTTGTTGCTACTTCATGAAGGAACATGAGGAACTGTATTAAAGGGTCATGTCCAGTTCCACAATATGAGGAACTGTATTAAAGGGTCGTGGCATTAGGAAGGTTGAGAACCTCTGTTTTAGGGAGTAATGACAAGGAAAAATGGTCTATACATGTTTAGTATAGATCAGTGTTTTTGAATATTTTGATTTGAAGTTGGTTGAATCCATGGATGCGGATCCAGGGACTCCGACGATTGACTGTACATAGGAAAGGTGAGGATCTGGAAATGGATTTCTTTATATTGCTCATGCCCACATATTCCTTGGAAAGCCTTTGTGGGCTTCAAGAGGTTCACACACCTGCTGGATTTTATGTTCAATTCAAGTTAGTCAGGTAACTTTTATTTTTATTTTTTTGACAGATTAGACTCTTGGCATTAGTGAGCCCTTTTTTTCTTGGGGAATGGTAAGAATGGTCAGCTAAGGGGGTACACTGGAACATTCTATCAGCAAATACTTGCTAGTCCTCTACCAGGTGCTAGTTAGAAAACATCTCAATGGCTTCAACCACTTGTAGCTGTGACCTGGCACCTGTTTTTAGTTCAAACTTGTCTCCTAAGCTCTCTCTGCATTTATCAATTTGAGTGTCCAACAACACATTAAAAAAGTAAAAAGAAATAGGTGAAAACAACTTTAATAATTTATTTTATATAAACTAATCTATCTAAAATATAATTATTTCAACATGGATTTAATATAAAATCATGTAGGTATTCAAAACTTGGATGTGTCATTTTCACTTAGCACACCTCTGCATAGACTAGCCACATTTATTTTTTTTTGCAGTTTGTGGCCAGGGCTGGGTTTGAACCCACTACCTCCGGTATATGGGGCCGGCACCCTACTCCTTTGAGCCACAGGCACTGCCCTGGACTAACCACTTTTGAAATGCTCAATAGCCTTGTGTAATTGGTGGCTACCATATTCAGTGCAGGTCTGGCTATATTGACAAATTTAATAAGCCAAGGAAAATTACCCTTCACCCAGAAATGATCATTCTTTTTTTTTTTTGAGACAGAGTTTCACTATGTTGCCCTTGTGCTGTGGCATCACAGCTCACAGCAACCAAGCTCTTGGGCCTAAGCAATTCTCTTGCATCAGCCTCCCAAGTAGGGGGACTACAGGTGCCTGCCATAATGCTGTTTTTTGTTGCAGTTGTCATTGTCATTTTAGCTGGCCCGGGCAAGGTTTGAACTCGTCAGCTTGAGTGTATGTGGCTGGCGCTGTAACCACTGCGCTATGGGCGCCGAGCCCATAAATGATCATTCTGAAGAGGTGCTTCTTCTCTACTGCAGCACAGTTTTTGAAACTGTAGGAGAAGTCTGAGTGTCACAGCAAGGGTGGAGGGGTTGTCTACTGAACATAAAATTCAGCGTCAGGTTGGCTTTCCCCATCCCACCTATCTGAGGGGTCACACACATGGGGCACTTGTTCTCACGAATTTGATGTCCACTTCAAAATTTACTACAGGAATCACAGGGATTAGATTTTTATTGTGGAAAGTAGAGAAATGATAAGAACCCAAGTCATGGACTAAATTGTTAGAATGGTTTGTGAAGTAAACCACAAAACCCTTTAAACCTTTATCTGAGAAAGGACCCCAGAGACTTCTGTGGACACTAGTGGAGGTCTAACAAGTGGCTTCCCTCTGTCTTTTTGAACATGGTAGCTACTTTTCAATCCTATTCCTTTGGGATTCTCTCTTTTTGGTTACTGTTGTCTCTGTCTGGCTATCTAAATGAAGCCTGTCACACTAAAGAGCAAAAATATATAGAAAATCAGAGATAATTAGTAAATGTAAGAAAATCCAGCCCCATTAATAAAAACAAAATGTAGATAAAAATAAATTGCTATTTTTCATCCTCCAAACCAACAGAAATAAAAATTTTATAGATTTTGGTGGGCGGCACCTGTGGCTCTGTCAGTAGGGCGCCGGCCCCATATACTGAGAGTGGCGGGTTCAAACCCAGCACCAGGCAAACTGCAACAAAAAAATAGCTGGATGTTGTGGAAAGCACCTGTAGTCCCAGCTACTCTGGAGGCTGAGGCAAGAGAATCACCTAAGCCCAGGAGTTGGAGGTTGCTGTGAGTAGTGACGCCATGGTACTCTACTGAGGGTGATAAAGTGAGACTCTGTCTCTATAAAAAAAAAATAAAATTAAAGATTTTGGGCTGGGCATGGTGGCTGAAATCTGTAATTCCAGCACTTGAGAGGCCAAGGCAGGAAGATCACTTGAAGCCAGGAGTTTAAGACCAGTAGGAGAGACCACTGTTTCTACAAAAAAAAAAAAAAGGCTTGGCGCCTATAGGTAGCTCAGTGGTTAGGGGACTGGCCACATATACTAGGGCTGGAGGGTTCAAATCCTGGCTGGGCCTGTAAACAAAACAACAACAACAATAACAACAACAACAACAAAATCCAAGTGCTGTTGAGGGTGCCTGTAGTCCCAGCTATTTGGCAGGCAGAGGCAAGAGAATTGCTTAAGCCCAAGAGTTTGAGGTTGCTATGAGCTATGACGTCAAGCACTCTACTGAGGGAGACATAGTGAGACTCTGTCTTAAAAAAGAAAAGAAAAAGCTGAGCGTGGCGGTGCTTTTCTGTAATCTCAGATACTCTGGTGGCTGAGGTGGATGATCCCTTGAGCCCAGGTGTTTGAGGCTGTAGTGAGCTATGACTGCACAACTGTACTCTCAAGCCTGGACCACAGAACAAGATGCTGTCTCTCTCTCTCTCTTTTTCAAATAGATTTTAGTGTTGGCAAGGATGAGGTGACATGGATACTCTCACTGGTTGCTGATGAGAGTATAAATTAATAATACCTTCTGAGAAAGCAATTTTGAAATATATATGAAGATCTTCAGTATAAACCTTTTGATTCTAAATTTTTATAGAAATATGCCTAAATATACCTAAATTTTTATAGAAATATGCCTTTATAGAAATATAGAAATATTCCTATAGAAATATAGAAGTAATCAGAGATGAAGATATGTACATTTCATCATTAGTGATAATTATTAATAATATGTCCTACATATTGAAATATATATATAGATCTTCAGTATATGTACATTTCATCATTAGTAGTGATAATTATTAATAATATGTCCTACATATTGAAATATATATGAAGATCTTCAGTATAAACCTTTTGATTCTAAATTTTTATAGAAATATGCCTAAATATGCCTAAATATGCCTAAATTTTTATAGAAATATGCCTTTATAGAAATATAGAAGTAATCAGAGATGAAGATATGTACATTTCATCATTAGTAGTGATAATTATTAATAATATGTCCTACATATTACATATATCATATAATTTTTAATAATGGGAAAAAGAAACAACATAATTGGCTAACCATTTAGAAATTATTAACTGGACATTGTGATGGGTGCCTGTAGTCTCAGCTACTTAGGAGGGGAGGCAAGAGAATAACTTGAGTCCAAGAGTTTGAGGTTACTGTGAGCTATGATGTCACAACACTCTACTGATGGTGACAAAGTAAGACTCTGTCTCAGGAAAAAAAAATTAAGTATTTATGGTATATTTTTTATAAGACATTATTAACCAGCCTCATTATGATGCTTTGGTGACATAAAAAAATGTTTATGAAATAGGCCGGCCCCCATATACTGGAGGTGGCGGATTCAAACCTGGCCCTGGCCAAAAACTGCAATAAGTAAATAAATAAATAAAATAAATAAAATAAAATGTTAAAAAAGTTTATGAAATAATAATCAGCAAAAAGAAGATACAAAACTATATATAGTATGATAATTTTGTAAAAAGTACATGCATTGAGAAAAGACTGAAATTAAAATAAAATTTTTTTTGAGACAGAGTCTCACTCTGGCACCCTGAATAAGTTGCTGTGGCATCATAGCTCACAGCAATGAGAGGTTACTTCTGGTTGGCAGGGTGATGGTTGGGTTTTATTTTTTCTTTGCATTTTTTTCTGAATTTTCCAAATTACATAGGACATATACTATTTTTATAATCAGAAAATATGTTCATACATTAAAAAAAATGAAATCATAGTCTAAGTGCAGAAAAATACTTCCCTTTTCCCTTTCCAATATCGTTTTCAAATGAAATTTATTGTTGAAGAATTAAAAAGAAATAAAGAAAGCACAGGAAGCATAAAAGCACTGATTGCTGGGACGCACTGGTTTCTTATTAGCTGGTTGACCTGGTTGCAGGCCCAGGTGAGTGTCCTTTTTCTTCTGGTCACACAGCTGGGGTTTCCTGGACATCTTGTTTCCTATATGAGCTATCCTCTGTCTCAACTGGTACCTGCATAAAATCCTCTCACTGTTATTCCACTTTCAGGTGGGTCTGTGTACAGCTAATTATCTACTGGTAGATTTCCTTGGTTTTTCCTTTTTTTTTTGGTTGCAGAATTCTAGGGGTCTAACGACTCCAATGGGAAGGATCTACAGGAGCACAGAGGGCGCTGGGGACAAAGCGTGAGCTCTGCTTCTTCCCTCTATTCCCACCCTGCACATCCAGGAACATCTGTTTTTATCTGGGTGATATTTTGGAATTCCTCTGAGTTAAAGATGTTTTTGTAATTTCTAAAATGAATTTGAAGCCACTGTGATCCATCATCATGATACTATCAGGGAATAATCTCTTCTTTCATGATTTATGATCTCAGCTTTACAGCAAGCTGGTCTTTTCCATGATAGACCATCAGCACCTAATATGACTGTCATACATTCTGAATCTCTTGTTTATACAAAATACGTAAACAGATACCAGAGGGCTTTTTTTTAATACCTCGAAATTAAACATGTTTTGAACTTTAATTTTAGATTGGAAATAAATGATAAATGATCAGATACTTGGCAATTTGGACAGCAAAATAGTATATGTAAATTATCTTCAGATTGAGGAAAAAATATTTTAGAAATTCAAAGTTTTAAAAAAATACCTAATGTAGATACAGAGCTTGAACCTGGATAGAA
>NW_003852400.1:5488619-5501576 GCF_000181295.1 Otolemur garnettii
CACCCTGTATTTTCAAAGAGATTGTTGAGATAGGAGCTCACCCAGTCAAGCCCTTATAGGTAGAATTTCAGACAGTAGGTCATTTAAAAAAAAATAATTAGAGGCTCAGTGCCTGTAGCTCAGCGGCTAGGTTGCCAGCCACATACACTGAAGCTGGTGGGTTCAAATCCAGCCTGGGCCTGCCAAACAACAATGACAACTACAACAACAACAGAAAAATTAGCTGGGCATTTTGGCGGGCACCTGTAGTCCCAACTACTCAGGAGGCTGAGGCAAGAGAATTGCTTAAGCCCAATAGTTGGAGGTTGCTGTGAGGTTGCCACTCTACCAAGGGCAACACAGTGAACTCTGCCTCAAATAAATACATAAATAAATTAAAAATTAGAAATCTTGTGTTTCTCTCTTAATATTCTGCCAAGCAGAAGTCAGCACATTGTCTACACAGGCAAACAGGGCGTGCCCACAGGGACCAGAGGTAAGCTAGATATTATGAGTATAGTGTCTACAGAAGTTTTAAGCAGGTACATACTTAGTGTTTGTATCTGAGAGCAAGAAAGTACTCTTCCAGTTGTGAGCTCTGATTTTGGTTTAATGTTTAGGAAAGATGAAAAGAGTTTGCAAAACTAGATCTGTTCAGCAGAGGGCATACTTAAGCTACAAATCAAAATTTTGAAGCAAAGTTTATTTCTATGATTTTATGAAAGGTTTTTATGTTCTATGTTTTTTTCAAGGTTAAGTTGCCAATCGTAACTTTAAAATATTACATCTGTTTTTAATTCACAGAGACTATTATTATCTGATATTTTGTTTAGGGACTAATAGCTCCACACATTTGTCAGAGATGCAAGAATCAGAAATTACTGATTATGTGAGCAAGCAACCACCCTGCCAGTTTAGGAGAGGGTGGAATTGGTTACACTAACTCATTTTTGCTGGACCTTGGAGCAAGAACCTTGTGGCGTTTCCCAAAGGCAGTTATTCTTTGCTGAGTTCCCTGAGCCAGGGGATTAGAACGTGCCGGTGAATTGTGAATCCATGCGACACTAAAGAAATAAAAAACATATGAACTTATCATTTCTCCAGTAACAATTTACTTACATAGGGATAAGATAGCTGAGATTGCTTCCTGGTTGGGACAGTGACAATCCACAGGTATCAGAATCATTTGTCTTGCTCTCACCTCACAGTTCCTTCCTTACATGTCCAGTTTGCTTTAAAATCCCTTACGTCTGCCCCTGAGGGACATCTACGTCTTTCTCTTCCTGAGGTCTCTTCTGATTGTTGAAGCTAGTTGGCCCCTTTCAATAATTTTTAAGATCTTTTCATTTATAGAGTTTTAAAAATAACAGTTTGAGCACTAACAAAAAAAAATTTGATATTACCTAAGTGCTGATAAGCATTAAAAACTCCTTTATTGGCTTAGCGCCTGTAGCTCAGCAGCTAGGGCAACAGCCACACACACCAGAGCTGGTGGGTTCAAACCCAGCCCGGGCCTGCCGAACAACAATGACAATTACAACAACAACAAAATAGCTGGGCACTGAGACAGGTGCCTGTAGTCCCAGCTACTTGGGAGGCTAAGGCAAGAGAATCGCTTCAACCCAAGAGTTTGAGATTGCTGTGAGCTGTGATGCCATGGCACTCTATAAGGGCGACATAGTGAGACTGTCTCAAAAAAGAAAAAAGCCCCAAACTCCTTTATTTTCAACCTCCTTCCCTTCTTCTCTTCCCTTCCCTCCATGTCAGGTAACATGGAGCTATTGCAAAGGCAGAAATTGTATCATGCCCGGTCCAATTAGGAGAAATTATCCTTTTTATTTTTGAAGAAATGCTATGAGAAGTGCTGAGAGTCTAAGATGAGACAAAGGCCTAGATCTGCTTAGCCCTTGGAGGTGGGAAGAAATGCTCTGCATAAGTCAAGTGAGGGAATATTTTGTTCCTGAGAGAAGGGAGCAGAAAAAAGCAGCCAGAGTGGATCCTATGTGGGAGAAGGGCTAAAGAAAGTATACCTACCCCCAAAACATGCACATGAGACCTCACTAGGAGATAAGAGAACCAAGAAGGAAAAGAGACATGACTAAAGAGAATTCCAGAGAAATTCCATTTTCTTTGTCTCAAATGGAGTAATACTCAAAAAATCTCTGTCTCACTTTTAATGAAAAGTTTTTTGGGGTGGGAGCTGGTAGAAGAAAATGAGACAGCAACAGCTTTCTGAGTTCCATATTTGAGCTTTAAACAGTATCTTAGATCCAGTAAATTATTTGTTTCCTGCCTATGTGTACAGTACCACAATTTTTCAAATGTGTATACTCTGTAGATGTTGTGAATGCTAACATACAAATGCTTTTTTTTTTTTTTTGTCTTTTACAGTGAGAGTTTTCCTTTGTCACCAGGGCTAGTGTGCAGTTGCATCATCATAGCTCACTGCAAACTCACACTCCTGGACTCAAGTGATTCTCCTGGCTCAGCCTTCTGAGTAGTTGGGATTGAAAGTGGACTACCACCCCCTAACTAATTTTTCTATTTTTTTTGTAGAGATGGGGTCTCTCTCTTGCTCAGGCTGGTCTCAAACTCATGGCTTCTAGCAGTCCTCCCACTTTGGCCTCTGGGAGTGCTAGGATTTGGAGGTGTGAGCCACCATGCTGGGCCCACAAGTGCACTTCAAAGAGTTTTTGAATTCACAGTACATTTTTTTTTTTTAAGAGACAGAGTTTCACTTTATTGCCCTCGTTAGAGTGCTGTAGCATCACAGCTCACAGCAACCTCCAACTCCTAGGCTTAGGCGATTCTCCTGCCTCAGCCCTTGGAGTAGCTGGGACTACAGGTGCCCGCCACAACAGCCGGCTATTTTTTTGTTGCAGTTTGGCTGGGGCTGGGTTTGAACCCACCACCCTCAGTATATGGGGCCAGTGCCCTACTCACTGAGCTACAGGCACCACACACAGTAGATTTTTTTTCTTGAGACGGACTCTCATTATGTCGGTAGAGTGCTGTGGTGTCACTGGTCACAGCAACCTCAAACCCTTGGGCTTCAGCGGTTCTCTTGCCTCAGCCTCCTAAGTAGCTGGGACTACAGTCACCCGCCACAGAGCCCGGCTATTTTTTGTTGTTGTTATGGTTGTCATTGTTATTTGGTAGGCCCTGGGTTTGAACCCACTAGTTCTGGTGTATGTGGCTGGCGCCTTAGCCGCTGAGTTATAGATGCCAAGCCTCACAGTAGATTTTGATGGTGGATTTTCTCTATCTCTTTTATGGTTGGGTCTGAGAAATTTTTGATTTAAAAATCCAGGCTTTCATATTTAAAAAGAATAGAAATCACCGAGCTGCAGGATCACAATTATGTTTTCAGAATGGCTATAAAGAACTTATTTCTCACCTAATTCAAAACATGGTACAGCAACTTGATTGTGTCATTTATAGTGAATTTTTTTGGAAAGAGGCAAGGTAAGTTGTATTTTTATTTGTCTTTAGCAAAATATCAACACTGAATAAATTCAGGAGGGCATGTAAAAAAAGCATGTTCACTAAAAATTGTCACATTTGGGTGGTGCCTGTGGCTCAAAGGAGTAGGGTGCCAGCCCAGTATACTGGAGGTGGCAGGTTCAAACCTGTCCCCGGCCAAAAGCTGCAAAAAAAAAAAAAAAAATTGTCACATTATTTGACTTTTTAATTGTATAAAAGGAAGTCTATCTGCAAATTCAGAAACATTGGGATTTCATTTTCTTTTGTTCCAGGCCCTGTTATGTGGTATACTTATTACATGTCCTGAGGATCCACTGAGATATTTAGAGGAAATGCTCATGGCTATAATTGAAAATGGTCTTACAAGTCTCCTATGGTAAGCACTACATATTGCTTTGATTTATGATAGGGAAATACTGTATTTTGAAGATAAAATGCTCAAAGTAAGGTCTTGCCAATCAATGCTTCCAACCTCAATATTGTTTAAGGATTTCTGCATAGGCTTTTAAGTCCCAAAGACTTAAACATGAACAATTTGCCCACTGGTTCTCAACCTGAGAAACTTGGTATGCAGATCTGATTGAGTTTGTGAATTTGCCATGGTGTGCTTATGTTGGCACCACTGTACAAACAACTTAGTAAGGTTTCCTACCATTGGTGTATGAGTGTCTCACAGCTGTGTTTGTATTGATATATGGTGATGTCTTGCTGAGTGGTGTTCAGTATTGCATATTTTTGTGTGCTGTGGTGAGAATGTTGGAGCTTGAGTAAGAGTAAGAAACAAACATTAAATTTCTTGTTAAAACTGACAAGAGTGGAAATGAAATCAGGGACATGTTAGTCCAAGTTTATGGAGATAGTGCCATGAAGAAAATGGCAATATGCAAATGCATTAAATGTTTTTCTGAGGGGAGAGAAAGCTTCACTAATGAGGAGAGGTCAGGGCAGCCAGTAACAAGCAGAACTGATGAAAACATTGCAAAAATCAAATTTTGTGTCAGAATTGTCAAGTGACCATAAGAGCATAGCAGACCAAGAAAACATCAATAGAGAAACAGGAGCATCTTAAGGGAAAATCTTATCATGAGAAAGGTATGGCTCTTATATCACTCAATGCACCAGCTTGCATGGCACTGTCTCAGAGAATTTTTGGCCAGTAAACAAATAACTGTATTGGAACACCCTCCCCACTCATCTAATCTGGACCCCTATGACTTTTTTCTTTACCCAAAGATAAAGGAAATATTGAAAGGAAGATATTTTGATGACTCATTAGTAACATGTATTCATAGGACCATTGTATTTCAAGTTGGGAAAGGGTAGCACATTCTCCTTGTAAGGCCCAGTAAGATCTTGGCCGGGTATTTTGAAAAAGTCTGTTGGGTAATTCTGATCTGCTTCTCCCAAAGGAAAGTGATTCTTCTTTCTCCTTTTTATTCCACCCACAAGAATCATTGATTTTGGCCAGTCGCGGTGGCTGATGCCTATAATCCTAGCACTCTGGGTGGATTGTCTGAGATCACAGGTTTGAGACCAGCCTGAGCAAGTGCGAAACCCCATCTCTAAAAAATAATAAAAATAAAAAAACCAGCCAGTTGTTGTGGCAGGTGCTTGTAGTCCCAGCTATTGGAGAGGCTAAGACAAGAAGATCACTTGACCCCAAGAGTTTGAGGTTGCTGGGAGCTATGATGTCACAGCCCTCCACCAAGGGTGACAAAGTGAGACTCTGTGTCAAAAAAAATTAAAAAAAGAATCATTGATTTAATTATGGAATTAACTACTATAAAATGAAATTAATTTTTGACTTTATTTTATAATTTTACTAAAGGGATATGTTCATTGATCCATCACTGAAGCCCAAAATTCGAAGATTGTCTGAAACTTACATGGAACAACTTTTTGGACTGGATGACCAGCTGGTAATTATTAGTAACCAGGAATTCTAAAATATACATCTTAAGTTTTTTTAAAATTTTGGGTACATACAACTAGGGTACTATATTTAATTTGCATTGTTAGGTAGATCCCTCTTGTTGTTGTGTCCTACACCCAAAAGGTGTGCCATGTGCCCTTACATTGTGCCCATTAAGTGGGAGCACACCAATCCCCTCTCTACCTCCCCTCTTCCCCCAACTTGAATTACATCTTAATTTTGATGCAAGTTTCCAGTTAGATTTTATATTTTATGGGAGGTGTGAGGTCAGACTGTTTTTGGTATTGGGGTGCCCAGAAAAGTGAAGGAATGTGATATATACACAACCACATTCATAGTAACCATTTCCGAGAAGCATTTAGACAGGAATTTGTTCCTTCTCTTTCCGATAAAATCTTTCCATTAAGTTTCCTGCTATTCCCTTTCTCCTTTTCTTCTTGTGCACCTTTATAAAGATAAAAATCGCATTATGGAAAGCTTTAAAGGAGAATGTTTTCTTTACTTTCTAATCTGCTCCCTTTTGCATTTCATCTCCCCTCCCATTCTCTCCTCCACCTGCCCTCTCAGATTAGGGTACAGGGAATCACACTCATAAAAACATGGCTAAAACATTAATGAGATCTAACTTAAAAGCCAGACCTCATTGTTACTGAAAGGAACAAACAGCTCCAGCAGCTGGTTTTGATCCTGTAAAGGGGGCAAGGAAGTAATTCTAGACATGAAGACTTTAGAACAAAGGCCGTGTGTCTAAGAAAAGCTAAAAGAGCAAAAGGGACATGGAGAGAGTAATATTAACACAAATTAGATGTGAGTGGAACTGTGTGTGATACCTCTTGATCTCAGAGCTGTTGTCTATATAAGCCCATGCAGGGTTTGGGAGGTGCTAGTGAAGTTGAGTATTGAAAAGTGGAATCAAAGCCTTGTTCAAGGGTGGGTACTTAGAGCTAGAAACAATTTAAAGCATAGTCTCCAATTGAGAAGCAAAAATAAAGGGATGGGATGATTCTGCCAAGCCTGTAATGGTACTGACACACTGGACAGAACCCACACGTTCCGATCCTAATTCATCTGCATCGTGGCATGTGGGTGTCTTAACTGTACTTTATTAACCAAGTACCTTTGATCTATTATGGAGTGCCAATACCTGTAAGCTGTGTTCTTTAAGGGCAATCTCAAGAGCTGAAGGGGAGGGTCAGGGAATGATATTCTGGGTTTTCTGCCTCTACCCCTTTAATTTTGCTTTCAGTGTAATTTTGCTTGAAGAAAGCTTGAAAACCATTGCTAGAAAATGCTAAATTTTTTTTTCTTTTTTGAGACAGAATCTCACTATGTTGCCTTAGGTAGAGTGCTGTGGTGTCACAGCTCACAGCAACCTGAGACTCAAGTGCTTCTCTTGCCTCAGCCTCCCAAGTAGCTGGGACTACAGGTGCCTGCCACACCACTCAGCTATTTTTTTGTTGTAGTTGTCATTGTTGTTAGGCAGGCCCAGGCCAGGTTCAAACCTGCCAGCCCTGGTGTATGTGGCTGGTTGCTGAACTACAGGTGCTGAACTACAGGTGCTGAGCTGAAATTGCTAAAATTGTTTAAAAACCACTGATCTGCAAGGGAAACCTCATTGTCAATATTTTGATGACAAAATATTGATTATAAAATATACATAGTAAAATAAGGCTGTGTCCAATGTCCAGCTAGAAGCCTATGGGAAATCTTTCCAAGAGGCATCATATCTATTTGAAACCTAGAATTTTATTAGAAGAGATTCTCAGAGATGTTTCAAGATGTTGAAAACACAAGGATAGGGTAGTGCCTGTGGCTCAGTGAGTAGGGCGCCGGCCCCATATACCAAGGGTGGCAGGTTCAAACCTGGCCCTGACCAAACTGCAACAAAAGATAGCCAGATGTTGTGGCAGATGCCTGTAGTCCCAGCTACTTGGGAGGCTGAGGCAGGAGAATCGCCTAAGCCCAAGAGCTGGAGGTTGCTATGAGCTGTGACACCATGGCACTCTACCGAGGGTGACAGGGTGAAACTCTGTCTCTTAAAAAAAAAAGAAAGAAAACACAAGGATAGGCTTGGCACCTGTGGCTCAAGCGGCTAGGGCACCAGCCACGTACACCTAAGGTGGCAGGTTTGAATCCCCAGCCCGGGCCCGGCAAACAACAATGATGGCTGCAACCAAAAAAATGGCCAGGCGTTGTGGTGGGCACCGGTGGTCCCAGCTACTTGGGAGGCTGAGGCAGGAGACTCGCTTGAGCCCAGGAGTTGGAGGTTGCTGTGAGCGTGATGCCACGGCACTCTACCCAGGGGGACAGCTTGAGGCTCCGTCTCAAAAAAAAAAAAAGAAAACACAAGGATAAGATGTTGGAAGCTGACTTGGCACCAATACCTTAGTAGTTAGGGTGCCAGCCACATTCATCGGGGCTGGTGGGTTCCAGGCTTGCTAAAACAGCAATGACAACTACAATAAAGTAGTCAGGCATTGTGGCAAGCACCTGTAGTCCCAGCAACTCAGGAGGCTGAGGCAAGAGAATCACTTAAGCCCCAAGAGTTTGAGGTTGCTGTGAGCTGTGACTCCATAGCACTCTACCGAGGGCAACATAGTAAGACTCTCTCTCAAAAAAAAAAAATGTTGATCCAATATCCAAAAGCTGATCCAAACTTAGGATATGACAATTTGCTGAGGCATTGAAAAGATGCCCACTTACTACCATAAACAGGAAAAAAAAGAAATGAGATAAGACTTTGCAAAAGCAACGAGGAAAATATTTGTTAAGGGCAGACATGAAAATGTGAATCTCCAAGTGTTCTAGGGTTGTAAGAGGGCTCAACCTAGGTTGGATCTAGGTTGATTCATTTCTCCTTTGCCCTCAGGGGAAAATGAAAAGTTCTTCTTTTTATAAAGAAATAAAACATTTTAATCCTCAGTGTTTCTGATATTTTGAAATATAGTGTACTAATGCCAGCTGTGGTGGCACTTGCCTATAGTCCCAGCGAATTGGCAGTCTAAGGGAGGAGTGTTGCTTGAGCTCAGGAGTGTGAGACCAGCTTTGACAACATAGCAAGACCCCCATTCTCTTAAAAAATAGTAAAGTATAGCACAGTTAATAAATATTAGTTTTACTTTTTCATCATATTTCTTATACAGTTTCCTGTATGATTATAACTGGCAGTAAAAGGATTTTTAATGTTTTAACATTTTAAAGGTCATAAACAATTGTAATTTTTTCCAGTAATTATTAAGATTGCTTTGCAGGGTTTTACAGTCTCTTACTATATAGTTCTGCATAGTGAAGACAGCCTGTATACATACTTAATTATAAAGCACAAATATGTCTGTTTAGAGAAATGAATATAGGCAAGTGAGAATAAGCCAATTAGTTACAGAAAAAGTAGGAACTACTCTTGTAATACTAGAAAGAAAGACAGTTTAATTATTTCAAGTGTTCTGAGATGAAAGAATCAACCATTGTAAGGAGGAAATTAACTCCACAGCCTTGATTTCATTTCTTAAGAATTGAAATCTCCAGATGGGCTTACTACTTAATTATCATGCAAGAAGAGAAGGCATATATAGGGTAGCCATAAAGTTCATGTGCAATTTAAAATAATGTACAATTTAAAATTGTGCAGGAACTTTATGGCCATCCTATATAATAACATTTAACAAATCTTTTTATTATGAAAAAAATTTAAGTGTAAAATGAAAGTAGAAAGAATACCGTAATTATGAGACATCATCCAGCTTGAACAATAGTTAACATTTTGCCAATTTTGTTAATTTATTCTCCCTTCCTCCCTATTTCTGTAATATTAGAAAGAAAATTCCAGAAATTGTGTTATTTTATCAGCCCCTTGTTGATTTCAAATGGCTTTTACTTCTCTCTGTGCATGTCTGCCCGTTAATTAGTTCCAAATTATTAGACAGTATACGTGACATTTGTTTTTCCATTGCCGAGATATTTCACGTAGGATAATGGTCTCCAATCGAATTGGATAATGGTTTCCAACTAACTTGCTGTGAAAGCAATTGATGATAATGATCTTTTACGTAGAAAATCTGAAAGACTCCACCAAGAGAGTGCTGGAATTGATAAATCACCAAAGTCTCAAGTTACAGAATCAATGTATATAAATCAATACATAAATCAGTATTTATGGCTGAGTAGTACTCCCTGGTGTATGTATGTATGTGTATGTGTTTATATGTCTGTGTGTGTATGTATATATAAATATATATACATATGTATATGTATGTGTGTATTTACATATATATACACATACATACACAAATATGTGTATATCTACATATATGTATATACATATAGTGTATACATATACAGTATACACACACCACATTTGTTAATACTTGTGAACTGATGGGTACTTAGGTTGATCGTACATCTTTGCCATTGTGAGTCATGCTACAATAAACATTCAAGTACAGGTGTCTTTTTGATAAATGACTTCATTTTCTTTGGGTAGATACTCAGTTGTGGGATTGCTGGGTCAAATGGTAAGTCTACATTTAAGTTTTTGAGAAATCTCTATACTGTTTTCTACAGAGGTAGCACTAATTTGCTTTCCCACCAACAGTGTATAAGTGTTCCTTTTTCCCTGCATCCGTGCTAGCATCTATTGTTTTTTGACTTTTGAATAGTAGCCATTCTGACAGGGGTAAGGTGATAGATATCTCACTATGGTTTTAATTTGCATTTCTGAAATGATTAATAATATTGGCCATTTTTTGTGTTTGTTGGTGATTTATTTATCTTCTTTTGCATGTCAGAGGCTATTAAAGTCACTGGGAATTCTCAGTCTGGCAGGGAAAGAATTTAGGCTGTGGAAGTTCTCTAGTTCCAGCCCACGCCTTCTGTCTTGGCTGTACTCCTCTGCAAGTCAGAGGCTGCTAGAGCTGTTAAGAAACTCAGCTTTGGGCAGCAAGCAATTGTTCTGCCTGTGGCTGCTATCCGGAACCTCTGGTTGACCAGAGAGATGGGGCTTGCCTATCTGGAATGGTGTCAGTTCATAGCTTGGGATGCCACTATTCCTGTATAGCTTCCTCCAAGCCAACTTTCTTCTCCTCACTCCTGTCCCATAGTCAGCACAGAGCAGCACCAGCCCTTTCCCCCTCCACTTCTCTCAAGGAGATGCCCAAGAATCTGGACTCCATAGGTAACAAACCTCCAGACCTCAGGGTGAGGCAGGGGGGAATCCTCAGAGTTCAGTGTTGCAGGTGGAGAATATATACAGTTTTATATAGTTTAACAGTTTTATGCTTGGCAGGAGGGTGCCATGGCACGCCAGCAGGGGTAGGAGGTCCAGTTTTTAGGGGGTTTCTCCCATGGGATAGAGTGGGAGGATGTTTGAACTCTGCTCGCTTGTTTGCATGGAGTCCTTCTTGTGGGGGAGGGGACTCCCGTCTGCTTGGTGGTGGATTTTGTACCTTTTGATTGTATTTTTGGAGTTGCAGCTCCCCTCAGGAAGGTTGAAGTGCGCTCTTCAATCTTCTCTCTTGGCTCCACTTCAAACCATCAGCTCCCTTGCTAAACTTCTGTCCTTTAAGCCTCCTTCTGGACAGGAGCTTCTGTAAAAAGCTGGCTGCAGTCTGCCATCTTGGCTCTGCCCCCCTTTCGTAGCAATCTTTCACTTCCTTGGTTAAGTATATTTCTAAGTATTTTATTTTCTTTGTTACTATTGTGCATGGTACTGAATTTTTGATTTGACTCTCAGCTTGACTGTTTTTGGCATATAGGAATGCTACTGATTTAGGTACATTGATTTTACTTGAGACTTGGTTGAATTTATTTATCAATCCCAGGAGTCTCTTGGTGTATGTAGACTTTGGGATTTTCTAGATAAAAGATCATATTATCAGTAGAAAGTGATAATATGGTTTGGATACAGATATACTTTGTTTCTTTTTTTTGCCTGATAGCTATGGCTAGGATTTTTAGCACTATGTTGAATAGAAGTGGTGACAGTGGGCATCCTTTTCTTGTTCCAGTTCTTAAGGGGAATGCTTTCAACTTTTCCCTGTTCAGTATGATGTTAGCTGTAGGTTTGTCATATAGTGCTTTTACGCTTTTGAGATAGGTTTCTTCTATGCCTATTTTGTTGAGGATTTTTTATCATGAAGTGGTACTACATTTTGTCTGATGCTTTTTCTGCATCTATTG
Organism: Otolemur garnettii; assembly: GCF_000181295.1. NCBI lineage: Eukaryota > Metazoa > Chordata > Mammalia > Primates > Galagidae > Otolemur > Otolemur garnettii. Next base: position 5,500,189 of record NW_003852400.1, read on the forward strand.
AGATGATCATGTGATCTAGGTATTTGCTTCTGTTTATGTGGTGGATCATGTTTATTGCTTTACATATATTGAACTGTCCTTGCATGTCTGGAGTGAAGTTCTGCTTGGTCTGGTGACTTATTTTTTGGATGTGCTGTTGAATTCAGTTTTCTAGTATTTTATTGAGGATTTTTGCATGTATTCATAAGGGATAGTGGTCTATAGTTTTCTTTTTTTGTTGTATCCTTTCTTAGGTTTGGTATTAAGGTGATACTGGCTTCACAGAATGAGTTGGGAGGGTTCCCTCCTTGATGTTATGGAATAATTTCTGTGGTATGTGTACCAGCTCTTCTTTGTAGGTCTGGTAGGATTTTTGGCTATGACTCTTTCTGGTTCATGCCTTTTTTGGGGGGGGGTTGTTGGGAGTTTTTTTTTTTTTGTTGTTTGTTTGTTTTTATCTTTTGCTTGGTTATCACTGTTCCTTTTTGGTCTGTTCAGGTCTATTTCTACCTGATTGAGTCTTTGGAGGTTGTGTGTTTATAGGAATTTGTCCATTTCCACTAGTGCATAGAAATTTTTGTAGTATTTACAGATGATATTTTGTGTATCTGTGATATTAGTTGTAATATATCTTTTTTCTTTTCTGTTTGAGCTTATTTGGGTCCTTTCTCATCCATTCCTATTCAATCTAGCAAAAGGTTTATCAGTCTTGTTTATCTTTTCAAAGAAGCAACTTTTTGTTTCATTAATCCTTTGTTTTGTTTTGCATTTTGTTTAGTTCTGCTCTGACCTTTGTGACCTTTTTGATGTAGGCATTTAAGGCTGTGAATTTTCCACTTAGAACTGCTTTTGCTGAATCCCATAGATTTTGGTAGCTTATGTCACCTTTGTCATTCAGTTTGATGACTTTTGATTTCTATCTTACTTTCATTATTGACCCAATAAAGATTCAATAAAGAGGGTTGCTTAATTTTCATGACTTTGTGTAGATTTGAATTTCTGTTACAGTTGATTTCTAGTTTTATTCTGCTGACATATGAGGAGATACATGATATGATTTCTATTTTTTTTTTAATTTGTCAGACATGTTTTATGGCCTAGAATATGATCAATCTTGGAGAATATTCCATGTGCTGATGAGAAAAATATATATTCAGTAGCTTTTGGGTAGAATGTTCTATGAATGTTTGTTAGTTCTTTTTGTTCTAGAGTCCCCTTTAAATCCAGAGTTTATTTATCTTATGCTTTGATGATATGTCCAGCTTTGTCAGTGGGGTATTGAAGTCCCTGGCAATTATAATGGTACTATTTACCTCTTTTCTTAGATCTAGTAGAATTTGCTTTATGAATGTGGGAACTCCTGTGTTAGGTGCATATATGTTTAGGATTGTTGTGAATTCTTTTTTTTT
>NW_003852400.1:5501701-5509327 GCF_000181295.1 Otolemur garnettii
TCCCAAGTAGCTGGGACTACAGGCGCCCACCACAATGCCTGGCCATTTTTTGGTTGCAGCCATCATTGTTGTTTGGCGGGCCCGGGCTGGGGATTTGAACCTGCCACCTTAGGTGTATGGGGCTGGTGCCTTAGCCGCTTGAGCCACAGGCGCCAAGCCAGATTGTTATGAATTCTTATTGAATTACTTCTTTTACCACCTTTGTCTGTCTTTCCTGTTGATGATTTTAAGGCAATTTTATCTGATATGTGAATGGCTACACCTGCTTTCTTTTGGTTTCCATTTGTGTGGAATATTTTTCTCCATCTCTTCACCTTGAGTCTGTATGAGTCCTTGTGGGTTAGATGTGTTTTGTGGAGGCAATAGATACTTGGTTTTGTTTTTTCATTTAGCCAGTGAGCCTGGTCTTTTGAATGATGGAATGGATGTTGTTTTTTTCATTATGTTGGGCAGCACCTTATCAGTTTGTTTTCCCACTTGTACTATTTTATACAAGATATGAGCTTTTACTTGTAGCAATGGGATTGCTAAATCATAAGGTAGCTTTATTTTTAGTTTTTTGAAGAACTTCCTACTGTTTTTTTTTTTTTTTTGCAGTTTTTGGCCGGGGCTGGGTTTGAGCCCACCACCTCTGGCATATGGGGCCAGCATGCTACTCCTTTGAGCCACAGGCACCACCCAGAACTTCCTACTGTTCTCTATAATGGCTGTACTAATTTATGTTCCCACCAACGGTGTGTGAGTTCCTCTTTCTCTGCATCTTCATTAGCATTTGTCATAGCCTATTTTTTGGCTAAAAGCCATTTTAACTGGGTGAGGTGATATATTGTTATAGTTTTGATTTGCATTTCTCTGATGATTAGTGATAGTGAACATAAAAAAAAGGAAATTCTGTCATTTGCAACAACATGGACAGAACTGGAAGGCATGATGTTAAGTGAAACATGCCAGAAGACAAATTCTGTATGGTCTCATGTGGGAACAGAATTTAAACAAATTTAACTCAGGGTGGTAGAGAATAGAATGATGGTTACTAGATGCTGGGAATGGTAGTGGGGAGGAGAATAAAGAAGGGGTGGTTAATTTGTACAAAAACACAGTTAGAATGAGTAAGATCTAATATTTAGTAGTACAATAGGGTGATTGCAGTTCACAACAATTTATTGTATATTAAAATAACTAAAAGAATGGAATTAGAATGTTCCAAACCAAAGAAATGGTATATGCTTAAAGTAATGGGTACCCAATTACCTTGATTTGATCATTACACATTTCATACCTGTATTTAAATATCACCTGCCCCCCCATAAACATATACAACTATTATATGCCCATGATAATTAAAATAAAAACAAAATGCACGCCTTCTTTTTACTATTGTTGTTATTAATTTTGAGAGTCTATGAAATATAAGTCAGAATTGGGAGGGATTTAAATAAAATATATCCAGCACGTATTGAAAATAAAAATGAATGATACTATGTATGACGTTAGTGATGTTAATGAAATAAAGGGATGGTACTTTAAAATATGGTGAAATATGTTGACATAATTTCATATCTAATCTCTTGATTCAAAGATTGAGCAAAAAAGGGAATTGTCTCTTTTGTTACAATGTGCTGAAAGCTAAAAATTATAATATGAAGTTAATGATTTACATTCATTTTCTATTTGGTTCTTACCAGATTCCTAATACTAAATTAGACACTTTAAATATTATAGAACTCAAATTTTTTTTTTCTGTTGCTATTGTTTAAATACGGCTATTTTTCAGGCATAACAAATGGACAATGTCAGTTCAGTGCCCATAGCTCAGTGGGTAGGGTGCCGGCCACATATACCAGGGCTGGTGGGTTTGAACTTGGCATGGACCTGCAATGACAACTGCAACAACAACAACACAACTGCAACTGCAACAACAACACAAAAATAGCCAGGTGTTGTGGCGGGTGCCTATAGTCCCATCTACTTGGGAGGCTGATGCAAGAGAATCGCTTAAGCCCAAGAGTTGGAGGTTACTGTGAGCTGTAATGCCATGGCACTCTACCTAGAGCAACATAGTGAGACTCTGTCTCAAAAAAAAAAAAAAAAAGACAATGTTTTACAAAATTAATGGAATTTCTACCATTCATTATAGATATTTATATGCCATTTTCCAAGTAAGATCTTCTGAAGAGAATTAGGCTTAGGAAGGTTAGGGATCTTCAGTAGAGATCAAGAGCTATAGTGTAGATGAAATTTGTCTTTGCCTCTGCCAGTAAATCCTTTTCCTGGTTTTATGCTTCCTGCTGTGGTATCCTTAATACTCTTCCTTCTTTACTCATCTGGATTATTTTTCCCTATAAAAATCTGAATTTAGTGAGGAATGATTTCAGTCATATATGTTTTTCCTGACCATAAGCATAATTTGAATTTAATCCTCATTAAAAGTGAGGATTTTCAAATGTCATTGAACATGAGGTAGAATATCTGGGGGCCCATGGGCTTTTCTTGGATGCCTAAAATAAATCTGTGATTAACATATGTGTGCTGTGTTTATTCATTTAAAATAGAATTTATAGCAATGTGCAAAGGAGAAAGGATTTGCTTTAAAAAAGTAGAATTCAGAATTCCTAGCCATTGGTATAGATTTGAACTAAACTTATCTCTACATCAAATAGATGGGACCATATGTTTGTATATTGTAAACAAGATGGCAATAAAATAAGAGAAAACTTTACATCATTAGCAATTAATAGGAGCCATGTGCATATAATGTGTTAATATGATAATATCTTTATTCATTAAATAATGTACTAGGTACAGATGATTTCAGCAATCCTCAGTTAGCTGTTCCCATGTTATAGTAAATAGTTAATAGTTAATAAATTTGCAACTCTTTAAGTTTAGACTTTTTTTTTTTTTTTTGGAGACACAGTCTTCTTATCATCTTGGCTAGAATGCAGTGGCAACATCATAACTTACTGCAACCTCAAACTCCTGGACTCAAGCCATCCTCCTGCCTTAGCTGTATGAATAGCTGGGACTATAGGTGGCCACCAAACCTGGTGAATTTTTTCTATTTTTAGTAGAGACAGGGTCTTGCTGTTACTCAGCTTGGTCTCAAGCAATCCTCCCACCTAGACCTCCCAGAGTGCTAGGATTACAGGTGTGACCACTGTGCCCAGCCTAGTTTGTTTTGTTTTTGAGACAATATCACTCTGTCATCTGGGTTAGAGTGCTATGGCCTTAGCCTGATCCATGGCAATTTCAAACTCCTGGGCTCACTAGTCATCTCGCCAGACATCTTGCTCCTAAGTAGCTGGGACTATAGCTGCCCACCATGATACCTGGGTAAATTTTATATTTTTATAAAGGGTCTTGCTCTTGTTCAGGCTGATCTCAAATTACTGACCTCAAGTTATTTTCCTATCTTGGTCTCCCCAAATGCTAGGATTACAGGTGTGGTCTCTATGCCTGGCGCTAGTTTAGACTTTAATGTATGTGGTTTTCCTATTCCGCCTTATAAGTGAGGAATTCCTGTATGTCAAGAAGAGAATTTTATTTTATACTCTTGTAGGAGGGAAAATTAGTCAGTTTTTTTTTTTTTTTTTTTTTTGAGACAGAGCCTCAAGCTGTCCCCCTGGGTAGAGTGCCGTGGCATTACAGCTCACAGCAACCTCCAACTCCTGGGCTCAAGCGAGTCTCCTGCCTCCGCCTCCCAAGTAGCTGGGACCACAGGCACCCGCCACAACGCCTGGCTATTTTTTGGTTGCAGCCATCATTGTTGTTTGGCGGGTCCGGGCTGGGGATTCGAACCCGCCACCTTAGGTGTATGTGGCTGGCGCCTTAGCCGGTTGAGCTATAGGCGTTGAGCCAAATTAGTCAGTTTTAATAGTGACCAACAACTCTACACTATTATAAATATAGCTGGTAATAACAATGCCATAATATTTACCTTAAAATACTTTAAAGTGACTGAGACATATTTTTTCTCTACCAGAAAAAATAGAAAAATTAGCCAGGCACTGTGGTGGATGCCTATAGCCCCAGGTACTCAGGAGGCTGAGGCAAGAGGATTGCTCAAACCCAGGACTCCGAGGTACCTGTGACCTATGATGCCACGACACTCTACCAAGGGCAACAGAGTAAGACTCTGTCTCGAGAAAAAAAAAAAAAAGTAACTGAGATGTAATGGGAAAATTTGGGGCATACATAATAGAATTCCAAAATATAGAAATGGAATATAGTTTTCTCAGTCCATTCCTATTCCTCCACTTCCCAAGTCCCCTCCCCAGAGGTATGCATTGCTCTCATTTTCCTGTCTGGATTGCAGAGGTATTCTGTGCATTCCATGTATTTCTAATGTTATTTCAATTATTTATTTTAGATGACTCCAGAATTAATGATAAAAGCATGTACATTTTATACGGGACGTTTGGTAAAGACCCATTTTTGGTAAGAATATGATTTTTTTTAGAATGTGATTATTACGTGTATATGCTATTTTTTCCTCTTTGTGTTTTTATTCTGGATATTCTTTATACAGAGAAACATTCACTTTTGGCTAGTTGTGCTTATTTTATCTATATAGTCATGTTTCCATCATTTTGTATTATGTATTTCTTTTATATTTAACTAGCTTTTATTTAGCTAAAATATGTTCTTCTTCAAAATATAACTTTGTCTTTTTTTAAAAAATAAAACTTCATAGTTGAAAGTATAGGTTTACGGTCTACTTACCTGAAACTCTTAGGGCCAGATATGTTTTAGAGTTCAGATTCCTTTTTTAAAAATATAATCATCATTAGGGTCATTGAAATTATAACATGACTTTATCCAGTGATTCTTTATCTTCTCCAAAAAGAAATATGACTGTCATATAATCTCCATTTTCTTCTAAAACTATCAGGAAAATTTTAGGTCACATTCAACTTGTAGAAGTTTCTTTCTGTGTTCTGGTAGAAGGGGATAAGGGAGGTTATCACTATTTGTTGCTCTTTATTTACTAATGCATTGTGCTAACACCAAAATATTATTTTTCTTTATTTTCTGCTTGCAGTAGTTGGAGAGAAATAACAGTACCTCATGCAAAACAAGATGAGGTCATGTCTGGAAAACAGGAAAGAGCAGTGGCACATCACATTTTCAGACTTCAAAAATCTGCATTTCATGCCTGGCATGTTTATGTAAAACATAAAAAACAAATTTTTAATGGTAAATCCTTTATTAAAACAATCAAAAAACAGTAAAGCATAGTTTGTATACTTAGAGAATTTATAATTTTTATGGTTAGAAAATTGTCATGAAATGTAGGTAGAGCCACTAATTTAAAATACTTAATGAGGCTGGGCACAGTGTGTCACTCTGGGAGGCTGAGGTGGGTGGATCGCTTGAGCTCAGGAGTTGGAGACCAGCTTGAGCAAGAGCAAGACCTGGTCTCTACTAAAAATAGAAAAACTACTTGAGTGTCATATGGACACCTGTAGTTCCAGCTACTTAGGAGGCTTGAGACAAGAGGATCTTTTGAGCCCAAGAGTTTGAGGGTGCTGTGAGCTATGATGACATCACATCACTAGAATGAGACTCTGTCTCAAAAAAAAAAAAGAAAATGACATTACAGCTCATAGCAACCTCAAACTCTTGGGCTTAAGTGATTCTTTTGCCTCAGCCTCCCAAGTAGCTGGGACTATAAGCACCCTCCACAATGCACAGCAATTTTTTTGTTGTAGTTGCCATTGTTGTTTAGCAGGCCTGGGCCAGGTTCAAACCCACCAGCCCTGGTATATATGGCCGGTGCCCTAACCACTGAGCTACGGGCTTCGAGCTAATTCTAGCCTTTTGTTTAGACTTTTTTGCAGCTTTCCTGATAATGACTTGTTTATGGCTGTTGCAAACCAGAGAATTCCTTCTTTTTGATTGACTGTCTTTTTTTTTTTTTTTTTTTGAAACAGAGTCTCAAGCTGTCGCCCTGGGTAGAGTGCCATGGTGTCACAGCTCACAGCAACCTCCAACTCTTGAGCTTAAGTGATTCTCTTGCCTCAGCCTCCTAAGTAGCTGGGACTACAGGCGCATGCCACAATGCCCAGCAATGTTTTGGTTGCATTGTCATTGTTTAGTAGGCCTGAACTGGGCTCCAACCTGCCAGCTTAGGTGTATGTGGCCGGCTCCCTACTCACTGAGGTACAAGCACTAAGCCAATTGGCTGTCTTTTTCTTGGTACTGGAGGTAGAGTGGACCCTCCAGAGGTATTAACTTAAGTGTAATGAAGAGTTAGTACTAGTTAACTGGGTAACTAGAATTTCACAGGGTTGTGTCAGTAGGTAATAACAATCTTCAAAATTCTTATCCCGGGTGAACTGTGAGCTCTGTAGTGAAAGCAGTTTAGTCCATTAGAAAGGCCTCTCTACCATTCCCCACCCCGCTACGCTTCAGAGTATTCTTTTGGCTTTGTGTACTTTTCCTTCTTTCTGTGGTGGGTTCTTGCTCTTCCTTCATGCTTCTCTTTTCACTTTTTCTTCCCTTGTCTCAGGGCTCCTCCTGCTTCTGCACATTGCTTTTTTATTTCTTTCTAATTGCATCTCTTGTCTCTTTTTTCCTCCCAATCTCTTCCATGGTCAGATTGAATCTGTGAACCTGCCAATATTCCCTCCTCCTAACTTCCCTCTTCTCTCTCCTTTTTCCCAAATGCCACCCACGTGCTGCTTCTCTATACAGTTCTACTTATTCCATCGCCTGCCCTTTTTTCTTATACCCCTCGACCTCACCATTATATAATAACACAAGAGCATATTTTAAAAAAGCATTTATTGGACTTATGCAACAAGAATTTATATTCCTGTTTGTAATCAAAATTAAGAAATTTCTGAGTTATATAATTTCTCAAAAATATCCAAGTTGTATTCATACTGTAGCACTTGATGGATGCTATTCCTTTCCCTTACCTTCAGGTCAGAATATGTTCTGCACAATCCTGATCATAAAACAGTGAAAATTTTGCTTTAGAATTAATTGTCAAAAATTCCAAATAATAAGCGTAACTTATGATTCTAAATGATACCATTAAAATGAACCCAAAATAATAAAACATAATCAACATTTAAATATTATACATTTGGACAGGTGTGGTGGCTCATGCCTATAATCCTAGCACTCTGGGAGGCCGAGGCACATGGATTACATGAGCTCACAGGTTCAAGACCAGCCTGAGTCAGAGCCAGACCTTGTCTCTAAAAATAGCTGGGTGTTGTGGCAGGCACCTGTAGTCCCAGCTACTTGGGAGGCTGAGGCAAGAGAATCGCTTAAGCCCAGGAGTTTGAGGTAGCCGTGAGCTGTGATGCCATAGCACTCTATCACGGGTGACAAAGTGAGACTCTGTCTAAAAAAAATTAATAAAAATAAATAAAAATTATACATTGTGTAATGCTATAATAACATCTTCAGTGTTAACCAAATTATTATAATTTAGAATGTATGTAAACAATCTGGTATATTAAATGATATGCAAATGAGTTTATTTTTTTGAGACATAGTCTCACTATGTTGCCCTTAGTAGAGTGCTGTGGCATCACAGCTCACAGCAACCTCAAACTCTTGGGCTTAAGTGATTCTCTTGCTTCAGCCTCCCAAGGAGCTGGGACTACAGGC
>NW_003852400.1:5509897-5511119 GCF_000181295.1 Otolemur garnettii
TAATAAAAAAAATTAATTTTACAATACAAAATAAAAACAAATTATAAAAAACCCCCTAATATTTTAAAGAAATCATTAATTTCCAAGCTACCATTTTGCTTATTTATTTATTTATTTTTGTTGTTGTTGAGACAGAGCCTCAAGCTATTGCCCGGGGTAGAGTGCCATGGCATCACAGTTCACAGCAACCTCCAATTCCTGGGCTTAAGCGATTCTCTTGCCTTAGTCTCCCAAGTAGCTGGAACTATAGGCACCTACCACAATGCTTGGCTATTTTTTTCTTTTTTTTGCAGTTTTTGGCTGGGGCTGGGTTTGAACCCACCACCTCTGGCATATGGGGCCAGTGCCTTACTCCTTTGAGCCACAGGCAGTGCTCCCTGGTTATTTTTGGCTGTAGTTGTTGTTTGGCAGGCCCGGGCTGGATTCGAATCCGCCAGTTCTGGTGTATATGGCTGGCGCTTTAGCTACTTGAGCTACAGGCTCCAAGCCTTGCTTATTGATTTTAAAATGTTGAAAGTTTACTGAAATCATATAGTAGACAGATCTGGTTTTGTTTGTTCCTCTGTTTGGGAGATAAACTTAGAACTAGATCTGTTAAGTTCTGACTGAACCAAACAACCTTAAGGATAATGAAGAAATAGGTTGTTCAATAGATGAGTTATGTGAACTGAGCAGATGGGCAATGTTAAATGCTTGTTCATTTCCTAGTTTACAAATTCCAATTTGAAAACTATTATTTGGCTAACCTAGTTGAGCTCTAGCCTTGCTGAGGAGCTTAGGTTTTAGGATAAAATTGTAAAGTTAGTGGCCCACAAAGGCAGATGAGGCAGATGGAAGGGAGAAAAGAGAGGCTTTAAAATTCCAACCAGGGTTTTTCTTTTTTTTGAAGACAGAATCAGACTCTGTCTTCAAAAGACAGACTCTACTTTGGTAGAGTGCAGTGGTATGATCATAGCTTACTGCAATCTCAGACTCCTAGGCTCAACTAATCTTGCCTCAGCTTCTTGGGTAGCTATGGGTATAGGTGCGTGCCATGATGCCGGGCTAGTTTTTCTATTTTTAGTAGAGATGGGGTGTTGCTCTTGATCAGGTTGGTCTCAAATTCTGAGTTCAAGCAGTCCTCTCACTTTGGCCAGTTAGAGCGCTAGGATTATAAGCGTGAGCCACCTTGGTGTTGCCCAGCCCCAACCATGGTGTTGAAAACTTGTAGCCCTCATGTTTT
>NW_003852400.1:5512009-5514120 GCF_000181295.1 Otolemur garnettii
TTTTTTTTTCTTTAGGCAGAGTTTCACTATGTTGCCCTTGGTAGAGTGCTGTGGCATCATAGCTCACAGTAACCTCAAACTCTTGGGCTTAAGAGATTCTCTTGCCTCAGTTTCTCAAGTACCAGGGAATACAGGTGCCTGCCACAGCACCCAGCTAATTTTTTGCTGTTGTTGTTGCAGTTGTCTGTTGTTTAGCTGGCCCGGGCAGGGTTTGAATCCTCTAGCCTTGGTGCATGTGGCTGGTGCCATAACCACTGTGCTATGGGTGCCGAGCCTTGAATAATGTGCTTTTGGTGGGGTCTTTGTTTTTTTAACTTAATAAGTTAAATTTTACTTCAGCTACCCCCAAATGTTTCCTAATAATTTTAGTTGTTTCATTTGAACTATGAATGTCAATCAAATTTATTGATAAAGAAACTAAGAATATTGTTTAAAGAGATATTTAGATAGATAGATAAATGTCTAAAATGGAAGAGAAAGGCTGGGCATGGTGGCTCACTTAGCATTCTGGGAAGCCCAGGTGGGTGGATTGCATGCGCTAAGAAGTTCAAGACCAGCCTGAGCAAGAGTGAGACCCTGTCTCTACCAAAAATAGAAAAAATTAGTCGGGTGTAGTGGTGTATGCCTGTAGTCCCAGCTACTCGGGAGGCTAAGGCAAGAAGATTGCTAATTGCTTAATCCCAAGAGTTTGAGGTTGCTATGAGCTGTAACGACACTACGGCACTCTGCCCAGGGTGAAAAAGTGAGACTCTGTCTCAGAAAAAGGAAGAGAAACTTTGATATGATCATAATAGAGAAATAATTGAAGATTGAATAAATTTATTTCCCTTTCTAGATAAGATTAAGTGACTATTCTTTTCATCATTTAATAAAGTAGATTCACTATGAGATGATTCCTTAAATTACTAAGTTGCTGAACTTATGGGATCATTATTAATTGGGAAACTCATAGGAATGAAAGCAATTAGAACAGAGGACACAAAGTCCTCCAAACTGAAAAAAGACTCCAGTTTGCTTCAGCTATTAGTGTGTCATTACTTAGTGTTGTTTTAGGATGCTCAAAATAACTACTAGGATCAGACATAGAAACATGGAAATTATCTATGGAACAATTTCCATAGGCTGGAAGTTCTTTTATAGTTCCTTGTTTACTGGTAAGTTTTTTCCTTTCCTTTTTTTGTTTTTCCTTCAGTGAGACATGTCAGCTTCCAATACTGGCAATATTTTAGGACTATTCTTTGACATACAAAGTCAGAATAAATAGAAAAGAGAACAATAGGATGAAGTTAAATCCCCCTCTTTTGTGTTTGTCCCCTAGATCTATGCCCCTACTCACCTGACACTGATTATTGAGATTAACCATAGCACACGTGTGGCAAAAGAGTTTGAGAGGATTTGTTACTCACACACTGCTCAAGACTTTTGAAACGATCTGTGCTAGAGCCTGCAGAGGACACTGAGATACATGAAGCACAGGTCTTACTCTCTAGGAGTTTGAGTTGCCCTTCTTGTAGGCTGTCCTCTAGCCCTTGCCTTTTCAGCATTGCCAGTTAAACATTTCCACTTTGGTACCGTCATGGTTAGTCTGCTCTTTTCAGTGCTTTCCATCACTTTCTGTACCAAGCTAGCGTTTTTTCTTTTTTTCCACTTATAATTTTTTCTTATTTCAAAATATCAGGGACATGCACATATTTTTTGTTACGTGGATGCCTTTTATGATGCTTAAGTCAGGGCTTTTAGTGTGCCTATCACCCAAATAGTATTCATTGTACCTGATAGACAAGTTTTTACATCTACCTCCTTCCCCCTTTCTTGATTTCCAAGACCTTTATATCTCTTTGTGTTTATGTGTGCTCATCGATTAGCTCCCCATTATCAGAGTACATGTGGTGTTTATTTTTTCATTCCATTCTTCGCTTAGGATAATGGTCTCCAGTTCTATCCAAGTTGCTACAAATGACATTATTTATTCATTTTTGTGGCTGAGTAATACTCCATGGGGTGTTGTGTGTGTGTGTGTGTGTATATATATATATATATCACATATACATACATATATATCACATTTTCTTTCTTTTTTTTTTTTTCTTTAGGCAGAGTTTCACTATGTT
>NW_003852400.1:5514570-5531536 GCF_000181295.1 Otolemur garnettii
GGGGATTCGAACCCGCCACCTTAGGTGTACGTGGCTGGTGCCTTAGCCACTTGAGCCACAGGCACCGAGCCACACTAGTATTGAGTATATGTATATTTATGAATGAAATACTTATTAGCTATAGAGCTATTTATTACACAGTTTTTAGGAATGTATCAAAAATTAAAATGGGGACTTCCTTAATCTCAGCTACTTCGGAGGCTGAGGCAGCAGAATTGCTTAAGCCCAAGAGTTAGAGGTTGCCGTGAGCTGTGATGCCATGGCATTCTACTCAGGGCAACAGCCTGAGAGTCTGTCTCAAAAAAAAAAAAAAAAAAGAAAGGGGACTTCCTGTAGTAATAAGTCAGGCAAGTCCCTAGTACTTTCTTCCTGACTCCAGTTTTTGTTAGTTCTATTTTAATCACCTCTGTTCCATGCACCAAATACCATTTCTATCAGGCCCAGAACCTTGACTTCGTAGGCCTCAGCTTCCTCATTTATAAAAGAGGATGAGTAGGCCAGGTATGATGGCTCACACCTGTAACTTGGGCACCCTGGAAGGCTGAGGCAGGAGGATCACTGGAGCTCAGGAGTGCTTTGGTGCTTCAGAAAATATTAAACATGTATATGGAAAATTAAAATGTAATAATGATGATGATAATGTTTAGTTGGTGCTGTCATTATGTCAAGCACTGTGCTTTATATCTATCATCTCATTTGAACTTTACAAAAATTCCATGAAATTTTAAAATTATTTTCATTGCAGCTGTTACAACATGAATTTCAACTGAAACAATGGAAAGATAAGTTAAAATTAAAAATTGCTACTATAGATATATTCTTATCTTTGGACAAAAGCACTTCTAAAATTCCTTTTGAAGATGGCACTCAAGAATTTGACATTTCACAGTTACCTGACAGAGCAATAGCACAGGTTTGTATGAATTCTGTATGTATTACATAATATAATCTTGCTCTTTATGTATTACATGGGGTTAGGATAAGGATATTTTTGCCCATTATTTCCTTCTTTAGAAATTATCTGCTCATATTTTGTCTGTTCTTTAATTGTAATTTCTACAATTTTCTTACTGATTCATACTAGGTCTTTATTTATCGACAGTATTAGCCCTTTGTCAGGGATATATTTGGAGATTTTTTCCCCCCACACTTAATGTTTGCTTTCAGTTTTGCCTGTGGAGTCTTTGGATAATAGAAATTTAAAAATTTTATGCAATAAAGTCTATTATTGTTGCCCTAATTATTTGTTTTTATGTCATATTAAAACTATTAATATGTCATTCTTAGTTGTTTTTCTAAATTGCACCACACATTTCCTACACCTATGCAGCTGATATTTTTTCCCCCTGTGAATCCCTATGCTTTTGACTGCAAATTTTCCTTTATCTACTTTATCACTGGCTGGTCTAGGGGTTATCCTTATGATATTGCATATAACCTACAAATAATTTTATGCCACTTTACATATAAGAACATAAAGTATGACTTAATTTTCTCTGTCCTTTGCTTTTTTCTATTATCGGTATACATTTTGTTTCTATACATTTATAAACTCTGGGCTCGGTGCCTGTGGCTCAAGTGGCTAAAGCGCCCACCACATACACCTAAGGTGGCAGGTTTGAATCCAGCCTGGGCCCGCCAAAACAACAATGATGGCTGTAACCAAAAAATAGCCAGGCGTTGTGGCGGGCGCCTGTGGTCCCAGCTACTTGGGAGGCTGAGGCAGGAGACTCGCTTGAGCCCAGGGGTTGGAGGTTGCTGTAGCAGTGATGCCACAGCACTCTACCCAGGGGGATAGCTTGAGGCTCTGTCTCAAAAAAAAAAATTTATAAACTCTGATATAATTTGTTGTTTTTGCTTTAACTAGCCAATAATATTTTATCTAGCATGTATAATTTATTTTTGACATTCTCAAAGTTATATAAAAGTTGTAAGTACAGGATGAAGACTTTTTCTTGAACAATTTGAAAATTGCCACTGTGATGCCTCATCACCCGTGAATAATGTTGATGTATTTACTATAAACCAGGGCATTTTTATTACAGTCAACTATCAAAATCCCCCAAATTCAGGTTTCTTCAGTGGTTCGAATAACGTTTTAGCCAAAGGACCCAGTCTAGATCACATGACGCAATTGGTTATCACATCTCCTTAATCTCCTTCAGTCTGGAACAGTTTCTTCGTGTTTCTTTAATTTTCATGACCTTGATATGAAGATTCGTGAAGTTTTATTGTAGAATATCTCTCAGTTTGGGCTTGTTTTATGTTTCATGTTATGCATTTTTTGTTAGAAAGACTAAAGCCATGGTTCTGCTGTGTTCTTCTCATTGTGTCCTCTCTATAGCATAGGATTTGGATTTGGGCAGATGTCCTCTTCTTGGGCTCCTGGATGTCTAGGATTATGTTCCTTGATTTATAAAGCATATATCAAAATATTATTATATAAGCGTATATAAAATATTTATCAAGTGAATGAATATATCATTTTAATAAATTACTGAATTGATTGAAGGAGTGATATCACCACACTGGCAGAATAGAATAGAAGCAATTTGGCTTTACTCTCCCCCGTAGAAAGCCAGCACCAAGATTATCACAAGCGATATTCTAGAACTCAGATTTAAGGCTGAGTTGATCCTTGAAGCTATAAAGAAATGAAAAACTCCAAGTGGGTAGTAAAAGAAGCAGACTTTTCTATTTGTGATGCCCTTCTTCCAGTCTAAAAGGTACCACGTGGTAAATTCTATCCAGACTTATGGTTTTTACACTGGAAAAAGTGAGATTGCAGCAGACAGCCAGCTTCTCTCTCATCTTGGGTTCCTTCATAGGAAAATCATTCTGGCTAAGGGACTGGAAGCATCACAGGAAGCATCACGAAGGCTTATATGAGAAATACTCCTGAGAATAGTTAAGGACAGAAAGGTGGGACCCGCAACCCCAGCCTATGAAATTCTGTTCTTTACTCAGCTAAAGAAAACACCAAATTGGAGTGGTTGTTTAAAAGAACCACTCTATAGTAGGCACACACCATCGGTCCTCTGCTTTCCCACACAGCAGGGGTATCCCCTTTGTGATACCCCCCAAACACACTATCTGGAATGGGCAACATTCTGGATGTTTGTGAGAACCAAGGCAAAGCTAGGTTTAAGGCAACATCTAGTGATAAGAAAGTGGTAGCAATCTAGGATTAAGGGGACTCAATAGGAAAACTATAAATAACACATCTAAGCAAATACCCTAGAAAGACCAAAACAAGCCAGATAATGAAAACTAGAATAAATAATCCTTCAATGTGAAGCCATAGATGTATGTCCACAAGGAATAACAGGAAACAAGGAACCATGACCTTCCCAAACAGATAAAGCAAGGAGGTAGTAACTGACATTAATGATGGTGATATGTGAATGAGCTCTCAGATTGAGAATTCAAAAGCAGTGGCAAGGAAACTCAGCAAACTCCAAGATAGCACACAAAAGCAATTTATAAATTTATCAGAGAAATTTAACAAAGATTTTGAAATAATTATAACCCCCCCAATCCTGAAACTAAGAAATATATTTGTTAAAATAAAAAATGCATTAGGAGCTTACAGTAGTAGAATAGATAAAGCAGAAGGAAAAGAATCAGTGACCTTAAAGACAGGCTAACAGTCAGAGGGGGAAACAAATGAAAAGGATTGAGGAATGCCTATGAGATATAGAGATTAGCCTCAAAAGAGCAAACCTCTTTTTGAGGGGTTACAGTGAGCTACAATGATGCCACTGCATTCCATCTGGGAAGACAGACACTCTGTCTCAAAAATAAGAAAAAGAAAAAAGGGAAAGATTTCAAATAAACAATCTAATGGTATACCTCAAGGAATCAGAAAAGGAAGAATAAACCAAACCAAAACTGAGTGGAAGGAAAGAACTAATAAAGTTTAGGGCAAAATAAATGAAATTGAGAGCAAAAGCAAAACAATACAAAAAATCAACAAAACGAAAAATAAGTTTTTTAAAAGATAAACAGTATTGGGTAGTACCTGTGGCTCAAAGGAGTTGGGTGTCGGCCCCATATGTCGGAGGTGGGGGTTCAAACCCAGCCCCGGCCAAAAAAATGCAAAAAAAGAAATAAAACAGATAAACAGTATCAATAAACCTTAAGCTAAACTAAGGAAAAAAAAAAGACTCAAATAAATAAAATGAGAAATGAAAAAAAGAAGGTATTACAACTAATACCACAGAAATACAAAGGATCATCAGAGACTATGATATAGTTATATGCCAACAAATTAAAAAACCTGGATAAATTCCTCGATGCACCAAGATTGAACCACAAAGTAATAGAAAACCTGAACAAACCAATAATGAACAATGAGATTAAAGCAGTGATAAAAAGTCTCCCATCAAAGAGAAGCCCAGGACTTGATGGCATCACTGCTGAATTGTACCAAAGATTTAAAGAATTAATACCAGTTCTACTGAAACTATTTCAGAATTCCAAAATCCTTGATTAACATTGATGCAAATATGCTCAGCAAAAATACTGGCAAACCAAATACAACAACATAGTAAAAAGGTGATTCACTGTGATCAAGAGTGATTCATATTAGGGAGGTGAAGATGGTTCAACTGCACAAATCAATAAATGTAATGCATTACATTAACAAAATCAAGTACAAAAATATGTATCATTTCAATAACTTCTAAAAAAGCATTCAATAAGACTTAACATCCTTTTATGATAAAAATTCTCAACAAATTGGGTATAGAAGGAGCATACCTTAAAATAATATAAGGCATATATGACATATCCACATGTAACATTTTACCAAACAGGGAAAAATTGAAAGCCTTTTCTTAGTGATATGGAACAAGATAACAATGTCCACTTGTATCCCATTTATTTAAAATAGTACTGGTAGTACTGGAAGTCCTTGCCCAGAGAAACTAGGCAAGAGAAAGAAATAAAAGGCATCCACATTGTAAAGGAAGACGTCATTATTTGTTCACAGAATACATGATACTATATTTAGAAAAACCTAAACTCCACCAAAAACCTCTTAGGGTTGGTACATTTAGTAAAGGTACAAGGTACAAAATAAGCATACTAAAATCAGTAGCACTTGCCAATAGCAAACAATCTGAAAAAGAAATTAAGAAAGCAATCTCAATTTATTAAATTGTAGTTGTGTACATTAATGCAATCATGGGGTACAATGTGCTGGTTTTATATACAATTTGAAATGTTTTCATCAAACTGGTTAACATAGCCTTCATGGCATTTTCTTAGTTACTGTGTTGAGACATTTATATTCTACACCTAGTGAATTTCACATGTACCCTTGTAAGATGCACCATAGATGTGGAATAAATTTAGGAATAAATTTAACCAAAGAAACAAACTATCTGTACAAGAAAAACTATGAAACACTGATGAAAGAAATTGAAGAGGAGACAGACAAAGAAGGAAAGAAATCCCCCACTATGGAACAAAAAAGAAGAAGAAGAAAAAAAGAAAATAGTGACTAATTCTCACATAAATTGGATTCGATTTTGACTAAAGTACATTACTTTAACATTAATTTTTACTTCAACTTGTTAGTGTGTTGTTTAGGATACAGGATACTGCATCCTCATTTAAAAGTGAATTACGTTTGTAATTTCCCTTTATAATAATATATTTTTTCCAATTTTAATATCGGGTCTATCCAGATTAAGCAGAATGATTTTGAAGTATTTCTTCTTTTTCCATTGTCTATAAGATGCAGCATGATCTGTTTTTTTGAAATTATCTTTTATTTTTATTTATAAATATTAGTTGTCTATTTTTTGAGACTTTGGAAAAAAAATAATAAGAAGTTAAGTGATGACTCTATACTGAACCTCAGAGTCAAAGCATTCTGTAATAGTCATACTCTTATTTGACAATATAAATGTTACTTTCTTTGCATTACTATTATTGTTATCGCTTAATACTTCGTTGCAGCAATCATCTGATTTCTTTTCTGAATGTATTTATCTTTACTCATTCTTTATGAGGTTTTTGTCTTAAATGTTGTTACTGTTGTTAAATTTTAAGCCTTTTTAATTCTGTGAAGGCAAAAAGTGGAAACCTAATAATCACATGTATATGTAAAAATAAGAAAATAATAAAAAAACGAAATTGAAGAGGATACATACAAAGAAGGAAAGATATCTCACACTATGGATTGGAAAATCAATATTATTAAAATGTCAGTACTCTTTTTTTTTTTTTTTCTTGAGACAGAGTCTCACTTGGTCACCACAGGTAAAGTGTCATGGTGACATAGCTCACAGCAACCTCTAACTCTTGGTCTCAAGCAATCCCCTTGCCTTGTCCTCCCAAGTAGCTTGGGACTACGGGCACCTGCCACAATGCCTGGCTAGTTTTTCTATTTTTAGTAGAGACAGGATCTCACTGTTGCTCAGGCTAGTCTTGAACCCCTGAGCTCAAGCAATCCACCTGCCTTGGCCTCCTGGAGTATGAGGATTACAGGCGTGAGCCACCATGCCTGGACATAATGTCAGTACTTTTGAAGGTGATCTACAGATTTGATGTAATCTCTATCAAAATACCAATGACATTCTTCACAGAAATAGAAAGAACAGTCCTAAAATTTATGTTGAATCCCAAAGACCCTGAATAGCCAAAGCAATCCTGAGCAAAAAGAACAAAATTTCAAGCATCATACTACCTATCTTCAAAATATCCTACAAAGCTGTAGTAACCAAAATACTATGGTACTAGCAAATATATATACTTGCAGCAAACTCATATTTTTTACAATGGCACCAAGAAAATACACCAAGAAAGCAATCTGTTTAATAAATGGTGCTGGGAAAACTGGATAACAATATACAAAAAAATGAAACCACTATATTCCTGGCTCTACTATATATAAAAAATCAAAATGGATTAAGAACTTAAATCTAAGTCTCTAAACTACTAGAAGAAAACATTAGGGAAATGCTTCATGATATCAGTTGGGACTAAGATTTTTTTGTGTAAGACTTCTAAAGAATAGGTAACCAAAGCAAAAATAGACAAATGAGATTACATTAAGCTGAAGAGCTTTGGTCCAACAAAGGAAACAATCAGCAAAATGAAGAGACCACCTACATAATGGGGTGAAATATTTGCATACTGTCCACCTGACAAGGGATTAACAACCAGAATCTATAAGGAACTCAAAAAACTCAATTGCAAAAGTTCCTAAATAATTTGATTAAAAATAAGCAAAAGATTTAAGTAGATGTTTCTCAAAAGAAGACATATAGATGGCCAACAGGTAGATTAAAAAACTGTTTAACATTACTAATCATCAGGGAAATATAAATCAGAAGTATAGTGAATTATTATCTTACTCCAGTTAAAATGATTTCTATCAAAAAGACAAAAATATTAGATGCTACTGAGGTTGTGGAGAAAGGGGAATGCTTGTACACTGTTGATGGGAATATAAATTAGTAGAACCACTGGGGAAAACAGTGTGGAGTTTCCTCAGAAAACTAAAACTAGAACTACTGTATGATCCAGCAATCCCACTGCTGAGGATATATCAAAAAGGGGGGAAATCAATATATTGAAGAGATTCTTGCACTCTCATTTTTATTGCAGAACTATTCACAATATCCAAGAGTGTCTAGCAACTTAAATTTCCATCAACAGATGAATAAATAAAGAAAATGTGGTACATAAACTCAATGGAATATTATTCAGCCATAAAAAGAAGGAAATCCTGTCATTTTCAGCAACATGAATGGAACTGGAGGTCATTATATTAAGTGAAATAAGTCACGAGCGGAAAGACAAATATTACATGTTTTTACTCATGTGGGAGCTATAAAAATGAATTTGGTGGAGATAGAGTAGACCAGAGCCTAGGAAGGGTAGGAGAGAGGGGCAGATGGAAATAGATTGGTTAATGAGTACAAAAATAGAGTTAGGTAGAAGGAATAAGACCTAGTGTTTGATTGTACAGCAGGGTGACTAGTTAACAATAATTTGTTATATAGTTCAAAATAGCTACAAAAGAAGACTTGGAAAGCTAACATAAAAGATAAATGTTTGAGGTGATGGATAGCACTCCCAATTACCTTGATTTGATCATTACACATTATATGCGTGTATTAAAATATTACATGTACCCCCCCCCAAATATGTACAATTTCTATCAATAAAAAAGGAATTACCCTATGATATCCCAATTCAACATTAAGGAAGAAGGCATAGATGTATAAAAAAGCATCAGTGTTTTCCCCTGGTCTTTCTTTTTGTTTGTGAAAGTCAAACGTCTAAACATTATTGATGAATAGGCATAAAAGATAAGCTTTCAATAACTATAAACATATTCCAGTGTTGGTTGGAACAGAAAAGTAAATGTATAAGGTTTTTGGAAAAATTTAGGCTTCACATTTTTTAAGGACAAACCATCTTTATGATCTTTTCTTCTGGTAATTCTCAAACGTATTAGTAAGTACAACCTTCACTTAGCAATATAAGAATATGACTGATGGTAAGACATAAAGAAGTAAGGGCTTTTTTGCCTTATGTGCATGTATTATCCACAGTGCAGATGAAGGCCGTCCAAGGCTGGTCACCCACAGTGCTAATAAAAATGAAGTCTTTGTCTCTTTTTACTCCACATTCCTGATGGTCTCCTTGCTGTTGTCTCAGTATAAATATTCTACCTACAGTCTCACGTTCACTTACCAGGCCAGAAAAGGGGGAATGCATAGTGGTAAAAGGCAGCATGATTGTTGATCCTTGTTTATTAGTAAAGGCAAAGTTTCCCCAAGTCCGTACAGTCAAGACTTTCACTGATTATGTTTTAGACTATAACTTTGTCATAAGGCCACGTCTAACTGCTAGGAGGATTTTGGAGGAATTAATCAGCAGAGTCTGCCTCATTGGATATTGATTTGAACTGCCAGTCATCAGTCATTATTTAAAAGGACATTCCTCCTTGTCAGAAAAGCTGTTAGTTGGGTTGCAGTTAAAAAGCAAGGCACAACAAAGGAGTAGTCACAGCACACGAGATGAAAGTGAATGTTTAATAAATCAGTGCATCAGTGCTGCAGCTGAACTGTGGTCTAATGCCCTTCCCTCCCCCAAATCCTTATGGTGAATAATTCAGAAAGACTAAAAAGGCCAACAATAAAGAACCACAGCATCCACAGTCAGCAAACCTTCTCTTATATCATCCAGGGCCTAAGAGGACTGGGTTTAAGTCTTGCCTCAGCCACTTACTAGCAATATGAACTTGAGCAATTTTGGTCCTCTTGGCTTTTGATCTTTTTTTCTTTTTATTTCAGTTTTAGTTGAAGGTACAAAGAACTAGGTTACAATGTTTTGTATTTGTTAGATATAGTCACTGTTGTAGTTGTGTTCCACCCTCAGGAGGTGTCCCGTATATGCCCACATTGTGCCCGTTAAGTGGGAGCATGCCCATGCCCCTTCATGCTCCCCTCTCTCCCCTCCCTCCTTCTCTCTTCCCACCCCCATCTTGAATTGAATTGATTTTTTTCTCTTATGTGGGTGTGTATTACATTATCTACTGGCTTCACATTAGTATTGAGTACATAGGATTCTTGCTTCTCCATTCTTATGATACTTTACTAAGAAGAATGTGTTTCAACTCCATCCAGGTTAATACAAAAGAAGTAAAGTCTCCATTTTTTTAATGGATGAATAGTATTCCATGGTATACATATACCACAGTTTATTAATCCATTCCTGGGTTAAGGGGCATTTAGTTTGTTTCCACATCTTGGGGATTGTAAATTGAGCTGCAATAAACAGTTTCATGCAAATGTCTTATGAAAAAATGATTTTTTGTCTTCTGGGTAGAGGATTGAGGGATCAAATAGAAGGTCTATTTTGAGTTCTTTGAGGATTCTCCTCCTTTCTAAAGAGGCTATTTTAGTTTGCAGTCCCACCAATAGTGTAAATGTGTTCCCTTCTTCTCTCTCTCTCTCTCTCTTTTTTTTGAAGCAGAGTCTCACTCAGAAACCCTTGGGTTGAGTGCTGTGGCATTGTAGTTCACAGCAACCTCAAACTCTTGAACTCAAGTGAATCTCTTGCCTCAGCCTCTTGAGTAGCTGGGACTACAGGCACCTGTCACAGCACCTGGCTGTTTTTAGAGACAGCATCTCACTCTTGCTCAGGGTGAAAATTGTTCCCTTCTCTCTGCATCCTTGCCAACATCTGCAGCTTTGGGACTTTGTGATGTGGACTATTCTCACTGGGGTTAGGTGATATCCCAGGGTGGTTTTGATTTGCATTTCTCTAATGATTAGGGATGGTGAGAATTTTTTCTTTTTTCTTTTTTTATGATGATGGATTGAGCATTTTTTCATGTTTGTTAGCCATTTGTTCTGTCTTCTTCACAGAAGTTTCTGTTCATGTCTCTTGCCCAGTGATAGATGTGATTGTTAGCTCTTTTTTTGTTGATTAATTTGAGTTCTCTGTAGATTCTAGTTATCAATCCTTTGTCAGATTCCTATCATGTAAATATCTTTTCCCCTTCTGTAGGTTGTCTAATTGCTTTAATTGTTGTGTTCTTAACTGGTTTTAAGGTTAAGTTTCATTTGTTTATTTTTGTTGTTGTTGTGATTGACACTGAAGTTTTCTTCATAAAATCTCCCCCTAGGTCAATAGCCATAAGAGTTTTCCCCATGTTTTCTTCTAGGATTTTTATCATCTCATGTCTTAGATTTGAATCTTTTATCCATCTTGAGTCAATTTTTGTATGTGGTGAAAGGTGTGGGTCTAGTTTCAATCTTTTACATATAGTTATCCAGTTCTCTCAAAATTTGTTGAATAAGGATTCTTTTCTTCAGTGTATGCTTTTGTTTGGTTTATTGACAATCAGATAGTGATAGGAAACTGGTTTCATCTCTTGGTTTTCTATTCTGTTACATATGTCTATGTCTCTATTTTTGTGCCAATACCATGCATGCTATTTTGATCAATGTGGACTTGTAATACAACCTGAAGTCTGGTAAAGTGATGCTTCCAGCTTTATTTTTATTACTAAGAGGCCTTCTTTAAAACTTCCTCATTCTTATCTCCTCACCAAATCCTAGTCTAATAGGAAAGAGTTTATGTTGGGTTAATCAAAGCTGTAGATTTAGTTTGGAAAATCTTATTTTGGAATATGGGAAACACGTAGAATTCCTGGGGAATGTTCCTCAGAGCAATGAATATCATGCTTAGTTTTTGCATTTTAAGCATTACTTTCTGATACCATTATTATGGGTTGTGACCATGCTTCCAGTGCCTTTTTTCATCCTGATTTCTCCCATCTTCACTCCCATGGAAAGTGAAATTGAGCCCTTTGGGGCTCAGATTCATAGCTTGCCAAAGTGTTAAAACCATAAGCTAGAAGAGAACTTAGAAATTTTTGTGCTATGGTTTTACATTTTACAAGAGGACATTCCCAAAGTCAGACAATTACAAAACTGGGACCAGAATCTGGTTTTCCTATGTCCTTTGCTAAACTTTAACTTCTATATCTTTTTCCTCTTGGAGAATTCTAAAGAAATGGAATATTTATAAACATTTTACTGGTGAGACAAAAAGCAATAATTAGCAACCTTTTTACATCTGTTTAGTTGTTCTACTCTTAAAAATACAGGCTTTTTTCTTTTTAAAATTGCTAGATCTTGGGCGGTGCCTGTGGCTCAAAAGAGTAGGGCACTGGCCCCATATGCTGGAGGTGGCAGGTTCAAACCCAGCCCCGGCCAAAAACTGCAAAAAAAAAGAAAAAAAAATTGCTAGATTTTGATATGGCATGAAACCACAGGATAATTTTTAGAGATATCCTCCAAGTTTTCCCAAATAATGTGGAGGATGTTCTCTTAAAATGGACAGGTAATAAGAAAGTGGATTTATATAATAATATATAAGCCTAAAACCTAAAAGTTAATAGTTCTAATATTGGCTGGGTTTGTTATATATTAATGTAACAGATTCATAAAATTAATTTTTTAAATCATTTTTATTTTATTTTATTTTTTTGAGACAGAGTTTCACTAGTCACCCTTGGTAGAGTGCTGTGGTGTCACAGCTCACAGCAACCTCAGACTCTTGGGCTTAAGCAATTCTCTTGCCTCAGCCTCCCAAGTAGCTGGGACTACAAGTGCCCACCACAATGTCCAGCAATTTTTTGTTGCAGTTGTCATTGTTGTTTAGCTGGCTCAGGCTGGTTCAAATCCACCAGCCTCAGTGTATGTGGCTGGCAGCATAACCACTTTGCTACGGGTGCCAAGCCTTTAAATCATTTTTAAATGCATTTAATTTGGTGACTTTTCTGGTCAACTAGTTCCCAGGGACTAAACAAAAATGCAATGTGAATTTGTTTTGAACATTATTTTAAATTTTTGGAAGTGTTAGTTTTTAAAGTAAATTGAGATTTGTACATATAAGCTGCCTAATGTTTTGAAGGAATAATTGAAAACAGCAATTTGTAATGGGAGACATTTTGAACTTACTTGGAAAACACATATAAACTGTAGTCTTGTTTCTTAGGTTCAGTTACATCAACTCATAAAAACAAGTCAGGTTCTGTTTTGCAGCCTTTTTCCTTAGTATCATTTACTATTAGGAAATGCTGCTTAGCAGATGGTAGGGCTCATACACTATCAGTCAAACTGCCGGCCAAACTCAGAGCTAGTGGGAGGGTTGGCAAAGACCATTTTCCGTGAAAATACAAGGTTATTTTCTTTTTTTTTTTTCCTTCTGTGTAGTTTGGCAAGCAACACAGAGAAAAGCCTTATGTTGATGAATTTGGAAAGTCTAAATTAATGTAGTGAAGTAATGTAGTTGTCTTAAAATGTAAAATTGCTTGATTAGTTTAATTATGTGAGTGTTGTCTTCCATTTTAAACAACTATGACTTTTTGTTTATAAAAGACGTATAGCAATTGGCTCTGAAAACAGTTATAAAGTTACCTTTAGATTTGCAGTGTTGATGGCTCATCTTACATAGAGGAACAGAAAACCTAGAAAGCTGTTAAAACTAGTACCATGTTGTAGATAAACCAGATGGTTCAGGCCTGTTTGATTAAATTACTTGGAATTGTAAAACCAAAGCATATTCTTGATAACTTTTCAAATTCATGTTTTGATAACCTTGGGGGTCAGTCTGACCTTATTGCACCAGAGCAGTGGTTCCAGGTTCCGTAGCCATGTGGTGTGTGGACTTTAGATAAGGGAAGTTTCCAAAACCACATTGCTCTATCAAGGAACTATGTGTGTGTTGGCTCCAGTTGCAGTGTGGGTGAAAAAGCAGTTGAAACAAAACATTTAAAAATTGTTTTAGGAACAGTTTATTTTTGGTAGAAGGTTGCGCTACCCACAGACCTCACTTTCATCACTTCAGCCTTAATCAGTAATGCTATATACGTTAAAGAGTTCACAAGTGATTTTGATCAAAAGTTTTCATGACTTTTAAATTGTATATGTTCCATTAATTTTAGCAGGAACTACCCTTGCAAAATGATTTAGTATATATAAAATGAAAAACTACGCCCAGAAAGAGGCAGCCACATGGAAATTGAGGAGTCTGGGTAGCTGGTTCTGTCACTAGCTGTGTGTCCTAGGCATGCTGCTTAATCTTTAAGAAGTCTCATTTGTAAAAAGGGATGATGGAGAATTTATGTTGGGATTAATCTTAATAATATATAAATTTGGAAAGTTGGGTTGGGGCCATGTGGTTGAGGCATTGGGTGTCCCTCAGGAGACAGGCTTTAACCAGCGAGCAGTGAGGGATCATCACAAGTCACGATGACAGACTTAGAAGCCATTCTTTATCTCCTTCACCCTTCTTCCTTCCTCCGTCTCCTGCCCTGGCTTTTTTGAGGGAGTTGGATGAAATCTGGAGGTGAAAGAGGATTTCTCCAAGAGAGAGCACTAGGATAGCACTGAGGGAATGAAAAAGAAAGGATCCACATGAGAACTAAAACATTACCAGAGTTCTGGGACCAACTGTGTGTAGAGTGGAAGGCTAAGTAAGGAGGCTGGTAGAGCAGTGTTGAAGCTGCTGGGGTGAGAGTCTCAGAAATAATGAAGCCAGGAGCAGAGCCAGCTTCTTTACTGATCTTAAATGTATGACTCACACTACTCATCACTTTTTCCTGACTCATGCTTCCTGTCTTGCTAAGTATTTTTCTTTCCGTACCATACAGTGTTCCACTGAGATGGTTGATGGAGCTTGATTCAATTTAGCAGTTTACCATCTGTGTCAGGTGGCTTGTGATTTGCACTGAAGCAGTTTATCGGTTAACTCAGAGTCTGTGTTTTATGCTACAAAGACAACCTTTGAAACATAAAGGTTATTGCACTATAGGATAACACTAAATAGGAGAGAACTGCCCACCCTGCTCTTTCCTCTGCCTTTCCTTGCTCCATCTTCAATTTCTTTCTTTCTATTGATTTATTCCTTTGTGTCTGTAAATGTGCTCAATGCATTCCTTTCCTAGAAAATATTTTTCAATATTGCTTCCTTCTTCAGCTAATATTTTATTTTTCTCCTTTTATGTGTGTCGAACTTCTTGACACCTCCTC
Source organism: Otolemur garnettii (assembly GCF_000181295.1). Taxonomy (NCBI): domain Eukaryota; kingdom Metazoa; phylum Chordata; class Mammalia; order Primates; family Galagidae; genus Otolemur; species Otolemur garnettii. The sequence continues at coordinate 5,529,141 of NW_003852400.1, forward strand.
CCACCTGCCCACCAAGACACTAAAAAACTGCTTAAACAGTCTCTACCTGGGTGTTCCAAAGCCCAAGCCAATACATCTTTTCCTGCTTCTAACCTTCTTTTTCTCCTATATCCTGTCCATTGCTCTCTTTCTTTTACATCCTGTTTCTAAATCTATGGCACCATAATCTAAATTTATATAACATATAAATTTGGGAAGTTGGGCTGGGGCCATAATGTTCTAAAGACAATTTTGAAATTGTCTTTAGCTTCTCTCTTTTAGTCCCTCCTCCATATTCTTTCTTCTTTTTAGCTTGTGATCTTGCTTTTTTTCTCTTTTCTATTGTCTCTGGCACTCATCTATCAGTGACATTATTATCAAAGCTACTTAATTCGTCTTCTAGCATCTACTCTTGACCTTGAACTCCCAACTCATTTTTCACTTGCCCATCAGAATTGTCTTTCTCATATCCTAAATATTCATGTCATATTCCTAGTTAAAATCTTTCCTGGACTCCCCATTAGTTTTAACACGCTGCACAAAGCCATTCATGTTCAACCCCTTACTACATCTCAGTTTCACGCTCCATGGTCTCACAGTAGCTGTTGGCTATAGCCATGCAGAGTTACTCTCTGTTACCCAAGTGCAAAGCACTCACTCTGGCATATGCCTTTACCCATCATGTACTCTCTGTGTAGGGACCCTTTCTCTTTTTACTTGCCTTATTCACCCCCTGCTCAGACCCAGCTCAGATGTCATCTTTTCCAGAAAGGCTACCTTTGATCTTTTGCCTTTTCCCTCAGCCCTGGTTAGTTGCCCTTCCTCCCTATTCCTAGAGTCCCTGAGGTACTTCTTATTCTGTTATAATGACCCATTTTCTGTTTTCCTCTTGGACTATACATATCTTGAAGATAGGGACAGTGCCTTACCTGCTTTGAATTCAACTACCTCTAGATGCTCAATAAATATTAGTTGAATAATTGAATATAAAATGGTTTTTCTCTTTCAGGTCCATCGTTACAAACGTGGTCTCATCAAGATCCCAGAAATTTCTTGATCATCAAATCCAATCGCCTATGCTCACTTCTTGTCTTCTTTGTTCTTTTAGTTGCATTTGATTCTACTTCTCTTTTAAATGCTATTTTTTGGCTTTTGTGGCATGCCATTCCTGGCTCTTTTCTGTGGGAGTTAGTTTTCTATCCTTGTGATAGGTTCCTTGTGCTGCCCAGCTTTCTGGCTGCAACTCCAGTATTGACCTTGGCTTTTTCTCTTTATACTCTTGCTAAGTTTGGTCAGGGCTAAGTTTGGTCACCACTCCATGATGCAGATATTGCTTTGGAATAATAGGGACATTTCTGACTTCCCTACCCTTTGGAAACTTTAACATTTTAAATCTCAATGAATGTGAGGCCAGAGGTACTTTTGATGTGCAGCAATGTTGGGAGAGTAGCTGGTTTTGGAGGAAGAGAAAAAGAATTTTAGATTCATTGAATGCGAGATATCAACGAGGCATTACATTAGAAGGTCCTAGAAGTGTCTGAAAAGTCATAGTCACAGAATTCTCTATATAGAGTAATTTTAGAGTTACATGGTCCCACCTCTTTCTTGGGATGATATTTCTCAAAGATATGCTTTTTTTTTTTTTTTGAGACAGAATTTCACTTTTTGCCCTCGGTAGAGTGCTGTGGTGTCATAGCTCACAGCAACTTCCAACTCCTGGGCTTAAGCAATTCTCTTGCCTCAGCCTCCCAAGTAGCTGGGACTACAGGCACCCACCACAATGCCTGGATGTTTTTTTTGTTGCAGTTGTCACTGTTGTTTGGCAGGCTCAGGCCAGGTTTGAAACCGCCAGCCTTGGTGTACTTGGCAAATGCTGTAACTACTGTGCTATGGGTGCTGAGCCCTCAAAGATATACTTGAGGTTTTATAGAGCAATATAATAACACCCTTGACCTTGCCTGAGTTTGGAACCAATTGAGAAGTAAATAGATGGAGATCAAATATTATCTGATACAGCTTATAGGGAACTATTGCTTAAGATCACTGACCAAGGCTAGTACTCCATTGTTTCATTCTTGAATCAGTTAGATTCACCCCTCGGTCACTACAAAGCTGGATAACTGCAGGCCTCCCATGTGCTGCTGAGGGCAGGTCAGGGTACATGTATCCTGCATTCAGGTTAGGGCGGGGTCGAGCAGGAGCTGAGATACAGGCCTAGTTCTTTCTCTCAATTTCCTATCAAGTATGTTCCTCCTCTTCTCCTAGAAATGACAGGTGGAAAAGAGGCTTATAGTGTTACTAAAGTGTCTCCAGGTGGAGATATGAGGCCAAGGGAATGAACCATCTCCATTACAATAATATTTACACAGCCTCTGGTCTATGCTTTCTGTGCTAGACAGTCTATTGACTTTGTTTTT
>NW_003852400.1:5531712-5541710 GCF_000181295.1 Otolemur garnettii
ATTTTTTGATTGTAGTTGTCATTGTTGTTTCACAGGTCCGGGCTGGGGATTCGAACCCGCCACCTTAGGTGTACGTGGCTAGCGCCTTAGCCGGTTGAGCTATAGGCGCCGAGCCAGTCTATTGACTTTGGGATGCATTCTGTTCCTATTTAGGAAAGATTTGGTAAGTTAGAAAGTTGCTCCTTGTATCAAAGTGGAGAAACAGCCTTCCCAGTATCTTTTGTCCTGCTGGTATATCCACAAGGAATAAGACTATATTTATCAATTATTTAATCATAGCTGTCATTTTGTTTTCTAGTCCTTTTGTGGTTACCTATTCTTAGTTCACTCAACTGTTTGTTCTTCAGTGATGGTTTCTAGTCTCGACTCTCCCTATCCCCACCCCGCAACTCTCTTGGTTGCCGCCTTCTAAGAATTCCGTATTCATAGGTTCCTGACAGAGTGGAAAAGGACCATGCTTTCTTGCCAACTCTGAGTGGGCCCACCCTTTGAAGGGCAGGGGAGCTCTCCAGGGAGCAAAAGTGCCTGGATCCCTTTGTACTGAACTTATACTGAACTCCCTCCATATCCTTGTCCTGAGGTTTCCCTTCGGGGAGTAATGTGAGAGAAAACTATACAGGACAATGTGAATTTGTAACCTCATGATGTTACTTAACACCAAGTGAGTAGGAGAAGCAGCAACCCACGGTGTATCGTGAGTGCCCAGGTTCAAGGTAATCCTTTTATGTGGAAAGCACTCTCTCCCAGGACATGGAAGCCTCTGCAACCAGTGGTGGTTTGTTTCATGAGAATTTCCTCCTGTTGCTATTTGCATTATGAAGGACTCCTTTGCTAGAGTGACAGAATGGAGGATGTACTATGCTGAGACTCCTAACCCCACAAGGGGTCCTCTGGTGTTCCTAGCTCCTGTCACTCTTGTGGTTAAAAGAATGTACGCCATCCTACATTTGTGCCCTCTCCCTCCTGATTTTGTTGTTTTCTTTTCTCTATAATATAGCTGATCTGTTTGGGTTTTCCCAAATTTTCTACTTTATCTTCTATTTCCATTACTAATTTTGATGCCTCTTGGATTCTCCTATACAATGGCTTCCACTTCCAACTAATGCTTTACACTCTACAATGTGTAGAGCTAGAAAAAATATTCAAGTGTGATCTGATTAGTATGGCATCCAGTGCAAGTAGCACCTGTCTTAAAGTGGACATTCATGTAGTCTTTCTTTATCCCCCATTGAAGCTGTGCTAGCTAGACTCAAAGTTGACCTACAACAGCTGGTGAAAATTTTATGACTCTGTTGACCTTTCTGTGACCCAACACAGATGATACCTTATTCATCATCAAATCTCTTTCAAGACTTAGACTCAGTGACGATACTACTCCCTCATGGTTTTCCATCCATCTCCCTGACCATTCCTTTTAAGATTTCTTTAGGGATAACATATCCCCATTGACTTCTTCTGTGATGGTGTTTGTAAGGGTTCCATCATTGCTTTTCTGTTCTTCTCACTCTGTCCTCAATCCCCAGGTGATTTAACATACAGGCTTTAGTTATATGCTGTTTACTCATGACTCCTAAATTTGTTTATCTCTATAGCTGGCTTTCTTTTCTGACACCCAGGCCATTATATCAATGGGTAACTCCACTCAAAGGTTTCAAAGAATCTACTATCTAGTTTGTACAATTTGAAGAGATTGCTTCCTAACTCTCTGTCTTATGGGACCACTCCCCATCCTTCACAGTGCAGGCCTTTTTTGGCAAATGATATCCTCACTTGTCACTCATTATTAATAGAACTGTGGTGGTCATCCTAGACTTCTCCTTTACTTTTTATTCCTCACATTCAATTAGGGATTAGTAATTAATTGATACTCATTCAAGATGTATTTTCACATAAGAATAAATATAAAGTGGGATTCACATTATTTTAAATTTTTTCATATAGTGAGGCATATATATTTTTATTGCACTGTTTAAAATATGCACAATACCCTAAGAACTATGCTAGGTTTTTGCTACAAGTTATCTAATGTAATCCTCTCCAATCTTTGTGAGTTAGCTATTATTTTCTTCTATTTTACAAATGAAAGAAGTGATGCTTGGGCAAGTGGGAGTGGTAGGGTTGAGTTTGACCTATCGTACAAGCCCTTTCTACTTTGTAGAAAATATGAATTATACATACTTCCTAGTATATGGATAAAAATGAATATTATTTTTATTTGTATGAACAGGTTCATTGCTGCATGCCCACACTCATTTAACCTGTAAATTCTACCTCAGTCATTAAATTTAATTCTAATGCCCTCTTGGCCTCTATTTTTTGGTTGTACAAGAGTCTAAGTGGTATTTCACAGAAGACCGTTGCATCAGAGTGCATACTAGCAGCTGAGGATGTGATCGCTGCCTAAATTGACACAATCCGCTAAAGGCAGGAGACTCCAGAGTTTCTGAGCACAGCTTGGGCATGGGCTCCATAACCCTCAAGGCAGGCCTTGAGGAGGTCAGTTGGTGTGGCTTTTTGATGGCACCCATTAGAGGGCCTATAACCTCATGGGAGGGTCTTCATGGGACCCATAGGATGGGAGGTCCCATGAAGACCTCCATCCCTTCCCTGAGTCTCAAGAACCCTCCAATCTCCCCATCCCCCAAACACCAGCAACACTTCTCCACTGATCCAACTTCTCTCTTGGAGGCTGGGTATTTTTGTGGGGCTGGTTTGGCTACTAGTAGTTGACAATTTCTGCTTTTGGCCTTCACATGTAAGTGCTATGAATGGATTCATATTAGCACACAAAAACTTCAAATGTCTTCCTATTTCTATAGTGAAGAAAGAAAAACAAAAAATAATGTTTCAGTAGTTGATTTGCCAACTTCTATGATGTCTCTCCTACTAAATATACAGATGGGGGCATTGTGCTGGGTGCTAGGGATGTAGCTGTGGAACAGTGTTCACTGAGCACTGTTCAGACATGTTCAACACTCACCATTCAGTGCATTTGGTATTATAACCATTTTATATTGAGGATACAGAGGATAGGGTCATAGCAATTTAGTGACAAAATTAGCATTTGAGATAGACTTTGTTGAATCTAGGTCCCCCCTCCCCCACCCCCAGTACATGATATCTTTATCTAACTTTCTGGCTAGCTGTTCTCCTATGTCACTGCTATTCTCCCCTTAAGCACAACAGTTTCCTTTATTCCTGTTTAATTTCATCTTGTTGATTTTGGTTCTGATTCCGGTATTCACTGTGTTAGCTATGTCTTCCAGCTTTGTGGAATTTGCTGATTTGATAAAAATGACTCTTAAAGTCTTATCCATGTTGAAAAAATGTTGAACACAAATCCCATCTACTCTCCCTTTCTGGGCTCTTTCTGCTCCCCCTAAGCAGTGATGTGCCTCTCTGAGTGAGTTTTTTGTTCATTACTTATCCACAGTTTGTATCATCCCACAAGCACTTGTATTGTGTGGAATATGGAGTGGTTGGTTTGCTAGTGGGAGGCTGGAGTTAGTAGTAGGGCTACCAGGGTGGTGTAGGTTCTGGTGGAGCGAGGGACAGACTGTCCCATAGCAAGGCTTGGTAGGACATAGTCGCCAGAGAATTTGACTTATTGTCCAGGGGGCCAACAGCAACAGCCTAGCCTGTTGGTAAGTGCAGAAGAACCCCAAATTGCCACCTAAAGCTATTGAGGGGGCTGGGAAAGTGGGCAGCTGCAAGGGATGTGGTTAAAGGACCAGAGAAAGGTGTATCAGAGCTTAAGCAAGGTGAGGAGAATGTCCTTTGAGGAGAGCTGCCCTTTATAGGTCCACATTTCAGTGGGGAAAGGTAGCTATCCAGCCAAGGTGGAAGGGAGGGGCAGAGAATGGAATGTGGGAGCCCAACAGGCAGGAGGAGGCTGGTCTGACACAGGTCAGAGATTAAGCAAAAGGAAAAGTGGTCTAATCAATAAGGGGGACCTCAAGGAGGGATGGGACCAGGGTAGAGCTTAGTGGGGTGAGGAGTGAATTTACTTGTGCAGGCATCCTCAAACTATGGCCCGTGGGCCACATGCAGCCTGCCTAGGACATTTATCCAGCTTGCTTGTTGTTTTTGCTGCTGCTGCCTGTCCTGCTTAGCAGCCGACTTGTCACGGGGCCTACAGTCCGGCCCTCCAGTGGTCTGAGGTGAACTGGCCCCCTATTTAAAAAGTTTGAGGACCCCTGGATTAGAGACTGGCCTGTGTGAAATGTCAGAAGGAGAGGGAGTTCAGAGGGTATTTGCAGAAAGGTGGACATGTCAGTGGGATATTGGTAGCTCTAGGGACATAGATAAAGTAAGTAAAAATATGAGGAACTGGGAGTTAAATTCCTTGCTCTAGGAAGTATAAGTATGGAAAGGAGTAACACTAGAATGAACCCTGTGGTGTTAGATTGGGGTACTGATGGAAAGTGTCAAAAGATAAAATTAGAACAAAACAAATAGTTTAAAGATCTAATTGGCTTTTTCTATGTTTATGTTTATTTCTTTTTTCTTTTTTGAAGAGACAGAGTCTCACTCTTTTGCCCATGCTGGAGTTCAGTGGTGTGATCATAGCTTACTGCAGCCTCAAACTCTTGGCCTTAAGCAATCCTTTTACCTTGGCCTCCTAACATGCTGGGGCAACAGGTGTTAGGCACTGTGCCCAGTCGAACTGGCTCTTATTTGTGATTTTAGATTTTGGCAACATCTCAAACTTAGAAACTAGAATGAGTGTTCCAGTGATCTGAGCAGAGAAGTTTGTTTTATGGGCAGCAAAAAACTGAATAAAGTAGAAATGGAGAACAAAATGTAGATTGAGTATTTTAAAGTTACTTTTCTTGTGAAAGTTAAAGCAGAGGGACTTGTTCATCATGGCAGCTGACTGGCTTATTTGGGGTTTGGCTGTTATTTCTCTTCCTCCCTCCACTAATTTCTCAACAGTTCAGATAAACAACTTGGTTTCAACTTGGTCACTAGGAACTAGTATGAGTGACTCCATTTTAGTTTGGTCTGTTGAGCCTAGTTTAGGAGTTCAGTCCAAACCAATGACCTCCTATATACTTTATTGAGCAGAAGTCATGGTTTTTAAAAAATATACACAGTATTGCTTCTAATAGAGAAACTTATTTCATAACAAAAGAAATGCCTCAATGGACGCATGCTCCTGGAATTTAGTGGTCTATGCCAGCTCTGAAGTAGTGGGTTTGATAGAATGGCCTTTTGAAGGCTCACTTACAGTACCCTCAGAAGATTGTGTATACTTCAAACCAGTGTCCAGTAGATGATACAGTTTCTCCAACAGCCATGATATATGCGTCCAGGAATCAAGGGTTGGAAATGGAAGTGACATCACTCATTATTACCCTTAGTGACCCACTAGCAAAAATTTTGCTTCCTCTTCCCATACTGCTGGCTTAGAAGTCTTACTTCCAAAAGGAGAAATGTTTCCATGAGGAGATACAACAGTGATTTCAGGGAATTGGTAATTAAGACTGCCCTTTGGCCACTTTGGGCTCCATATGTCTCTGAATGAATAGGCAGAGAAGGGAGTTACCGTGTTGGGTGAGGTGACTGACCCTGACTATCTAGGAGAAATTGGACTGCTACTCCACAGTAGGGATAAGGAAGTGTCTGGAATACAGGAGATCCTTTAGGGCGTCTCTTAGTATTACTGTGCCCTATAATTAATGTTGGTGGAAAACCATAAGAACCCAATCCAAGTAGGCCCAGACCCTTTAGGAATGAAGGTTTAGATCACCCACCACATAAGGAAACATGACCAGCCAAAATGCTTACTGGAAGCAATGGAAATACAGGATGGATAGCAGAAGAAGGTAGTTATAAATATCGGCTATGACTATGTGACCAGTTCCAGAAAGGAGTACTATTATTGTCATAATTTCTCCTTATTGTCAGAAATTGTCAGAATTTCTCCTTATTTTTTTATGAATATATATCAAATACATATGTCTCTATGTGTGTATGTCCAATATCTTTGTTTTCCTTTGGATCTTTTTCCCTTAGCATGTAATATAAAATATATTGACTTTATATCATAGTTTTAAAGAATTCTAAATTTTACATCATGGTATTCAAGCTATGAGATTCAAGGAGAAGAGCAAACATACTCCAGTATTTTATTTCCTGTTCTGGGAAGGAGTTAGTATATTATCAGCTATATGCAGCACAGTAGTATCATGTTAGGCGGAATTATGACCTTGTCATTATCTTTATTTGGAGATTGAGTATGGTTTAAGGAGATTTGTATGGGTGCTGAGTTGACAGGGGGTAGATTAGCTTTGATGTGGGGCAGGAGTTTTCTCTTGGCATTAGACTTAGACTTGGACTGGAACTTATACTATGGGCTATGCTGATTCTAAGATCATCAGGCTTAGACTGGAACAGTACCATCCACTCTTGAGTCTCCAATATGCTGACCACAGATCTTGGACTTTAGCTTTCATACTTGCATGAGCCAATTGCTTACAGTAGAGATATACATCCACATACACATATCATTGGTTCTGTTTCTCTGAAGAACCCAAACTAATACAAGACACAATGTAGGGTACAGGGAACTAGGAGTGGAGAATCAGGGGAAGAACCAGGATGGGTAATGTGGCATTTTGAAAACTGGTGGAATAATTTCCATTAGGAAAAAAAAAAAAGGAGATCCACAGTAAATGGTTAATGTCAGTGTCTTTCTGGGACAAAAGAAGGTTCTAAAGAAAAAGTTCTGGCTTGGGGCCTGTGGCTTAAGTGGCTAAGGCACCAACCACATACACCTAGGGTGGCAGGTTCAAATCCAGCCCAGACCTGCAAAACAATGATGGCTGCAACCAAAAAATAGCCGGGCGTTGTTGCGGGCACCTGTGGTCCCAGCTACTTGGGAGGCTGAGGCAGGAGACTCTGTTGAGCCCAGGAGTTGGAGGTTGTTGTGAGCTGTGATGCCACGGCACTCTACCCAGGGGAACAGCTTGAGGCTCTGTCTCAAAAAAAAAAAAAAAGAAAGAAAGAAAGAAAGAAAAAGTTCTTGAATGTAGGGTTTTTGTTGTTGTTGTTGTTGTTGAGAAGGAGTTTCATTAGGTCACCCTCAGTAGAGTGCCATGGCGTCACAGCTCACAGCAACCTCAAACTCTTGGGCTTAAGTGATTCATTTGCCTCAGCCTCCCAAGTAGCTGGGACTACAGGTGCCTGCCACAACACCTATTTTTTTTTTGTTGTTGTTGTTGTTGTCATTGTTTAGTAGGCCTGGGGTTGGGTTCAAACCTAAGCCCCAGTGCATGTGGCTGGTGCCCTAACCACTGAGATACAGGCACTGAGCCTTGAATATAGTTTTTAAAAGGACAATATTTATTAAATCTTATTAGTGTGTATATGCTTATTGTTAATTTCTGTCCTTTTATGGATGTTTCATAATTTTATTTTGTGTTAACCAGAATTTTCTAAATTTATTTGGCTACATTATCATTTTCTTTCACGCCAAAGTGTTTTTAATATTTTAAGGAAAACTTTTGGAAATATTGGTCTGTATCCCTGGGATCCAGTGTTTGAATGATGAGCTATAACTACTATGATTCAGACTCATATGGATTCATATATTGAAAATAATATTATGACCTTTAATGGAATTTGGGAAACATAGTTGCTAAAGACTGAATGTTTATGTTCCCCCAAAACTCATATGTTGAAACTTAATCTTCAAAATGATATTGTTAAGAGGCAATGCTTTGTGGAGGTGATTAAGTCATGAGAATGGGATTGGTACCCTTATAAAAGAGGCCCCAGAGGTCTTCCTTGCTCCTTCTGCCATGTGTGGATACAGCAAGAAGATTACTGTGTCTGAAGCAGCAGAAAGTGGTCCTACATCAGACACTGAATCTGCTCATGCTTTGATCTTGGATCTCCAGCTTCCAGATCTGTAAGCAATAAATTTCTGATGTTCGCAGGTCACCCAATCCATAGCAGCCTAAATGGACTAAGATAATAGTGGGATGCTTTTTAGGATACTATCTTCTAGAGAGAGCATGTCTCTTTGAGAATGAGCCCAAATTCTGGAGAAATAAAAGATAAATGTAGAGTGAAAAACTTGGTATTAATTGATTTATTGGTTTGTCCTTAAGAAGCCATCCATATACATGGGAAGAAACTCATATTAGTTGCATTTTTAGACTAATTATCATTTTATGTATTTTAAAATACATTAAAAACAAGAATAACTTAAAGTTTAACATTTTAGTTTGGGTATGCAGAACAAGATAGTTGCTAAGAATAGTCCAGATATTATAGCAATATTTAAAAATGTAAAAGATTAAGCTTAAATGGAATGTGCAATTTAGCCAAGAAAGCAGACTGATTTATTATTAAGTGTTTTACTTTGGGGAGTTTTATTTCTAATAGGATGTGGTTAAATTTTCCTCTATGTGTTTGGAAATGGAAGTGTTGTTATATTTTTTGACATTAGATGTTGTGCAAAGAGGAATGGTTAGTTTAAACAAGGAACAGAATTCTTTTGACCTCATATTGGTTAAAGTTCTATTTTAACTTTGGGTGAAAAGAATAACTTCATTACATAACTCAGTTTTACTTTTGAACAAATTTTGCCTTTAAGAGAAAAGGTGTTTGCAGAATTTTGACACAAGTATCTCCTAACAGAATTTGTCAGTAAATTATGAACTCATAATTATATACTGTCAAGTGGTTATGTTTGGAAAATATCCAATAATTATCTGTATGAGCATTCGGGAAAATGTTCAAAATGGTGTTTGTGCCGTGTGATTGAATTTTATGCTGAGATGAGTGTTTATAAGTAAATAGACTCGTTCTGTTCTAGGTAGGACTGTAGTCAGACAGGAGTGATTTATCATTCTAGAAGAGAATAGTTTCTTTGGGAATTTTGTAAGGAAACAAGCCCTAAATGTAGAAATTTAAAGTAAGAATCTCAGTTCTAGATAACTGTTTTGTTTTGAGACAAGAGTCTCAAGCTGTTGCCCTAGCTAGGGTGCCATGGTGACATCATAGCTTACAGCAACCTCCAACTCTTGGGCTCAAGTGATCCTCTTACCCCAGTTTTTTGTATTTTTAGTAGAAACAGGGTCTTGTGTGGGCTCAGGCTGGTCTCGACCCCATGAGCTCAAGCAATCTACCCACTTCAACTTCCGAGAGTGCTAGGATTATAGGTGTGAGCCATTGTGCCTGGCATGGAGAACTGTGGGTTATGGACTGAATCGTGTTGTTCCTTCTTAAATTTATATATTGAAGCCTTAACCTTCAATGTGATGATGTTAGGAGGTAGTACCTTTGAGAGGTGATTATGTTAAGATGAGGTTATGAGAGTGGAACACCCCAATGGGATTAGTGTCCTTATAAGAAGCCAACAGAGCTTCCTCTCTCCTTCATGTGAGCACACAGGGAGAAGGCATCTGCCTGCAAACCAAAAGGAGGGCCCTCACCAAGAACTGGAGCTGCTGGCACCCTGATCTTCAACATCCCAGCCTTTAGAACTGTGAGAAATAAATGTCTATTGTTTAAGCCTACCAGTTATGGTGTCTTGTTATAGCAGCCTGAAGTGACAAAGATACAATATGACCTCTGTATCCAATTTAATTGCTCTGATCTGTAGTTTTCAGATTTGTATAATTGGGATAAAATTTATGTGAGCCATGATGTTTGTGAATGAGCCCATCCATACTAACCATGACTAAACCAGTACTGAATATGAGTGGGTAGACAGTGGTTTAATGGACCCAAGAGATTTGCTCTGACATTTAAAAACACATATGTCCAAGCTGCTTAACACTGATTTAAATTACTAATGAATACTTATTTCATATTCTAACATATCTCTATGTTTAATATCTGGAAATTGTGAAAAACTTTCCCTTCTGAGATAAATGCAGTGTTGACAAAGAAATTGGGGGGGGCGGATTTTCATTATTTGTTCCTGAATTTGGCTCAGTTTGATGAATGGGTAGCCCTCAGATGGGTGGTGACAACAAAGGAAT
>NW_003852400.1:5542071-5548521 GCF_000181295.1 Otolemur garnettii
AAAAAAAAAAAAAGAATTTGGCTTGTTCTGAGGGACGGCATAAATTTAGCAGATTAAATCCCATAAGTGCTGTGAGCCAAAACTGTGAGTTGGTGAAAACAAGGTATCAAAATGAGCTTTGTTTGGAGGCTAGAGGTATTTGCTCTCTACTTTGATGATCTAGTAGTCAGTGGATGGCAAGGTGCTTGCTGTGTAATAGCCAGTCCCTCCCCTCTTCCTTATTAATAGAAACTCAATTGGTTCAGGAATCCACTGTCCATGAGCTTGAGGGGAGGGTTATCCCACTCTTAGTCCCACCTATTTATCTGGCAGTATATATTAAAAACCACAACTTCCCACCAATAATGCATTTTAGTCTAACATCACAGGGTTTATTCTATCCTTCCTTTCCATACTTTTTTTTTCTCTTTCCATACTTGTAAGTACTTCCTAGAGTAAGAAACCTGGCTCCCAATGTCCTGATATTTCTATCAGGATAGGATATTTGATCTATACCCCCATAAGTACCAATCTCCCAGTGACCTGGCTCCTTTCCTGTGCAAATGCCCTTCTTAATCCCCTCTTCTTCTGATATTCCATACAAGCCATTCCCTCATCCCACAAGTTAATTCACTTCTTACCCCCCATTAAGCTCCAGCCCTCCCTTCCCCACAAGCTGACTGCTGGCCCCATTCCTTCCCTCAAGCCCCTACTTTTTGATTAGACTGCTTTTCCTTTTGCTCAGGTGCTGACCCCTGTGTCAGACCAGCCTCCTGCTGCTGTTTGGGTTCCTATATTCCACGTCATGCCCCTCTCTTCCACCTTGAGTGGATGTCTGCCTTTCCCTACTGAAACTCCAACGTCAGCACTGATCAGCCCTGTAAGTGGACATTCTCCTCACTTTGCTTGAGCTCTGCCCCTCTTCCCTGGTCCCTTACTCACAGCTCTTGCCTATACCTGCTTTGTTTAGTCCCACCTAATGGTCTAAGATGGGGCAGGGATCCAGGTTCTTCTTATGTCATTTTTTTATTCCTAGACAGAGGACCAGGCCTATTTGAGGATTCTAATATAGGCTTTGGCATTTTAGTATGAATGGACTGATATTGAACTTCTAATTTATTATGTTTTGTTTTACATCAAGAATAAAGATGTTTTCCATTTCTCCAACTTGAGGTATGGTCTCCTGGTTACAGAACTCACTAACAGGGCTTCCTACTCAGTCACTGGATACAGATACCCGAGGGATGTACCTGACTTAGCTAAGAGAAAACCAGCTTTCACAGGGATGTTTTCCTCATTTTTTCTTTTTCTTACTTTACGAGCCTCAAGAAATACAGATATCTTGACCTGATGGAAACTCCTCCTTCAGCTTGACTGAGCAACTTTAACATTTAGTCCTTGTAAATGACTTTGCCAGGATACATGTGAAAGCACTTGTAAACTAGTGCTATCTAGTTGCCAAGAAGGTCTTGCTATTGTTACTGGATGGTGCACACAGACACAAAATTCTGTGATGCATAAATGGTTTCTCATTTAGAAGATTTTACTGTATCTTTTTCTTCTTCTAGTGCCAATAGCGTTTGGATTTATTTATTTATTTGTTTTCTACTTTGTTTATAATAAGAACTCTTCACAGGAATTATTGTTATCCAGACAATCTAATAAATAAGTAGGGAGTGCTGGTATTACCAGAGAATAGATTTAGTTTTTCCAAAGTTCTTTTCCTTGAGAACTGGCTTGTCTTGGAGATCAGGAAATTATAAAATCTTAGAATCATTGAATCTTTGTGCTATAAGGAACTTAAAGTTCATGTCTTTGAACAGAAATTTATGAGGTTATGACTGATAAAAAGTACTTGCTTAACAAATAAGTGTTAAATGAACTAGTGAATAAATTAATAATTCCCCACATAATAGAAAAATCATCAAAATCCTCCTGTACTGGAAAAGGCATTATATGATCTTATTGTAAGAATACCTTTCAGATAAAAGTCTGTCTCCATTTATGCAAGAATTTAACATCTAGGTGATGGGTAGGATCCATTTCAATATGAGCTTTTTTTTTTCCCTGTAATTAATATCCTGTTGGAATTCATACTTGACAATAGCTCCATCCCAGGTCAGGATCCTCTCTGAAACACACCCATTGCTCCATCAAGGTCGGTGGACAGGAATCATTCCTGCTCAGCCCACCACAGTTTAGTCCTTTATCCTTCTTCTCTGTTCATGTGTGGAACACATATGTAGATACTCCCAATACTAGTCTAACACCATAGGGTGTTAGAGAATTGTTTTAGTTCTCACCATGAGCTTTGTAAATTCTTTTCTTTGGGAGCTTGCTTGTTTTGGAGACAAGAGAATTACAAAATCTTAAAATAACAGAGTTCTTGCGTGCCAGAGGGTCTTTCCTTACAAAGCCAAGTCCACCTGCTGTTGATTTCTCCAGGGATCCGTGTTCTATCTTGTAAGAGCAGATGAAAATATCTGCTGTGCTCTTGTTGCTTCAGTTGATTGCCAACATTTCATAGTCTCCCTTATCCCAGGAGCCATCCTGGTCTCTTTCAAGACTGTCACTCATCTCCACATGATTCAGGAGGAGAGGAGAGTGGACAGGCTTGAAAAGTCTCAGATTCCAGGGAGACTCTGCCTACAGCTGCCTCTGTATCTGTCCTCAGCTGGGATCATGGATCACCATGACCCATTTCAGCTCAGGACAGAGCTGGCTTCCTTGCACTTATGAATTCTTTTTCTTTTATTCTCCTCCTACTAGAGGTGGAGGGCTTCTTTACTCATCTTTTGTTCTCTTTGTTAAATTCCTTCATTTCCCACATGATGTGGGATTTCATTCCCCCTTCTCACATTATTATTTGCTCATGGACCACTGGAAGCTACTCCTTCTCCTGAAGATGTGAGTCCCCTGGCACATAGTGAGTGCTTATACTTACCAAATAGGATTGAGTATTCTTATATTTCATACTAATATAGACTGTGGTGATACAGTTTTTTTAAAATTTTGTTTTTTATTCTAAGTCACATCTTGTTAGTTTTTTGGGTTTAGGACATCTTACATGGAATAACCATGCAGTGATTATCTCTGGAATTGAATCAGGAATCCACACTCCCCTGCCCTGACAGTCTGCCTAGGTGCCATGCTGGCAACAGCCTATGTTCCATGTGGAATTATTTTCTGTTTTTTTTCAAGGTGTAATTGTATATGAACATTTAAAAATTCTCAATATACATTATAGAACAAATGGCACCACTCCCTAGGAGAAAATGTAGTTTCATAGTAATTGCACTTACATTCTTTGCAATATAATGTGGAACACTTGCCTTTTTAATGTTTCTGAGCAATACTTTATGGCATTTATGAGGTATGACTTTTTTTTTTTTTTTTTGAGACAGAGCCTCAAGCTGTCCCCCTGGGTAGAGTGCTATGGCTTCACTGCTCACAGCAACCTCCAACTCCTGGGCTCAAGCAAGTCTCCTGTCTCAGCCTCCCAAGTAGCTGGGACCATAGGCGCCAGCCACAATGCCCGGCTATTTTTTGGTTGCAGCCATTGTTTGGCGGGCCTGGGCTGGATTCGAACCCGCCACCTTAGGTGTATGTGGCTGGCGCCCTAGCTGCTTGAGCCACAGGCGCCGAGCCTGAGGTATGACTTAAAATGTAGCTGCTCAACAAATAAGTGTTAAGTGAACTACTGAATAAATTAATAGTTCCCTGCATATGAGAAAAGTTATCAACATCTTCAAGTACTGGAAAAGGCATCATTTGGTCTTATTCTAAGAATACATTTCAGATAAAAATCTGTCTCCATTAATGCAAAAATTTAATATATAGGTGATGGGTAAGATCCATTTTGATATGAGCTTTCTTTTTGCTATAACTAATATCCTGTTAGAATTCATAGTTGGCAACAAAACACACAATATGGAAAAATAAATCTTTTATACTTAATATTAAAAATTACACAATGGCAATGTAAGTGGGAGTCTAGTTCTAACTCTCTGGCTAAGAATCATAAAATTTTAGATACTAAAGAGATCTTTAGGTATTATCTCATCAAAGACTGTTATTTTCCAGATAAGTAAACGGAATCAGAGAAGTTAGCTAATTCTACTGAGTTGCATTATGTCCTTCCAAAATTCTTGTCCACCCGGAACCTCAGAACTTGATCTTATTATTTGGAAATATGATTTTTTCAGATGTACTTAGTTGAGTTCTTATGGAATTAGGATGGGCCCTAAACATAATCACTGGTGCCTGTGTAAGAGAAAGGAGAGGGACAGGCAGACAGATAAACACAGGAGGAAAGCATATGACAGATACAAAGACTGGAGTGATATAGCTATAGCCAAGGAATGCCAGCAACTACCAGATGCTAGGAAGAATTCTGTGGAGATTTCAGAGGGAGCACTGACTCCCTAACATATGGATTTCAGATGTAGCTATAAACCAAGCAATTGCAGCAATCACCACCAGGTACAAGGAAGAATTCTCCTATGGGGATTACAGAGGGATCACACTATCTCCCAATGTCTTGATTTCAGATCTCTAGCCTTCAGAACTGAGAGAATAAATTTCTGTTGTTTTAAACCACTCAGCTTGTAGTAATTTGTTATGGTAGCCCTAGCAAACAAAAGCAGTAACCTTCAAAGGTGTAGTGATGACTTTGGATTAAAGGCCAAGTGAATCGAGGCCCAGTCTACCATGAGCAGTTGTGCTCTTAATTTTCCTGTTCACTTTAGTGTGATGAGAGGACTCAGAGGTGCTCTCATTTGGGATTTTATATCTTAATTAGTTGCAGTACAGTGTGCTGTCCTTAGAGCTTTGCTTCCTGCTTCACTCATTCTCTAAGTTCTAATACAACTCATTTGTTCTATCACCTATACTCTCAGAACACTGGCCCAATACTTCTACTGCTTTTCTGTGTCACTGCTTTTTCTAGGTGATTTTATGTTTCTGAACATAGACTAATCATAATACTTCCTCTTTCTTCAAAAATACTCTGTAGGCGCAGCACAGGTATAAAACTATAAGTACAATTTTCAGGCCACCTCATCCACCTTTCCAGGACTTTTGGGTCATTTCAATGGCTGACTTAATTGCCAGCATCTTTTTTCCTTCTGTAGTACCTGTAGACAAAAAGTGAAGTTTTTATTTTATAATGTCCTTTGATGGACAAATGTTTTTCATTTTGATGAAATATAATTTATTTTTTCATTTATTGCTTTATTGTCATATCTAAGAATTCTTTGCTAAACCCAAGGTCATGAAGATTTATCCCTATTTTTTCTCTAAGAATGTTATGATTTAGTTCTTATAGTTGGGTCTATGTCAAGTTAACTTTTTATATTATGTGAGGTAGAAGGCCCAAATTCATTCTTTTACATGCAGGTACCCAGTTATCCTGGCAACATTTGTTGAAAAGATTGTTTTTTCCTCATTGAATAGTTTTGACACACTTGTTGAAAATCAATTGGCCATAGATGTATAGGTTTCTGGACTCTCCATTCTGTTACATTGGTCTATATTTTTATTCCATACCTTAAGGTTTTGATTGCTGTAGCTTTGTAGTAAGTTTTGAAATTAGGAAGGGTGAGCCCTCAAAGTTTTTTTTTTTTTTAAATACATTGGGACCTCTTGCAATTCCATACGAATTTGAGGATCAGCTTTTCCATTTCTTTAAAAAGAGCCTTTGGAATTTTGATAGGGATTGCATTGAATCTATAGATCACTTTGAGTAGTATCCATGTCTTACTATTTTCATTGTTAATAGTATCTATTCTTTGGATATTTGATAAAATATTCTTGTAAAAGTCTTTGGGCCTGTGTTTAGTTTGGTGTTTATTTATAGACAGATTTAAAACTCTAATTCAGTTCATTTTATTGTTGTTATTATTATGTGTTCCAATCTGTGAATGTGGGATGCTTATCCATTTATTTAGGTCTTTAATTTTTTTCAACAATGTTTTATAGTTTTCAGTATACTAATCTTTTACCTCCTTGGTAATTCAATTTATTTGTATGTATTTTATTCATGAGTGAGGCATTAAAATGAAGTTATTTCAGATATGCAAAAAAAGTAATGAACAACTGTGTACTCAGCATACAGTTTAAGAAATAAAGCATAAAGTTTCTGGTAGTATTAAGAGATGATCCCTTGTATCTCTGTGACATGAGTTGTTATTTCCCCTTTATCATTTCTGATTGAGGTTACTAGAGATTTTACTTTTTTAGTTCTAGTTAGTCTGCCCAGGGGCTTATCTATTTTATTTTATTTTATTTTATTTTTTTAAAACTCCTTGTTTCATTAATTTTCATTAATTTTCTGAATGATTCTTTTGTTTTCAATTTCATTGATCTCTAATTTAATTTTGGATATTTCTTTTCTTCTGCTGGGTTTAGGCTTAGATTGTTCTTTTTCCAATTCCATCAGATGGCTTGTGAGTTTGTTGATGTGCTCTCTTT